>NC_071354.1:172151410-172463160 GCF_943734655.1 Sabethes cyaneus | reverse complement strand
TTTAGGGGCATTTTGAGTAGTTTTAAGCATGTTTTAGCTCAATCCAACCTATTTACACGTAAATTTATTTAAGAGTGTAGAGTAATTACCCAGTATTCTTGTGTTCTAGTCTATGATTTTCTAGAACTCTTTGCGGTCGATTGTATCATATACAGCTTGAAAGTCAGTTAGCAAATGCTATGTGGAAACTCTGTATTCACGGCGTAGCTAAATCCAACTTATTTACAGGTAAACTCATTTTAGTTGGTTTATTTTAGTTGAAACATTGAAGATCGTTCAATCCTGCATTCCATTTTAGACTGAATTGACATTTATCCAAAGCCGAAATAGAAAATTAGTATTCGAAGTTTTGGATTATGAATCGTGTAACAATTTATACATTTCAAAATACATTAAAAGCTATGAAAAAATTAACACAAATCCTTCCAAAAATGCCGGAATAGAAAGTTCGGAAACAGTAAAAATACAATCTAAATTCAAGGATCCCCAGAAATTATAATCTTCTCCCTCTGTTAGGCCTCTGTTTTCCTAGTCCTTCCTCAAACAAAAAAAAAACTAACCAAGCCAGTACGAATCGCAGTCGTCGCGCGGCCGTGTACAGCAGCCAAACTCGTTCTTCGCTCACCCCTCCGTAGCAAGCAGACAGGCAGAGGAAACCCGGCACAGGCAAAGATAGTCGACCGACCGGGCGGGTGCGGTGGGATGGCGAAATGGGAAGCGATGGGAGGGTGGCCGAAAATTTCACTTTTACCAAACGAAAACGAAAGTTGTTTCGGCGGCGGCTGTCGTGGCAACTGGGCAACCGGGCGGCGGCGGCGGCGGCGACGACGGCAACGGCAGCGGGAGCCAAAGCAGTGATGGCGAAGAGCAGAGCAGAGTAAAGTAGTAGAAGACTGCGCAGCACGCCGCTGGATCGCTGGCCGTTCGACTCGGGCACGTTTTTTGGCTGTGAATTTGTATAAATACTTTTTTTTTCTTTTTTGGTAAATCTCTGCCCGCTTCGCTGGTTGGCTGTGTATTTTGATGTTTCATTCCGTTCCGCTTCCACCGCAGACAACGCAGACGCAGTTCAAATCTGCCCCTTTCTCCAGCACTTTCCGCGGCAGACGAAAACGGCCTGAGGTTGGTGAGGGTTTTATGGGGGTTTTTATTTTGACTAGCGATTTTTTTTTGCTCGAGCTTAAGGCGACGGACCCGCAGACGCTGTGGCCAACGGAGTGTTGGATTTTAAAAGTAAAATTTCTGACTTTTCGGACAGCCACTCTTTCACTGAGCTGCGCTGCGCAGTTTGTGCCGGCGGAGGTTGTACCCGGCTGGACCCCAAAAAAGTACATTCACATTTAAGACACCATTGTTTTTCCTCTCGTTCGATGGACCGAGTGGCTGATTTGGACAAGTGGGAGATTTATCAGTCGGAACAGAGTTTGCTCTGTCTCATACATTTTTCATGGTTTAGCATTGCACGAGCCACCCGAAAATGTTTAAATTTATGATTTCAATGCATACCGGGCCGTAAGATTTTCCTATTACAATGCCGGAAAATGAAAGTGAAAAGTCGTGCTCTGTGCGTACTGGCCATTTTATTGACAACCCAGGCCCACCGTCCGCCGAATGTAGTAACAAGATATACCAACGGACTGGACCCCTCGCCCGGGCTAGGGACGATAGTAAATCAGAGTGTCATTTTCGGTGAAAGTATTCCAATTAGCAAGCATCTGCGTAGTTAAGACAATAAAGATAACTTTCAGATGATGGACGAGATGAATGGGAGCTAAAATTTAACAATCGTGCACATTCTTGAGTGGAACAGTGGATGGAGACTGTGGAAAAATACTTTCAAAGAGTGCGAATTTTAATACAAGTTTTTTTGGACAAAACTCCAAGTTAACTTAATGTACAAAAAATCAGGGTTAAACCGAGTTACAAATCGAACACTAACCGGAAGTTTTAAAACTTACAATCAGCAAACTGCCAGACAAACTGTTCACGACGCTCTCAGGAAAGTATGAAACCAGTTAGGCTGACTAGCGCCGTCCTTACCCGGAGCTTTGTATTCCCTGCCAACAAGGCGTTGTGCAGGCGAAAAGATCCGGATCTCAGCAGCCAATCCATATCGGACGCACGACCGCAAGGCCACAAAGAAAGGCAAAGCAAGGACCAACTGCTGTTCGCGTTGCTGCTACAAACTAAAATCTATCTTCTCTACACACATCTAACAGCCAACCTTTTCCTTTCGAAGCAAAGCGAATACCGAAAAAAAAGTTGAATCTCAATCAACTTTTACCTTGTGACCCTTCGTGGCCGTTGTTGCTAGAAAATGCCCACGTTGAAATTCCACGCCACCCGAGAGCCCCACGTGTCCACGAGAGTGCCAACTCAGCGGATTTTTGTGCCGACAGTGACCAGCAACTTTTGGGCACAGCATTCCAACAGTCCAGCCGATGTAGCAGCTTGGTATGTTTTGCAGAAGATAAACAATTTTCGTACATCTGGTATTTGGAGATTATAGGCAAGTAAAGTTTTTTTTTTGGAAAGTTTGACGGAGTTAGAATCCACTGTTTGAATAGATTTTGCAGGAACTGGACCAACAATATTTCTGGTTCAATTTGTTTATGCAATTTGCAATTTTTATTTCGGAAGTTAACATTTATGCTTTAACAGTAGCAAGTCGGTGGGAAAAATACTTCTCCTCTAATGGAGTCGCAATTATCCTGTATATTTACTACCAGCTACATAATTCTGTATCCAACTCAAGTTTGGATAGTTTAATAATAGGAAAACTAAATTACGTTTTATGGAAGATTACAAAATAATGACGGCAAAATAGCTAGTAAAATTATTCGCTGCTAAGGACCATTAATGATTTTTTAAATTCGCCAATAAAAATCTACCATTCAGATCAGTTTTACGACAGCCAATCGACGAACGTATCCACTATCGTAGGAAATATCTATTAACTTAACCGCTCAATCCGCTGTATTCATGTGGTTTCAAATAGCGAGTTTAAAACTGCCCGACAAAGAGATCGAAATGCAAATTTCAATTTACAGAAAAATAAATACCTTTGAAGCAATATCAATTAGATCAGATGTTTATTGTGAATTATATTTACCATCTGCTTATTCCTGAGGCAGCAGGTTAGTCGGTTACGGTAAAGTAGCTGACGTCATTTATCTATGTAATATTTTTGTGGCCTATTTATTGTCTAAACGTGCATACTATCGAAACTTAAAAGTGCTTTGATTTCGTTCAAATTTTGTGTAGATATTCCTTTCCAGCAAATCCATACCCATGTTATTTTATTTGGCGCTTGGGGTGTCCCCTTTGAGTAAGAGTGGTCCCAAAAATTATAATTTTAACAATATTTCCTTCATCAAAATTTCATAATTTTTTAACCACCAATGCTAATGATTCAACACTACATCTATTTAGACTTGCATGAATTTTTCCCAAAACGAACGGTCTCTATGGATATCACGTTGATCTTGTCTTGTTCATCATGCGTAACATAAATGAAGGGGTTCAAATTTATACCGTGCGCACATGGATTTAAAAGCAGCGTTTGATCGGGTTGATCACGGTATCCTCCATGACAAGCCTTTAGAAACTAGAAGTTTCCTCACTCTTCCGAAGGTGGTTACGTTCCCCAAGTAGCACAGTTTTAACTGTTATAACTTATTTATTTATAGTCATAACTACGTTATAATAACTGTGTTAGTAAGGTCCCCAGCCAGCACCAACTCGTATATCAATGTACGAAAACTATCGTAAATATATCTTAACAAATTCGGATTCGTAAATAAAGCCTAATAAGGCGCGCACAACTTGATATTCTATCATTTATAATGCTAGTAACTGCCAAACATACAATTTTTAGCACAAAGTCGTATAGCTGCATGCAGCTGGTTGCGCTTAATCGGATCTTATCGTATTGAAATACCTATATAAGTGTATCGCTCAGAATTATTCCTCACTGCGAATATCGCGTTCAAAATGGTACGGATAAGCGGCTTTTGCGCGTCGAATGCGATTTTGTTGAATACATATCAGTACGTAACTCTTATTTGCAATCTAATAATACATATGAAAATGCTGCCTGGGTCGTACCTAACACAGCATAGGCCAGGTGTGAAGATCGGGTCCGAGTTTTCCGATGCATTCAGCAACATGTTTGACGTGCAACAGGGCAGGGATGTGAGGCCTCCGCTCGTTTCTTTTTTATAAGAACTATCAGCCATTTTGTAGCCTGGTTGTCTGTATCATAATGCTTTGGAAGTATTTATTTTTTATAATAGCTTTTCTCTAAATTTATTTTTTTAACCGCTCAGCTACGTAGCTCAGTAGCTGGTCCAACAAACCAGTCGTCGTATATTCGAATCTTGGCTAAGGCGTTATTACTATAGACAGTAGGATCGTTTCACTAGCCTCGAAATCATCCGGTACTCTAATAACCAGCCGCGATGTCGGTCGATGAAGAAGGGTCCAGTCTTACAGGCGTCTATAACCCAAGGTTTAACATACTCCTTGTGCTTCGATTTAACTCTTTTATCTATCACCACCTCAACCAAACAGAATTTGAACAATTAATGTTTGTGGCACTTGTAGAGTTAGTTATTAGCTACAATACTGTTGAAGTAATAATTGCTATATCTTTTTTATGAACTTTTGCGTCCCCATCAAAAATTATTAGGATATTTTCGATTATATTTTTAAGTCATATTAGAATGACATTTATTAGAATGAAATTTAAACTATGTTGGTAAATTATGGTTCCATTTCCATGGAGATATTGCAGATCACATTGGAATTTTTTTGATGTTACAAATAAAAGGTGAAATAAAATTAATAATCTGTAATAATAATTTCATTTTTGGTCAACAAAAATAAATCTTACACTATCCTGTGGCGCGCTGGTTTGTATTCCACACTCCGGAACATTCGATTAGAGCACTACCAGAACTTAAAACTGGCCATTTTAAATTTTCTGGAAAATACATTCAAATGAAATTCCAGAGCTTGTCTTGAAAAATCCTGTGATTTCATACCCCATTTGCCATATTTCCGAACAAAATTTAAATTAGTCAGTTCAGAGTTCTGGTTAAACCGACAACGGAAGTTCCGGAATGTCTAGATTGGTATAAAATACATCCAAATATCCGTTCAAGTGTGTGTGTCAAGTGTGCCAAGCCAGACTCTAGGCATATGAACGTGAGGGCTAAAGGGCACGAGGCCAAACGAACACGAGTTCAAATGGACACGGGACCAAATGAACAGGAGGTTGAAAAGGCAAGGCCTAATGAACTAGGCTTAATAGATACAAGGCCAAATGGTCGTGAGGGCGAACGGGCGTGAAGCGAGTGTGTATCAAAATATACTCTCACTGAAAGTTATCCCGCACATACCAGTGTTGCAACATTTGTTTGTCTCCTTATTTTGTTGTCGTTGTAATGAGAAGTAAGTAGTGAGAAGTTACTAGTGAGAAGTCAGTAGTGAAAAGTCAGTAGTGAGATGTCAGTAGCGAGAAGTCAACAGTAATAAGATGGAGTGGGAAATCATTAGCGAGATGATAGTACATGACAGGGGTGAGAATGTAATAGTGAAAAGTGAGTAACAAGCAGGTTTAATTTTGCTCATCTTAAGCATACAGAGATAGAGCAATCTGCTTCTCACAACGAACAACAGCTTTCTTTTTCTATACAACCGTTTGCTCTTTCTCCGAATGATGCCTGAATACTGTTTTCTTTTACAACCTTTTTCTTTTACTCATCTTGCGCAGAAAGAGCACAAGCAGAGCTAGGCTTTTCATCGCACACTGGAGGCAAGAGACTATTTATTCCGTATCCCAAAGGCTGAACCGGTTTGCTCCGTGACAGGACAACAGGACCCGACAGGAAAAAAAAGTTGTAACAAAACCGATGCTCACCCGGGGGCAGAGCAAAGCAGCAGAGTACTACAAAAGCAACAACAACTCGTCGATTGTCGGAGAAGGTAACATCCGACTGAGAGAGCAAATCGATTCGTCTTCTGCGCTTTGCCAGTAAAACGCCGAGAATTAAGATTTTTTTCAAAGCACAGTAGAAGCCTGGTAATAAGAAGTAATTATAATAATAGTAAGAAGTCAGTATTGACAAATCATTCGTGAGATGTCAATAATGAGAAATCAATTTTAAGAAGTCATTAGTAAGATGTGAGTCTTAACAAATCGGTGGTGAAAAGTTAGTAGTGAAAAAAATAGTAGTGAGAAGTCAACAATAAGAAAATAGATCCGAGAAACCATTAGCGAAAGGTATTGAGTATTGAGTAGTCAATGATAAGAAGTCAGTAGTGAAAAGTGTAAAGTTAACTTTGAAATACGATGCTGGTTTAACAAGATCGAAATTCGGCTGAGCGGTGCTGCTAGAGTCAGTAGGACCGTTGCACTAGCTCCGTAGTTATCCTGTATCCTGATAACAGTCTGCGAAGACTGTCGTTAAAGAAGCCTCATGTCTTAAAGACATTTATACCCAAGGTTTTGCTAGTGATAGTTAGTAATGAGAAGTCAATAGTGAGATGTTAATAACGAGAAGTCAGTGGTGAGAAGTTAATAGTGAGAAATTAGTAGTGAGAATTCAGTAGTGAGAAGTCAGTAGTAGGAAGTCAGCAGTAGGAAATCAGTAGTGGGAAATCATTAGTGAGACGTAAGTGGTGACAAGTCAGTATGAAGAGTCAGTAGTAAGAAGTCAATATTGAGGTGTGAGTGATGAGATATCAGTAGTGAGAAGCCAAGACAATAGTGAGAAGTAAGCAGTTGTAATACTAAGAGAAAAAACTATTTCAATACCATTTGATCTCACATTGAACCTCGGGCCTTTTCTGCACCGTGCTAATCAGGCCTCGGGTCCATTCGACCTTTCATACACAATGCCTTTTTGGCACACACTTTAATACAATATGCCTGACATCTGTATGTCTAGCGCACCAAACCACGCATCAGTGTATCTGGTATCCCGTCCCAGTTTCCTCTAAAACACACACACACATGTTAATTTCCAGTGATAGGACATGTCTACCGTAATAAAAGAAATTTAATGAAAAGTTCAGTTCTTAATAAAATGAAAAGACCTAGCGGCTTGCGGCCATTAAATCTAATTTATATTAATTGTTATTTGTCGACTGGTATTTTGTATCAAATGAGCGGAGTTTTGGCCGTTCAATCATTAAATATGCTAAATTTTTCTTTTTACGCCAATGTTTGGATCCGGATTTTGATCTTCATCGGGGCTTAAAGTGCTACTAGTCTTTGCCTACTTAGTAAATACTTTAAGCGTTACAGTGTTGTAACGTTTTAGGTTTTTGTACACTCTGTTCTATGACTTGTATCATCTGTCAATGGCAATCTGTCAAGTGTTATTGATAACTTTGTGTTAATCTTAAAAGTAGACTTCAAGTTAATTATCTGGATCAGTCAGTCATGTACTTTAGTTTTGAAATCTTCTCAAACAGCTAAAATTTTCTAAATAAAAAAAATACAGACGGATACGTTAATGAAGTATAGGAACAGACGCTGATTTTAGAGATTTTTCTTATATCGATAATCAGTTGAGTAGATCTAGTAAACAAGCAAAACCCAAGAAATGACACTAAATGACATCTTTTCACACGAAAAACATTATTTTACCAATAGCTTCAAATCATTGCTAGAGTCGGCAAAATCGATTAAACAGTTGAAAACCTAATTTGTGGTTGAAACTACTTTCTAACTTGTGAGTCCAAGCTAAATATGAACAGTAATCACCTGCTTCGTACAGATTTGGCTTAATTATAAATTTTTCTCCCATTTCACAACAACCCAAACCACATATGTATGTTTCCAAACTAGTCAAAGGGCCGAATAATTCGTCGATTACAACCGCAAGCGTCGATCAAAGCGTCGAACATGGCGTATAATCACGTGGTAACATAAGCAGCTTCGCTGCGGGACCCAAAAATGTACGGCGCAGCGTTAGATGCGACGGCAATGCGTGTAGGTACCCCCAAAAACTTTGCCAAATGTTGCGGTCGCCGCCGCCGAAAAGTGAGAGTAACTACGCAGACAGGAGGAGAAGGATGCGTGCGGCATGCAGTGTCGCGCGGAGAGGGTGATCGCGGAAAAGAAAGTGCGTATCGAGCGAGAAACGCACGCCGCGCCGCGTCGCGGCCGGTACGCACCAGTACACGCACAAAACGCACATAGAAATGCGTGGTCCACATTGGCGGTACCAGCAGCAGCAGCAGCATTGGACCGGGCCTTCCCAGAAAGCAGCCAGCAGTGAGTGAGGCTCCGGAGATCAAACAAAGCAAATTGGGCATAATAGTGATCATTTGCTTTTATCGCCGGTCGGCCAAACTGCGAGGTCATTCGTGGCCGGCCAGAAAGTGTTTGTGTGGACAGGATGGAGTCGGTAATGGCGGATTCTAATTATTTTTTATAGTCCAAAATCCGAAAATCTAAAGTAAATTTTGTAGTCTTGCACTACCAATTTAACGTCTCAAGCGGAAAAAATAGTTCCTGTTTAAAATTTCAAATGTTGGTGCTTTGCCGACGATTTCCATCTGGACCTTACCTCAGTCCACGTTCCGGTTTCCGTCGGGTGGATGCTGTAGCGGATAAAGACCCCCGGACGCTTGGACACACGGAAAAGATTTGACAGTCTGACTCAATTCGGCCCGGTCTGTGGTGGTGGTGGTCATTGGCACAAAGAAATGCGTTCAAAAGAAATGACGAACTTTAATCTATAGAGACGGTAAAAATCTCCATTTAGATTCGGATTTGGTAGGCCATTTACGAATCTTTTACGGTAAAGGAGTTGTTGCTGGCGGTGACGGTGCGGTTGAGTTGATTTAGGATAACTATTTTCTCTCGGAATTCTACATCAGGTTGCCGCGGTGCGCTTCAATTGACGACGCATCTCTACGCCACAGTACGGAGGGTGGCCGGAAGAGGGCAAGGTGAAAATGTCAGCGAGTAATTTTTTTATGGGGGGCTCATTTTAAAGGGCCCGCAAGGCTAATACGCCCGGTGGAAAACGAAAGTGTGCAATGGTAATTAATGCGACGGCTGGTTGAAACGATTCGAGGAACACGGATTATTTCATCTTTATTCATAGAGGAAAAATGCTTTTAAAAGATATATAAACATTTTTCGGTTGAATTCCTTACCGAAATGTGGAGATATTGTTTGCTCAGCTGAGCGACATTAGAAAACTTGAATTTAATAACTAGTTGGTTCAGGGTTTTAACAGTTTTTTTCATATTTTGAGCAAATGTGTTTTTGATATACAATCAAATCTTTTTTACGAGATTTTTTACGATTTTAGAATTACACGGTTTGTTTGTACAATGATATGTCATTATTAGTCGCAAATTAAATAATTGCAAAATTGTTCCCGGATTCCGTCCGGACAGCAACCAATGACCCAGCAAACACCAACTCGTATATCAATGTACGAATATTATCGTTATTGACTTTTAATAAATTCAGTATCGTAAATATAGTCTAATGAAACGCACATAAGTTTATATTCTATCGTATTTGACGATAGCAAGTGATTGACCTACGACTTTCAGTATAGAATTGTATAGCATAATAAAACTAATCGCTTTGAGTCGGATCTTATCGCATACAAAGACTTATAAAGTTGAATTGTTAACGTATATTTTGTAGTACGTATATGGCCTCCAATTAGTACGCATATGCTAGTTTTGTGCATCAGATATGATTTTTCAGGGTATATATAGGTACATATAACTCATTTATTGCTCTGATATGCATATGAAAATGTTTACTGGGGATAGCTGTACTCCACTACCCACATATCTGTAGCCTTAGAAATATTTTTGAGAGAAATAACTTAAAAAGTAATGAGCAAAATTGTGAAAATGTTGCTTCTTAAGTACAGCCGACGACGCCACAAAACACAGCACCCCGACAACTGCATATTGAGCACGTCATAATTGTACAAATATATTTTCTCCTACGTACATCATAGCCCGACCTCGCCGATAACGATACTGGACTATAACCGTGCATCAAATGCGTTTTGGTGCAAAATGTGTTACGAATATGCTCTCGTATCATATACGAATCATTCGTAATAACAACATTTGCGGTAGAAAGAAAGCCTACGAATGTTTCTAAATGGTATGAAATTTCTTCTCAACTACGAAAAATTTTTTACGGTTATTTTTTCTAAAAAAAAACCAAATTATGTACTCAGTATAGATGACTCAAGCGATGTGGACGTTTGCATAAGTTTCGCTAAGTTTCAAGATCGTGCCTCAAGATTCGAACCTCAAGAATGTTCTCTCTCTCTTGCTCTGTGTGTGTCTCTCTCTTTCTCTCTCTGTGCCTCGTTCCTATTTTCGTTCTCGTTATCGTACCCGTTCTCGTTCTCGTTCTTATTCTCGTTCACTTTCTCGTCTTCTTTCTCTTCTTCCTCGTTCTCGTTCCCATTTTCGTCCTCGTTCTCGTTCTTATTGTCGTTCACGTTCTCTTTGTGATTTTGTCTTTGTGACTTTGTCTTTGTGACTTTGCATTTGTGAATTTGTTTTTGTGACTTTGGCTTTATCTTTCTTTTTGTGATCTTGTCTTTCTGATCTTGTCTGTGTGAATTTGTCTTTGTCTTTGTCTTTGTCTTTGTCTTTGTCTTTGTCTTTGTCTTTGTCTTTGTCTTTGTCTTTGTCTTTGTCTTTGTCTTTGTCTTTGTCTCTGTCTTTGTCTTTGTCTTTGTCTTTGTCTTTGTCTTTGTCTTTGTCTTTGTCTTTGTCTTTGTCTTTGTCTTTGTCTTTGTCTTTGTCTTTGTCTTTGTCTTTGTCTTTGTCTTTGTCTTTGTCTTTGTCTTTGTCTTTGTCTTTGTCTTTGTCTTTGTCTTTGTCTTTGTCTTTGTCTTTGTCTTTGTCTTTGTCTTTGTCTTTGTCTTTGTCTTTGTCTTTGTCTTTGTCTTTGTCTTTGTCTTTGTCTTTGTCTTTGTCTTTGTCTTTGTCTTTGTCTTTGTCTTTGTCTTTGTCTTTGTCTTTGTCTTTGTCTTTGTCTTTGTCTTTGTCTTTGTCTTTGTCTTTGTCTTTGTCTTTGTCTTTGTCTTTGTCTTTGTCTTTGTCTTTGTCTTTGTCTTTGTCTTTGTCTTTGTCTTTGTCTTTGTCTTTGTCTTTGTCTTTGTCTTTGTCTTTGTCTTTGTCTTTGTCTTTGTCTTTGTCTTTGTCTTTGTCTTTGTCTTTGTCTTTGTCTTTGTCTTTGTCTTTGTCTTTGTCTTTGTCTTTGTCTTTGTCTTTGTCTTTGTCTTTGTCTTTGTCTTTGTCTTTGTCTTTGTCTTTGTCTTTGTCTTTGTCTTTGTCTTTGTCTTTGTCTTTGTCTTTGTCTTTGTCTTTGTCTTTGTCTTTGTCTTTGTCTTTGTCTTTGTCTTTGTCTTTGTCTTTGTCTTTGTCTTTGTCTTTGTCTTTGTCTTTGTCTTTGTCTTTGTCTTTGTCTTTGTCTTTGTCTTTGTCTTTGTCTTTGTCTTTGTCTTTGTCTTTGTATCTGTCTTTGTCTTTATTTCTCTCTCTCTTCTCTCTCTCTTCTCTCTTTTTCTTTCTCTTTTTTCTCTTTATCTTTCTCTCTTTTTCATTTTCCCTTTTTTCTCTCTTCTCTCTATCTCCTTTTTCTCCATTTGTCTCTCTCATTTTCTCATTTTTTTCTCTCCCTTTTTCTCTCTTTCTGTTTGTCTCTTTCATTTTCGCTCCCTTTTTCCTCTCTCTGTTTCATTATCTTTTTCCACTTTCTTTTTTCCTTTCTCTTTCTCCCTATCTATTATCTATCTCTTTTTTCTCTCTTTTCTCTCTCTCCCTGTTGTTCTTTCTTTTGTTGCTTTCGTTTTCGCTCTGTCTTTCATTCACTCTCTCTCTCTCTTTCTCAGTCTTTTTTTCTTGCCAACCATAATCTCATCATTCCTTTTACCTTCATCTTTACCTTTCTATCTTCATACACACATTAGTCCAAATTGGTCTAAATTAGTCCAAAATGAAGTAAAATGTAGAAAGTAGAAATATCCAATTTCTAATAAAACTTCGAGTTCAATTCTAATTTAAAATTCTATTTTAAGTCTAATTTAATTCCAATTTCAAGTAAAATTTCACTCTAATTTCAACTCAGACTTCAAATCCAATTCCCAGTCTAATTGTAGGTTCAACTTGAGGTCCAATTAGGATCCAATTTCAAGTGAATCTTTCGCATTTAATTCCCCATCCTCATCCACAAGTGCAATTTCAAACTCAATTCAATTTCAATTACAAGTCCGATTTTAAGCTCAATTAAGGTCCAATTTTAGTTGACCTTGAGTTTTCAAGTACATTTTCGTTTCCCATTTCTGGTGCTATTTCATGTCAAATTTTAACTCTAATTTGTAGTCTTGATTTCAGTTCAATTTCGAATTTCATATTAGGTGAAGTCTGAAGTCCTAATTTGTCAAAATTCAAGTCCAAGTTCAATTCTTGTTGCAATTTTGATTGCAATTTCAAGTAAAATTTTAAGTCCGATTTCAACTCCGATTTGCCAAAGTTGAATTTTAGGTTCAAATTTTAATTTTAATTTTTTTTTTTTTTTTTGAAAATCCGTTCATGCTTAATTTTAAGTGAACTTTCTGATCTAATTCCAAATCCACTTTCAAGTCCGATTTGAAACTCATATTAAGTCTAATTTCAGGTTCAATTTTAAATTCAATCGTAAGTTCAATTTTCAGTACAATTTCATGTCTAATTTCTAGTTTAGTTAGCTTTGAGTCCAAATTAGTCATGTCAAAACAAGTCCAATTTCAAGTCCAATGCCCAACTTCACATCTCATTTCTAATAAAAGTTCAAGCTAAATTTTGAGTGCAATTTCAATTCCAATTATAAGTAGAATTTTGAGTCAAATTTTGACTCCGATTTCAAGTCCAATTTTAAGTCGATATTGCAAATTTTGTATCTTCAGGTTTAGTTGAAAAATTTTCGGTGAAATAATTTTCACCGAAAAAAAAAATTTTTCAACTAAACCTGAAGATAGTGATTTTGCGGTGACTTAAAATCAAAGAATTGCAAATTTTGTTCAAAATCCGATGACATATCTAATTTCATCTAAAGCACGGGAGGGTATTTTCAGCCCATTAAGCGATGGCATCTATTTTTTCGGCCTATCGCCTAGTTCTAGTGGAAGAACAGGTGGTTTTGACGTTCTTTGAATAAAAAATAGTAGATTACTTACAGTCTTGAGAAAATAGTTATAACATATTAAAATTATAAGTCGGCAAAGTATTTTTATTGGCGAAAGAAAAGGCAAATAGGCTGAATTTAGAAACCTGCTGAAAAAATTTCAAGGCAAATTTGAAGTCAAATTTCAAGTACAGTTTAATTCCAATTCTAGGTACTATCTTAAATCAGATTTTAATTTCATTTTCAGATCAATCTTGAGTCCTATTTAATAATAAATTTACTAATAAAATTCATATTCTATTTCTAGTCCAGTTTGCAGTTCTTATTTTAGTCCGTTTTCAGTTTCAACCAGTCTACGACTGAATTTTACCATCTGAAACATGCTTTTTAAGAGTCGGTGTCCCTTCCCGATGATCTTCCGCTAATGTATGGACACACCAGTGATTATTTTGAATAGTGAGGAAGCGTCTGATATAACAAATGATTAATTGGAAGAACTGGAAAATTTCAATGTGGACTAAAAATATTCGGCACGATGGCAGGTGGGGTTAACACCCACGCTCTTTCGGTTGGTACCCGAATGTTTTATTTACTAAACTACTACTGCGCGTTATATCAGGGAGCCTAACTAATTTAACTAATTTAATAACTAATTTGATTTATACTCTCAAATCTATCACTTCGCGTATACGCGTCACACACTTTCCCATGCGACGATACTTTTTTTGTATGACTGCTCTTTGTTTCTATCATCGAGAAGAGTTATCCACTCGGTCAGTGTGATAGAAGCAAAGCAGTATGTTGTCGATGTTCGCATGGCAAGTCTAAGATGTGTTTTTTCTCTTCATTTACTTTTATATGACTATACACGGTCATGTCGTAAACTATTTTGGAAAGTAAGGAAGTGTCTGATACTAAACTCGATGACTTTCCAAAATAGTTTAATAATAAGAACCAAGATATTTTCAATTTCAAGGTAAGGTTATCAAGCTAACGAGAAGATTGGCGAAGAATTTCCAAAGCTTTTAGTTTGATTTGAAACCATTTCTGTTTCTGATCGTAACTAACCAACTGACTGCTGATTATCTCTGAATCATTGTAGTTTCTAATTGTAGTAAGTAGAACCTTACACAGCGACGCAATGCCGAGTGCAGAGTAAAATTTCAAAAAAATTAGAATAATATACCAATAATTTATAGTACAAATGTAGGTAAATATATATTTTTTCGATCAGCTAGTATCACAAATACCAAAGCTGTTTGTTATTTTTTAGCCATTCACATTGATAACTCATTTTTCTCACAAATTTCATTGAAGTAGACCAGCCAGATTAATTGCAATACGCAACGTCGTCAATAGAGCCGGCCAACAGATTAACCAGTTTTAAAACCTAACGGTGAAAAAGCGCAACTACGTCAATTTCGTGGAACACGAGCATAAAGAGTCTCAAATTGACTTAGCTGTATACTTCAGCAGTACAGTAGCTACTACCAGCAGCAGTAAGTATAGTGTCACCAGGCCAAATCGATACATCGAGTCACCGGTTGTTTGTCACGGCCTCACGAGCCTTGCATGCCAAGTGAGGATTGTTTGCTGTGTGCATCTCCCCTGAATACTGCACCACACGCTTCTGGGGACTCTAATTGGATTTGGTAAACCGCTTCCAGCACGACCGTTTCTTGCCGCTGGCTTGCTTGCGGCGTATTCGGTTTCCCCGCGTCCGTCCCCGCCGACCGGGGCCCATGTTTTCCAGAAATGTTTCCCGCGTGGATCATTCGGTACTCAGTTCCGTCGGCAAAGGATATGGCAATCGGAATGTCTTTGTGCATTTTATTGTCATCGCTGCTGATGAATATAATTGGTGGTAAATAGGAAGGAGCGTGCAGTCCAGCTGAGCTGTAATAGTTTGATTTCGCCCCCGGTGAAAAGTATGTGACTTCGACGAAAAATCCTTATGTAAAGGGTTGTTTTGTACTGTTGTTGGTCAGGGACACAAAATTAGACGGCGAACAAAGACTCGTTTTGTGACATGTGATGCGGCTGACTGCAAGCCCATTCACTCTACCTTAGGAGCCTATTGGTTCAGAAAAGGTCAACACTACGTGTTGTCATCGGATCTTGTGCTAGCTGTTTTGTTTAAATTTTAATCCGTTCAGAAACAGGGAACGCATCACCGACGGAAGGGCATAATACAATAATTACTAGAATAAATGTGCGCAGCCAGGCTGCGGAACGGCACTTACCTTCGATTTCGTGAAGCACAAGGCCGCATGTAGTGAAAACGATTTAATTAGATAATGTTGTCATGATCAAGAAAGGCGGTGTATACTGAAGAACTAAAGATATGGTCAGGAAATGGTACTACTTCGAACGCAAAACATGTTAGCTAGGGGACAAAACACAGCATCCAGGTTGTGAAATATAGTTACCTGCAAAGAGAGAATGAAAATGACATAGAAGATATGAAGTTGAGCTTGAAACACTATTGTTGGAAAATGTCGAACAAGGTTTTTTTTCGGCGGAAAAATTTATGATTTCATTACTATTACGTTGTTAAAAGTTAATTTATCGTGATTTTGATGCCGCTAACAAAGCGGTAATTAATTTACCTTAAAAGAATCAAATTAAATCACCATTAAGACACATGCTGCACGGGTTAATGGTGCTAAATGGTTTTCTGCACAAATTAGAAGAGGCAATAATCAGAAAAAATGTCAATTATTTTTATAGAACAATATATGTAGTTCAATTAGGTGTTAATAATGTTACGCCTAATTTACATGTAATCAATCATGTACATATCATTGTATATATAGATTTCATAAATCTATTGAGATATATGCTAATAAGCAAATCCCTGTATATTTCTCATCTTATTTCCCAACCAATCCATAAAGTGGTCTCCCACTCCAGAGCCCATACCGATTATCATATCCGTTTCTATCCGGTTAACATTATTACATTTGTTTTCAACAAAACGAAAACTTCCAGCCATCCATAGGTAAATACGGGAATAAATAACTCTCATAAAATGAACCCTATAGTTCCTTCTTGGAACTGAAAGAAGGCAGCAGCAAAAAAAATCAGCATCTCATTTGAAAACAACGTGAAGTACCTTTCTGTGCAGCCGACGGTTTATCATCGGTAGGTACCTACGTGTAGTGTGTACACTTAGTACAAACTAGTGGAGGTAGTAGGTACCTATAGGTTACTGGATGCTAGACTATGAACAAGGGCCACTCCAACCGAACCGTCGCGTCGCTCGTCAGCAAAGCGTTTCAGTGTTGCATTTGCAAATAGAATTGATACTGGAACGGAACCTGTTCCTGGACCGGCTACAAGAGAAACGCACGAGATGTATCGCGTTTCCCGAAGGTGTTTGGCTGGATCGGTGCAGGAAGGTAGATTGCCGGTGACGGAGTTAACTAGCTGTTCACTCAGAGTAGATTGGTGTGGTGGTTCGGAGTTTACTCGGAAATTAGACATGATCTCAACTAGATTTCATTAAAATGGAAGACGGTAGAACATAGATTTGGCTCTACTGTTCTCCCTCTTAATTTTCATTAATCAAAGAACGAGTGTTTTTCAAAGAAATACCGTTCCAGGGATTGCTTCTCACAATTCTCAACGATTAGCATGAAAATGAATAAAAATGACAATATAAACACACTTCACTATTTTACAGAACAAAATATATCTACCAGAAAACGTGATTGTTATCTGTAGGAAAAGTTTTTCAATTGATTGAAATATTAACATTCTACCTTTCAGACGATTTCTTCCTTTTTAATAAATCTAGTTAAACAATAGCCCCTTTGTGGTGTGTAGTTTTGCTCCATCCTTTCCGATTAGAGTCCAACATGCATGGTAATCAGAACACGCTAGTCGGTGGTTCTTTTAATTCGACTAATTGCTACTCAGTTCGAGCGGGTGGTTGCAAATTCCGCAGGGAATCGCGTTCCTCAAATATCGACATATACTTAATATGATTAATATGAACGCTTTCTAAACGCTGTATGTGGATATCAACCACTAAAAAGCAAAGTCTTAGTTGCTAACGTTCCGCTTTTGAGACTTGGACTTTCTAAATTGTTTTCGGCAGACTTCGCAGCTAGGACAATTGCGGGGATAGTGTTTCGATCCTATTGACACCAACAGCCACGCCACTATCAACAATGGAGCAATGAGATTGCAATGGAGATGCATTGTATTCTGTTTTTGCCTTCAAAGAAATATGTAGATATTTTCGGCAAAAACCAGTTCCGTTTCTCTGCCAGAAATATCTGCTTTGTTGTAGGTAAAAACAAAACAGTATGCGTTGTATTATTGTAACATTATTGTTTTAAGAACTGTATCGCAAAAACTAAATCTTACATTTCTGAATTTTTGACGTGTTATGCAAAAGCTTTCAGCGTCCGAAAAAATACAAATAGTGGGGTTCTCATCGATATACATACCATAAAAATACTAAAAAAATACTTTAATTTTACCAGTTATACCGCAAGTTTTCAGCTGCAGTCTATTCAGCTATTCATTTTTCTTTATGATGGGTCACGATGGCAATTTTATTTTCGGATTTTAGTATTTGCATAAATTTTAATAACATTTGCATTAAATAATTCCAATTTAAGTCTTTTTCCTTTGGCTTAATTACCAGTCGCAATCGTTGCTGAAAAGCGTTACAGCTGGCACGCACGATATTCTGAGGCAATTTGGACTGTAAGTCCCAATAAGTCAATTAACTTCATAAGAAGTGCTGTTCCTAACTGGGAGAACTATGCATATTGAGTACTGACAATCACTCGAATTAATGGTGGTAAGTCAAACAGTGCACATAGATTAAGAATGGAGCATACCATAATAGATCTAAATGCTGGTCGCAGTGGTTTCGTTTCTTATAAACAAAACAAATCCTAAGGTATTTCATCCCAAATCTTCTCCAACCACCGTTTGAAAGTATCCATAGTCAAACCTTTGGTGCTCCCTAGTTTGCCTAGCATGTAACCCAATGCATAGAAGTCGAGAGGATTCAAAGCAGGCGAAAAGGCAAGCCACTCATTCGAAGAAATAAAATCCAGATAATTATTCTCACACCAAGTCTGTACAACTTTCACCTGGTGAGACGGTGCCGAATCTTGTTGGAAGCAGTATGGTGCATTCTTGTAGTTTTTTGACATACTAACACAACATACTAACACATACTAACACAATCACAAAGTTGCAATCTCTATCAGCAGAACGCGCGCTCCCTTTCGCTGCTATAAGCTTTCCAATGCTATCATGTGATTCGTGGAAAAAATTCTCTCTACCGTCACTGAATAGGCACGTATGTAAAATGCTACAGACTATTAGACAACAGAGAGCGCTTTTGTTAAACGTCAGGTATCAAATTATATTGAAATACAAAAATATATATGAAGTTACATGCAGTTATATATGAAGATCTTACAGCTAAGTTTTACATACAAAATAGTCAACAGAGAGCGCTTGTGTGTAAATATCGAATGATGCTCACTCTGTTATTAAATATAGGCTGTGGCACTGGGGTTTTAACCAGGATACTGACATCTGTACATCGTTGTATCACGAATATTATAGTTCTTAACACCGATTTTGGACCCTTTCTTTTTCGGACCCACAACAAGTCCTGCTCGGATAAGAGAAAGCGAGTGTTCGTGAGGTGCTCGTACCAGCTGAGTTTAAATGCACACGTATTTGTTATAGCTTTGTAATAAGTATTTAGAGAGCAAGCAGCGATACTTGCTACGGAAACATGATCTGTGCTGTCATGGCCTGGTTTTCGGTACAGACAGAATAAGGCGCTTATAGTATTGGTTTATTTATCTACGAGTAAATACTGCATTTTCCCTATAATTTCTCAACTTCTGAAACACAGACAACACATGATAAACTAGCTACTGTGCAGTACCTGAGTAAATGATTATAACAAACATATAACAAAAAAATATCTCAATTAGATAGAAATAACCGAACTTGTTATATTTTTGATCAGACAAAATAATGAGGTTAACAGAATTATTACAAGTTTTGCTCTTATATCAAAATTTGTTATAATTTTGTTACAGAGCAATTTCAGCTTGTTCCAGCTTGCAAACGGTTTGTCCCGACTAGTTTTGATTGCAATGAAGTTTTGCTAATTACAATCCCGCACTGAATCATTTTCCATGAAATATATTTTTTCGTCAAGAGTAACTTTTAAAAAGAGCGTATTTAGAAATTAGAATATTTTTTTC
Source organism: Sabethes cyaneus (assembly GCF_943734655.1). Lineage (NCBI taxonomy): Eukaryota > Metazoa > Arthropoda > Insecta > Diptera > Culicidae > Sabethes > Sabethes cyaneus. Next base: position 172,443,729 of record NC_071354.1, on the reverse strand, counting down.
AAAAAATTCTATCTGGAAAATTATTTATTTTATGAAAATGACGTCAAAGCAAAATTCGTAGTAAATCAAGTGTATTTGCAGTAAACAATTACACTGAAAGAAAAAGCTTTGCAAATACGCGATAAAAATCATAAATTGTGAATTATCTCAAAACATGTCTTTTTTTTAATATTTTTTAAGCGCAAATAATGCTCTAAAATCTGGTAAAGAGCTCTTTCGGAATTTTTATAATCTTTGAAAATTGACAAGTTTTTGTAAAACTAAAACAAAATCATGTTCTACGCATTATATCATATAAACTTTTTTCTTAGGTCGTTCTCAAATTATTGCAAATTTAAAATCTAAAAGTCATGTATTAGGGTAATTCTACGCGAAGTATCCGAGATGTAATCGACCTTGACGGATTTGAACCAAATTTTGTCAGATTGTTTGTTTTAGGTCAGAATGTAAAAATCCTAAATTTGGTGCTGGTTGGTCCTCCCCACGATTAATGCGAGCAAGAACTAAAAAATTGCCTAATCTAAATGCACCTTAAGAAACATACTCGATGCAGTAACACGCCGCTCCTGTCAAGTCGCGCTTGAGGAACCTCATGCAGTTTATTACTAGAAATTAAAGAACGTATTGACAGAAGTCTTTGTTTAAATAACCTAAAGAGTTATTTTCGAATGTCATTGTAGAATGTCATATATGAGAGAACCAGTTTTTTTAGTTAATGCTATATGCTATATGCTTGGACTGAACATAACTGAGATAAAATAAAATCTTATCATATTCTCGGTTTATGTATGTTTACAAAGTTTAAAAGTAGTTAAAATTTTCTCCAAACCAACAAAACAAAAAAATTATCTAAATAGTTCGCATAATTACTGAGGAATAGATTCTTCTACACATCATTTATTTATTTATTTATTTACTTTTTAATTAGGCTTTCAACAGTTCACATCATTTAAATAATTAATTTCATGGTTGTTTTTAATCTTTTCTGTGGCTGAATCTTGCTAAAATGAACAGAAAAGTTTACAGACTCGAAAACTGAAACATAGGAGTCATTGCATTATTCAGGCTTTATTCCCGGTTTTTTGCTCAGTAGATGCTCATTTGACTACAACGCCTCAACTAAACCGAATTCGAAAAAGTAGTGTAAAGGGCGATTGTGGAGCTAATTATTATCTACATTATTGTTGAAGAAAGTATAGTTCTATCGTTTGTATTTATGGCGCTATGTGGCTGCTACCCCGTTGGTAGCAAAAAGAGTACTCATTTGTAGCAATCGGGGTAGCAATCGCATAGCGTCGTAAATAAAAAAGATAGAACTATACTTTCTTCAACAATAGTGTAGATAATAATAAGCTCTACAAACGCCCTTTACACTACTTTTTCGAATTCTGTTTAGTTGAGGCGCTATAGTCAATTGAGCATCTACTGAGCAAAAAACCAAGAATGAAGCCTGGCATTATTTTCTTATATGGTAGGTGTTAAATCAGACCGGACCAAGCCGCAAAATTTTAAAAAATAAGTTAATGACAGCAAACGACTGATAATTTCCTAAGCTATGTTTTACTCTAATCAGATTACATAAATGTTGCAAACAGCCAAAGATATTAAATGATTTCGAATGATTGATAGCTTTAAACTACACAGCAGCAGCAAACTTCGAACGTGTTTTTCTCGAAATCACTCAGTTGGTTCGGTCTGACTTAACACCGATCATATAAGGTCGTCGTTAAGTCAAACCGAACCAAGTGACAAAACTCTTCTAGAAAAACGTGTTCAAAGTTTGTTGCTCTGTATGTTTAATACCTATCAATCGTTCGAAATCATCTGATAACTATGGCTGTTTGCAATATTTATGACAGTCTGATTAAAGTAAAATGCAGCTTAGAAAATTGTTGATCGCTAGCTATCATTAACTCATTTTTTGAATTTGCGACTTGGTCCAGTCTGATCTAACACCGACCATATTTAATGGCAATTCGTGCAACATTCTTAAAGTGGCGCAACTTATCATGATTCAATTTCTTCGTCTTCTTGATTGGCTTTGGATTGAACGCTTATTTTCTATTTATAGACAGCTCGAAGCAAAAACTGACAACCCCGAATGAGCTATCGGCCAAATCATATAAGCATTTAATCTACCTTCATTCAAGAGTAGTTCTAGCACAGAGGTTAAGACTGTTGCATTCTGTGCGATGTGTCGTGAGTTCAATCCCGGCCGCGGCCGGAACGATTTTTCAAATGTATGAAAGTTTTTTTCTGTGCTATTTGTGAATATTCCTAATAAATAGTTGTACTATTTTTGGCAATTTAGCCGAAATAAAATGTCGATATAGCAGATAAAGGCAAAGAAGTTTTTGTTATATTTTAACAAAATTATAACAAACCCTGTTACAAATATCATAACAAATTTTGATATAATTTTGTTCAAAACATAACAAATTTTGTTATATTTCTGCTACTGCTGCTAAGAAGTTCTGATAGAATTTTTGTTATTTTAACTACTAACGAGACCAAAATTATATCAAATTATGTTAGAAATACCGTCATAACAGTATATCATGATTTGTTATAATTTTGTTATGTTTGTCTGATCGGGTAGCTTTCGTACCTCAAGAGAAACAAAGTGCCCAGGTTCCGGAAAGCATAACTTAATTGCTTGAGAAGCGATAAAAAAGTTTCTTGTAGGGTTCTTCTAAGGAAAGGAAATTATCTGAATAATACGGAGGGTTACTCCAATGAGTAGTGAATTAAAAAGAGAAGATTTACGTTAATGGTGTCAATATGAACTTGCTTTTTTCACTTTAGCCCCTGATACAACTGTTAGTTCACCTTTTTATACGTTGTTGGCATGATATTCTTCACTTTTAGGTTTTCACCAGTGCTTAGAAATTTCATATTCAATTTATGCAACGCATGAATTGATGCAATTTGCAATGAAATGCAATACTGCCCATTCTTTGCTGTTTCTAGTACAGATGAAATAAATTCAGCATTGCCAACATGAATCAAACGATTCGAACGAATCACTTGCGTTCATGCTCGTGCTGTTCTCTACATTCATTCATTCTCGACAATGAGTGAATGAAATCAAATGTGAAATCATCTATTTATTTTGAGCTGCCGATAACGCATACGAAATTACAATAAACGTAAACGTTGCTCGGATGTTTGAATTATTTTCCTTCAACCAGGTTCCGGTTGATTTTAAATAGCAGGCAACTTAAAAACTCCAACTTTGAGACCTAACGACGTACGATGGGCAATCATTCAGCACTGCAATTCATGAATGAATTGTATTGAAGGGTAGAAAACTGAGAAAGATAAACACTGTAAGCAGCTCAGTAGTTATGTCCATAGGCGGACAGATAAAAGAATACTGCCAGGGGTAAAACTATATGCGCTGAATGCGTTTTATATTCGCTTTCATGCCGCGTTGTCAATAGGACACCACACGAGTCGTTGCTTTTCAGAAGATGGCGCTTTTCTAGTGGTAGTAAAATCAAAATTTCTCACTTATCTGTGTTTACTTAAAAACAATCACTGATCGTACTTTATTTGTGGTACAGTTACCCTGTTATGCTTAATTTTCATAACTTCAGCCTAATTTTGATAAAAAATAAACTTTTACCTCTCCATAGCATCGTAACGGGTGGCAACTAAAATTTTGGAATTGTTTTCTCAAGTTGTCAAAAAAAGAAAAGATACAGGAACAAGATCTGATTCACCGAAATTAAAGATACACTATCCATTGTTGAAAAAAATAGTGTACATTTGAAAACGGTCCGTAATCGCCTGTTCGGCAAAGCTTCCGTTTGATGTCGGAGCAGGAGCGTAGTACGGCCGTCACGTCAACTTTGCGAATGCATCTCTTGATTCTACCAATCAACTGTTTGCAGTTTGAACTGACAGGCCTCTGCCCGGACACTAGCGATTTTTCAAAAACAAAGAATGATAAAATTATTTGCACCATTAAAGTACTATTGTTCTATTCTTTCCAAATATGTGTATCATTTTTTGTTTTTGACAAATCGCCAGTGTCCGGGCATAGAGGCCTGTACGGCCATACAGAATTTCCCACTATACTTTTTGCCGAGATTTCTGTGGCAGTTCGTTGAAGTGTACATCGCGCTCCCGACATGTTTCTTGTGTCGACGCCATTTTAAGCAAAACTGGGTAAGCATAAATAAAACAAAAAATATTGACAAAAAGAGGAGAGAGAGAGCCAACACATACATACTCTCATTTCTCTCTGAGCTCGTTTGTTGCTGAATATAACGGCCGCGAAAAAAATTCCAAAATTTTAGTTGCCGCCCGTTACTACCAGAGAGTGCTGTTGTACCAGCGAGTGCTGTTGCTGCGCTGAATAAATTTAATGTCGCGCAAAATTGGGCTGTTGGTAATATGTACAATATGCCGTACAAAGTAACGACATCTGTTGTATTCAACAGGGAAACAGGGAAGCTCCCTCTCTTAAAGGAAGGAGAGGTTTCAATCCACTATAGAAAAAATTCTTGCCTCCAAAAACCTTCACATGCTAAATTTGGTTCCATTTGCTTGATTAGTTCCCGAGTTATGCAGAACTTTTTTGTTTCATTTGTATGTGAGTCCCCTTCTAGAGGCGAAGGGTTCTCAAACCATGCTAACAACATTCTTCACATCATACGCAATGTGTATGCCAAGTTTAATCAAAATCCGTCGAGCGATTTGCGAGTCTATACCGGACACACGAACAGCATTTCATTTATATATATATATATATATATATATATATATATATATATATATATATATATATATATATATATATATATATATATATATATATATATATATATATATATATATATATATATATATATATATATATATATATATATATATATATATATATATATATATAGATGGATGATATCCGGTTGTAGTTCCTTTCCTGAATTTCTCCTAGCGAAAGTTGTTTAAGCATACTGCCTTACTGGGGCTGCCTAGTCTCGCGGACAGTGCTGCTGTCTTGGGTATAGCTGGTGAGACACAGCGTTTCATAAGTCAGCCGTCCGCTCCGGATCAGTCGCTGTTGTATGCCGCCCCTAACCTGGGATACAGCCGCATACCTGGTACGGAAACGGCGATTCACCGTGCAGTGGAATCACCGTCGCGAGCCGCCCCTAACCTGGAGTCAGACGCTCATGGCTGGCAAGGCTGTTCCTTTTGCCCCACACTCAGCAGATGCATGAGTGCCTCCTTCCCTGTCGGTATACGACCTTAGCTTCCAACGGGGTTGGTTACCCGATCTCCACCAAGGTTGCTCGTATTCCGGCTGGTACCTCGAGGAGGTAGGGAGAGGAGTTGCTGGATAAGAGGCTAATGACCACTGCGGGGTCTATTTTATAACTGCAGGTACGCGGGGTACCGATGTTAAGCATTACCCAGCCATTTACCAGTAGCTGGAAAGGACGGCATCCCCGCCGAACTTTTGAAAGTCGGGAGCGAACGGCTGTATTGTGCAATCCATCAGGTTATACTAAAGGTATGGACTGAGGAGGAATTACCTACGGACTGGTTGGAAGGTCTCATATGCCCAATTTACAAAAAGGGCCATCGACTCGAATGCAGCAATTATCGAGAAATTACTCTCCTCAATTCTGCATACAAAATTCTCTCCCGCATCCTGTTTCTCAGACTGAGGCCGTTACAGGAAACCTTTGTTGGCGAATACCAGTGCGGTTTTCGAGAGGGACGCTCCACGACGGACCAAATGTTCACCTTGCGACAGATTCTCGATAAATTCCGGGAATTCAACTTGCAGACTCATCATCTGTTTATAGACTTCAAGGCGGCGTACGATTCAGTTAAACGAAACGAGCTGTGGCAGATTATGCTTGAACATGGTTTTCCAACAAAACTGATTAGGCTGATACGTGCTACCCTTGATGGTTCAAAATCAAGCGTCAGGATAGCGGGTGAGACTTCGGACTCGTTTGTGACGTTAGATGGTTTGAAGCAAGGTGACGGACTATCGAACTTGCTGTTCAACATTGCATTGGAAGGTGCTATTCGAAGGGCCGGCGTGCAGAGAAGCGGTACCATCATCACGAAATCTCATATGCTCCTAGGGTTCGCGGACGACATCGATATCATCGGTGTTAACCGTAGAGCTGTGGAAGAAGCGTACACGCATCTTAAAGAGGAAGCTGCGAGGATAGGGCTTATCATAAATTCTACCAAAACAAAGTATATGGTGGCTGGTAGAGAGCGTGGTAGCCCTTCGGGTGTTGGAACTGCGGTGGTTATAGATGGAGATACTTTTGAAGTGGTCGACGAATTTGTTTACCTTGGTACGTTAGTGACATGTGACAACGATGTGAGCCGTGAAGTAAAAAGGCGGATAGCGGCTGCCAACAGGGCCTTCTACGGATTACGTAGCCAGCTGAGGTCCCGTAGCCTACAACTCCGTACAAAACTCGCGCTCTATAAGACGCTAATTCTCCCGGTGGTACTCTACGGCCACGAAGCGTGGACGTTGAAAGAGAGCGACCGACGAGCTCTTGGCGTTTTCGAGCGTAAGATCCTGCGATCAATTCTTGGCGGCATATTAGACGAAGGAGTGTGGCGCAGGCGCATGAATCATGAAATATACCAAGTGTACAAAGATGCGGATATTGTGAAGCGACTAAAATACGACAGGCTACAGTGGGCTGGCCACGTAGCAAGGATGCCGGATGAGAGACCAGCGAAAATAATATTTAGCAGAGAACCCGACAGAGACCGACGACTTCGAGGCAGACCCCGTACCCGTTGGATGAGCGCTGTTGACGAGGATGCTAGAACAGCGGGTGTTAGGGGCGACTGGAGAGTGGCAGCCCAAGACCGAGTAATGTGGAGATGGCTCCTGAATTCGGCATTGATTCGATAAGCGGATTGTCGCCGAAAAAGTAAAAGTAATTAAGATGGATGATATAATTTGATCTACTTTATATTGAGATGAGTTACAAAAATCAGCATTCTGTCCTGCTATATAACCAAATTGTAACAAAGCATGTTATAAGTAACAGAACAAGATAGAATATTGGTAGAACATTTTGTGTGTCGCAAGTTTTTCAATCATATTTTTTACAAAGTTTGATAGAAATATCAACCTAAGCTACAATTCTGTAATATTTTTGATATAATCATCTGATCGGGAACTTACTGTTCCGCAAAACTAACAAACACATAATAAAAAGAAGTTCAAATGTCAGTTAAACATTCATATAATGTTGTCGAGATCGATTGGGATGTATTTGATTGAGGATTTTCGGCTGTCCAGTCGATTATCTATCGAAAATGGCTTTTTTATACTGCCTGACGTTTCGGCGCTCGATTTTGGCATTTTTCAAAGGATATATACTTTCATATAATCTAAAATTTGATTGCATTTTGCTTCTTTCTTGACTTTGAAACGAATTTATCCTTTCTTCGGTGAACACAAATATAAAACTGCGGATTTTTTTTAGCAAAATCTTACAACGTTGAGCACAGGACAGAACACATTCAGCCACGATGGAATAGGTTTCGGCAGCATCAAAAGAACGCGCTTGGTTTTTAATATCGTTGTCAGTATCAGTAAATGCACATTTAATGAAGAATCATATAAATTTTCTTGAAAATTTGCTAGAAATTTTTTGAAAGTTTATTTGAATTCCTTTTTGAAGAGATATTTGAAACTATTTTTGGAATTATTTTCTCCGTGATTTTTCAACCTCGCAAACACGGACGACACATGTATACATGGACTGGCTATTATGAACCAATTTCCATGCAATGACCGTTGCAGCTGATGGTTAAGGCAGGAGACAGGGCAGAACATATTCGAACGAAACAGAACAGAATAGGATAGCATCAAAACGACAAACATGATTATTGCTTGTTCTTTAGCTAGTATTGTTTTATCAAAACTTATTTTCTATCAATTCCACTAATGTTTAAAAGGATATTTAGGTTATTGTTATTTTGAATCATAAACTGAGTAAATCTTTCTTACTTATGTATAACTTACATCAGATTTCGTACAAAAATGTTATGCACAATTTGTATAATGCAGTGATTAGACAAAAAATCACTGCATTGATGTGGATTGAAAGCTTTTTAACGATCGAAGTACCAACTATTTCTCCGAAGCTTGGAAAAAAGAAATTAATATATAAAATAAATATTATATTACATCTTAAATATATTTTTGATCCATATTCTAAACTTGACCAAAAAAATCGAGTTTCACTCATTTATATGCATTGCGTCGCAAATTCAGTCGTAGAAACCGCAACGAAAGTTCATCATCGAATGCTCAACAATCACATGCCAGTCCATCCCGACGGATTTGACCAAATCACGATCAAATTGTGCCCCTTGTGACGTACACATAGAACAAAGCCCGTACTTTTCGCTACTTGTAGACATCAGGCACACGATTGCGCTACAGTACTACTCTGTCAAACTGCACGGCTGCTACAGCAAGGCAGCAAAGCTCATCAGGATAATTGGATGCGCACGAGGTCCCGCGTGTGCCCAGACGCGAAACAGTTGCGCCAATAATCTTAGCTGCTCATGTGTGTTCGGTACATTACTAAATAAGCACACACAAACTTCGCATGCATATATGTCTACATCTACTAAGGCGGATCGCACCACAATCTAATCAACGATCATAGTTTCACTGCTGTGATGATAACAGGGTAACAGGGCTGAGAATCGGTTCCGCGATCATTTAAATTTGAACTCTTTGACGCTGCGATTACTTGTTGTGGAAAATTAACAACCCATAAAGGAGTAGAGAATAAAATAAAAACTAACCTGAAGGATAGTAAAATCGTTTCGAAAACTGCGGCGGCCCGTTTTGATTTATTTCGGCAATCGCTGCCAAATGGTTTGAATGTTGTTGAAGCTGCTGCTGTTGATGTTGAAGGTGGGCCGGGTGGTGCTGTTGATGGTGTGGTTGTTGCTGATGTTGGTGATGTTGCTGTTGCTGTTGCTGTTGCTGTTGCTGCTGCTGCTGCTGCTGCTGCTGTTGTTGTTGATGATGATGAAGCTGCTGCGATGCATTACCGTGTTGCTGCATCCCAGAGTTTTGGGATGTGTTGTTCTGAGTTATGCCGGGATGGTGTTGCTGTTGCTGCTGCACTGCAGCAGCTATAGCAATTCCATAATGATTCTCGTTGTAGAGTCTTTGATACGAAGGAAAAGTCCAGTTTGCGGTAAGCGAGTTGGATCGTTCCAGCCGAGAGTGATTCGAATGATTAGAGTTAATGTGATTCTGAATCTGCTGAGAAATGGACCACGGATTGGACACGTTATTTCCGGACGAATGCCGAGGTGACTCGCTGTTTTGGTGATGTCTTTGTTGATCTTGTTGACGCAAATCCATCTCAGACTCCGTCTGATCGGAACCGCTTGTACTCTGTACCATTTCATCCTCTGATTGATTCGCAACGTTGCGTGCTCCTTCTCCACCGTTCATTTGATAATAATTAGTCATCTCGGAAGCACCACTCGCTGTTCCAGTCCCGGCTGTTCCGGATTGACCGTTAAAATAGCTGCCGCAGGCAGTTTCAGTTCCCATCTTCGACACGGGTACAAAAATTCACGATTCTGCTGTGTCGCAAAATTCACCCACATAAACACATTCGCTTTAGTAACACCAAAGCCACGATGATTGGTATGTCCGTTTTGTAATGTTTTTACACCTAGGGCACGTTTTTAACGATTTACAGGCCCCGGGCTAGCCGTTACTGCCACTAGCAAAAATCTACCGAAACAACGATGGCAAAGCAGTAGACTAACCATTTTCCGTCGGACACTAAACGTCGACCGCGATAATTCACTTGACATGCACTCGACAACAATGGTACGACTGAAAAGAGGGAAACCCCTTCAGAAAAACAGGATTCATTTCCTATCGGTCACACACGGTTGGAAAATTTCCGTCGCACGGTATGCTTCAGCCACGAATCGTCCAGTGCCAAACACAACAACGGAACGCGAAAAGTCGATAATCGTATTTATTGGTAAAAGGTCAGAACGGATATGGCGCTTTTCTGCACACTAAACACTGCAGTCACTGGCACTAGGCTTCGATCGATCGGCAACTTAGTTTCAAATTACTTGTTTTTTTTTTGTTGGTTTAAAGATCAACGCTGAATGCACACCTGCAGAGGATTAGACACGCACGGAAGTAACACGGAATGCCAAGAGCCGTACATACGCATCCAGATCCCCAGGGAAGGAGAAAAAATGCAAATACATACGATAAGCTTCCACAATCTGGTTTAAGTGTTCTGCAGTGGAATTCGTATAGATTAATTGGTCAATTTAGTTTCAAGCTACAAAAAGCACCTACTAAACGCAAATTCCTTACCGAATTCGAATCGGATTTCGGCTTTGCGTGTAGTAGTTTCCGAGCAAGAATACTGAACAATCTGAACAATTCATCTCCCTGAGACTGTGCTGCATTAGGCTCACTATCGATTCAGCGTTTCCTGATCACTTTCACCTTAGAATTAGTAAAACTCTTAATCAATGTAATCTGTAATCCATCGATAGGTTCGAGTCCTGTGAGAGGGAATGCGAACTAGCACAACTTGTTGACGACGCTTTTGGTAGAAAACTGTTGCACATGCACTGCTTTAGCAATACCCAGAGGTTGTCTTTGGTTTTGGTCGCCAAGCAGACTCCAAGCCAAGATGCGCAGTACCACAACATCTCTTCTGTCTTTGTCTCCTGTTGGATCATGCTCGACAACATGTGACCGTATTCTGCTATTGATGAGCTGTGATTACCATGCAGCATCTAACAACCCCTGAAACGACTGCCGAAGATGTCCTGCAGAGTGCGTACAGTACAAACCGAATGCCTACCTCACTTGCGACCGACATTGCATCCACCGATTGAACGACTGACTGAAGCAACTCCTTTGCTCCAGTGCAAACAACAACGGTTGGCTTCTGCCGGGTTCTACAACATCCCCCACGGGTGAGCCACCCTTCGTCTTCACCGATGGGAATTGAAGCACTCACAGCCGCGCACACACAAGGGGGTGGAGTTTCGTGTCACGCGGATTCAGACACGATCAAGAGTATTAAACGACACAGGCTCTATGCAAAATACACGTGGCTGACCACGTTTCTCTCTCTGTCTCGTTCTATCTCTACCATACGCCGCGCGCCGGTGGCGGTCGGACGCGCTATCGGAGCTGTGAGTGCGAAGTGTAGAAAGGGCCGCCACTCTGGGGTGCGAGAAACGGCAACAAATAAAAAATAATAAAACAATCTAACCGACGACGACGACGACGACGACGACATAGCTTCAGCAAAATGTTGAATTGCGTTTGGATTCCTAAGGAAATTTTCAGCTCACCGGTTTTGCAGTTCTCATAAATGTGTCGGCTCGAAATAGTTTATTCGACGAAAGGTGAGGACAATTGTTCATAATGGCACAGAAGCAGAGTTTTTCCATGCGGAATAGTGGGAAACTAATGGGCAGAATTGCCACTCACTGACGATACTTTTATAATGCTTGAGTATAAAATCATGAAAACATATTGCCGAGAACGGTTTTTTGTGATTAATATACTATTGAGCTAAATATTTAATAAATAAACGAATTATCCTTTTAATATGGGTTATATATAAACACCAAATAATGCATATTGATGAGAGAAGTGGAAATTCTCTGTGAATCTTTTCCACGATTTCCCAAACACAAACGTCACATGCATATACTTTATTATTTCCTTATGTAGACTTATTACTACGACCAGTACTGTTGATTTTTTGTGATATTGCCTGTTTCCTCCCGGAAAAAAATAACCAACACGAAGATAAAAAATATGGTAACAGTAGGATACAAAATACAGTAAAAACAATAAAATTTATCGTCCGAAAATATAACCAAACTATCAAACTTATTGTTGTCCACCATAACTTTCATGGTTTACAGAGATTTTTCCATAAAAATGACGGGTTGTTAAGTATCTTAACAATAAAAAAATCTAGTTTTTCGCAAACAAAAATTTTCATTTACAGTAAAAGTTATCGTCCTTTTATGGTAATTTTTTTAGGCGAAAAAACAAAATACAGTTAAGATTTGTATAACGCGGTGGATGGAGCTGTACGCCCATCGCGATGTCTCAGGTGTCCATTAACCAATAAAGTTGATTTTTGATAGTTGACTAGGTTACACCACATGCTAACAATGTTCCAACTTTATCAACTTTATTGGTTAACACAGCTGAGATATCGCGATGGGCGTACAGCACGAACCACCGCGTTATACAAATCTTTACTGTATAATTAAAAAGGGCATGACGAAATACGACCTATTATATAGCATAAAATAAGAAACAAAAATATCAATAAAATTTGTGTTTGAGGTACTTTTACAATAAATCTACCATAAGTTTCAATGTGCATAATAAAAACTGTGGTAGACGCATTGTTTCTACTGCCAAATTTAAAGTAAATTTTTTTACGGGCTGTTACCTGCATTGCATTTCTTTTTGCTATAATGGCTGTTGAGTGAGCAACATGCTCATAGTTTTTTTTACGCGTGTGATGTATATTACCTTAAAATGAAGAGGTGTGCTTCACGACAGATAAACAGGCATTCTTAGAAGAAAAATCAACAAAAATTATCACGTACATTTTACTGGCCTGAATCACGTTAAAACTATAGTTATTTGAGATTAGATTTTCATATCAATTGGTTGGATAACATTTACTGAACATCGCAGTGCATTTTGTTGTTAATGAACCACTATTAAACTTGAGTTATAGTCGCGTGAAATGGTTAGGTTGCTGCGACTATTTTAGGCCTATTTTTCATTGTGGTATCTGTGTGGTTTGAATTTCCAGCAAGCCGAACGAACCTGTATGGAACAAACCACAACATTTATAAAGCAATCGCCTGAATTACTCAATGCGCGGTACTGCGCGTGCACCCACCATATTATTTTTTAGTTGCGCAATTAACAATAAAGTTGATTTTAGACATAATGTTAGGGATTATCAAAGGCTTATCGCCTACCAAAAATCACCTATAAATTGTTGAGGAATATCGATGAGCAAACAGCACCATCCAAGGGCCTATTCGGTGGATTGCTGTAACAGTAGACCAAAAGGGAGTCAGATGGTTTAATGTGTTGGTGTTTTTCAAGTGCTGCATGCATACCGACAATATAATTAATCTAGTATGAATTTTTACTCAATATGCTAGAAGTGTTCTTGGCGTCTGTGTCTTGCACATTTACTGTAGTGTAAATGACGCACCTCACTTGGCTTAGGCTGAAATTAACAACAACATTAATTTTTAGCTGGTGAATGAAAATTGATTTATATTTTCATATCAGAGGGGAATTTTTATGTTTCTCTTCCTCCTGGATAAAAAGAAGTAGAATTGTTCGGTGATACAACTGCTTAATTTCTAGAACAAGTAAACGTAAACAAAATTGTGTATTTTCCAAATTTTCAAACTATCCATTATCGAGAGCGGATACACGTAAGCAGCGCCGTAGCGTGCGGCTGGCTAGACTGGCTCCCGCCAAGGGCTCTAAAAAGGGTCTGTATTCAGTAAGGCCTTAGCAATAACACATGCCATTAAAAACCTGACTGATTTTAAAGATTTTTCATGCCACGTTATCACTTGATGTGCATGCAACAGGTACGGCGAAAACAGTCAAACAACTGCGCTTGATGCTTTGTTCGTACTGTCCGCTCCACCCCATGGTTGTGGCCATGGTGAAGCACTTCGTATCCACTGAATAGAGCCAATCTGGCAATTACAACAACCTCCTCTGCTAGAAAGCCGCAAATGTTGAACGGAAGCCTGGTTCTGGACGCTCGATAGTATTGCGCGACCGTAATGTGCAACAGAAGCTGAAAATGAATACTGAGAGCAGGGTGGTCTCATCGTGTCGCGTCATGGGTCGGGAGGTCAGAGTAACCGGCTAAACGGTGAAGAAGTACTTGACCAAAATATATTTTTATGAGGATGCACCAGTCAAGACTATCTGTGTCTGAGTAGGAGGCAATTGCCAAGAGAACAGTTGAAGGTACCGGTGTAAAACATTTCCGGTGAAGCACGATGTCATGGTCATGATGGGTGACGAAGACTACTTGACACTGGGTGGCAATGATTGGCAGAGGACTGAGTACTTTACGTACCTCACCAAAAAGACAAGTGATGACGTCAAGTATATCTTCCGCTCCAATTACCCGAAGAAGATCCTTCTGTGGCTGGCGAAAGTCCTGGTGAACCGTTGTAAAGCCATTTGCCAGGGCGTCGAAGTATAGTTATAGAAGGCTTAATAAACATAGGATTTAAGGATAAATTGTTTCATTGAATTATCTTTTGTATTTTTCTCATCGTCACGGACTGCCGGCAGCTTCCGGGGCTATTGTTCTTCACCGCCCAGCACAAGTCTGATGTTCCGAAGGAAGTACGGAAGCAGAAACTTTTAAAGTGTACCAAGAAATATATGATTTGGCAAGCAATCTATTCATGTGGCAAACGGAGTGAGCCGTTCGTACCGGGACTGTAAATGGGCAGATCTACCTCAAGGAGTATGTACAGAAGCGTCTGCTTCCTCTGTTGAAGCAACACGAGAGCGCTATGATCTTCTGGCCGGATCTAGCTTCGTGCCGCTATTCAAAGTATGTCCTGGAGTGGTAGGAAGCCTACGGGGCCACTTTCGAACCCAATGATATGAAGCCCCCGAAAGCACCGAAAGTAAGGCCCATCGAAAAATACTGAGCTATTATGAAGCAGACACTACGGAAGCATCCCAAGAAGGTCAAATCTGAGGAAAACATGAAGAAAAAGTGGGTTTCCGTACAGAAGAAGGTGCAACCAGATATTTATTTTATTTTATTTAACACTGCCTTCAATAAAAAATCGTAAAGACTGAAAATGCTTCTAAACCATGTTTCACTGCGTAATTTCACTGATTCGTTTTTTAAAACTGACTTTGGCATATGCGAAGTCAAAAATTTCACCAACAGCGTTGAAGGCTTGAAGACATGAATTTAATGCGTTGTTCTGGCCTAAGTGCGTCCGGTGGAAAGGTATTGCAAGTAACTGCGTATCGCGAAACCGGCAAGGAGGTACGTTGATTAGCACCTGTTCTAATAATGCTGGGCAGTCAATGTTTCCCTGCATTAGGTCAAAAACGAACATTCTTTGTTGATTGGTACGCCTACCTGACAGTAGATCGAGGTTGATCAGCTTGATAATGAGGAAGATTGATCGGATCGTTCCAGGGCAAATTGCGCAGAGCAAAACGTTTTTTTTTCTGTACTCGCTGGATTACAAGGGTTTGCGGTACCTGATACGGGCATCAAACGATAGAAGCGTACTCCAAGATGCTACGCACCAACGCGCAATACAACGTTTTGAGTGCGTAAATGTCGCTAAAGCTGGAAGCATGACGACGAATGAATCCTAGTGTGGTGAATGCCTTCGCGGTGATAATTCCGATGTGTTCGTTGAATCTGACTTTCGAGTCAATTGTGACGCCTAAGTCGCATATTGAGTAAACGCGATCTACAATGTCTAACCCCAATGAGTATTGATGGTGCAGAGCATTATTACTTCGAGTGAATGTTACTATTTTGCATTTTTTGTAGTTGACGCGCATGCCATTGCTGTCGCACCAAATTAATAGTTTCTATAAGTCCTCTTGCAGTGCCACGCAGTCCGAAACCGACAGTATTGCTCGAAAAAAATTCAAATCATCGGCGAAGGAAAGTACAGGAGATGACATAGATGTACCCAGGTCGTTTACGAAAATGTTCAACAGCAGTGGTCCAACTACGCTTCCTTGGGGTACGCCGGAGGGAATAAGAAACGTTCGAGATCGTGCAGAATTCACTGCCACGTATGCCGTGCGGTCCGTCAGATATGAACTGAGCCATTCTGTAATCCAATCCGGTAGACCCATGTGCTTCAACTTGGCGATAACCGGAATGTGTGGAACAGTATCAAAAGCTTTTGCAAAGTCGATGTATACCGAGTCCACTAGTCGTCTAGCTTCAACTTCTTTGGATAAAGTAGTAACGTAGCACATCAGATTAGTGGTAGTTGACCGTTTCGTCATGAAGTCGTGCTAAGTTTCAGAGCTGACTGGTGCTACTGCGTTATATAGCGTGCTGTGGACTAGTTTTTCTAATACCTTACTAAGGTAACAAAGTAGCGAGACTGTGTTGTACAGTAGCCTTATGAGTGGAGTTAAGCGTAAAATGCGTGAATGAAATAAATCTGCCAAAAGCTGGGTTATAGGGTTATATTTTGTTGTCTGAGAGTTTGAAAAGGATGGGTCAACTAGGTAATTTGCTACAGCGTTTTTTCCGTAATGCACTTTGATATGCTTTGACTATACTTTGCGCACATTTTCACAATCATTCCATATGGTAGTTCTATGGTAGTGCAAGAAATCAGTTTGTGCTTATCATAGCGAAATTCAACTACGCATTGATTTTATCTGAATTGTAACACATTGAGTAAAAGGCTAATTGTCAACATTTCTAGATATTTTAAAAATAAGCAAGCATGTAAAGATATATCAGCAAATAAATGTGAAGTGACGTATTTAATATAGTTTCAAAATGATGATGGTAATTATGCTATTTTTTGCAAATAACATAGTTTGTTATAAAAGTGATATGTAAAATATTTAGTGGCGAAATTTATATTGCTCATTCATAACTCAGTGTGTCACTCCTATCTGAATCTGTTATAAACATGAATTTTTCGCTTTTTACTTTCTAGTTAGTTTATTTTCGATTTGTAACATAATGTGTAAAGTCTATATTTTTGGTCTAATATCAAGAATTTTTCAGTTTGCCTGAGTCTACATTTTTCGCATTAAACATTTATACTTCCCCAACTAAATAGATAAAAAAATATATTAAACAATATAGCGAGTCCATCCGGCGAAAACTTTGGGTGAAGGCTGAACAGAGTTACTGAACTCATTCTCAAATTTTGAACTAAGAAAAAGATTGCCAATAAATAGCAGAACTTAATATTTTTACCCAAAATCCTATCGATAACAGCACACAATGCCAACAGAACAACGGAAGGCTTCAACTGCTCCCGAGGCAAGTCAAAGGTATCCGCTTTCGAGTTCATCGAATCACTCAATATATGCGCCTGTCGGCTGATTGTCGTCTACGTACTAGTTATAAATCTTGCCTGATGCGACAGAAGCATCAGGGTGTCTTGTTTTGCTACTGGGGCCCTAGCCTGGTTAGGGATAAAGATTCAAGAGACACTCAGAACGCTAGGGTGACTTACCTAAGTATTACGAACGACATCTAATAATTTTTATTCGTTATTTATTACTTTATTTTATCACAATAGGAAAGGAAAAATAGAATAAATCCAGAGTAATAGCAAAAACAAGAATTGCTGAACAAGCAATTATTCTGTGAAAGAATAATAATACACAGTAAAATTTCAGAGCACCACCCTATGGATCATTTAGCAAAAACACATTCCCAAGCACGCGAGTGAGTGAATTGTTAGTCTGCTTGCAACAATTAACCGATGCCGATGTGCTGCTGCTGCTTCTGCTGTTGCTGTTGGTAATGGGGTGATTTGTCATTTAACCGGGAATTTCATCTGGTGGTTTTTGCGGAGTAGAATTGGTGGATAATTTCCACTTTTTCCTCCCGTTTCCGTCTGTGAAGGGAAATATTTGACACTGCATGCCGGAATGTTGATCCAACGAACGGATGCGACATTTAATGAACAAATATCCAAAATGAGGCGAGCACAAAGCAAAGGAAAATTTTCGGAGAATGGTTCGCGAAAAACGTCGCACCTGGGTGTTCAATTACAAAACGAATGAAACAATTAAATTTGAAGTTGTTAAAACAAAGCACTACTTCCTTTATTAGACGTTTTATTTTTGTTTGTAAGCATGTCTATTTCATGCTGCAACAATTATTTGCAGCATGTAAATTGATGAATGAAATGCAAGTGTGAATGCTTGCTTTTAAATAATTGTATGTTCCCAACAAGATATTTTTAATTACTGAGAAAATGGTCGTTGAACGTTAATCATGCATTTATTAAACATATTTTTTCCCCTTTTTTCATCTATAGGTCGACAGTTAGCAGTTCAAATACTATAAATATAAAAATAAGTTAAAGTTTACCAATTTAAATTGGATGCCATACATCTTGGGGACATTTACCTACAACGGAATCTTCAACTCTTCTCCGCTGCAGGAAAATAAGAAATTCAAATCATTCTCGAACATCTTCAGAAACTCTGTGTGGGTTTCGTGAAACTTATCGGACTATACTATACGATTCCATTCCTGTGCACAGGGTGAACCTCGTGACAGTCCACGGGATCGGTGTGTATTCGAGAATATCCATAGCCCGAGGGCGGTGCAACTCCTACCTAACTGCTTCAGGTCAACGGCGTCCAGCATCATTAACGTTATCATCCTTGTCGTCATCAACATCATCGTCATTGAAAACACCACCGTATGTACCACAGATACCTCGTGGGGTACGTGGGGTGGGAAACAGTACTGAATGGCGGTACAGGTAAGAGTGGTGGAGCAGGCAGGTACAGCACGGTAGCGAACTGCTATGCTGGTGGACAGCTTATGATGAGCTATAGCCACAGTCACAGACTCACAACTGCTGTGCGGCAGTGGCAGCCACACGCAGCTGACTGCGGCCGGAGCAGGGGGTAGCCACAGGCAGAGGAAACAATCGCCATCCAAAGCATTTGTCACGTTTTCAGAACACGTGCGACATTCTCGAATGCCGAAGGGCCGTAGCTTTCTGCGCGCACTCTTACTCTGTCTCGCTCGCTCTTTCTCTTTGTTTTCACGACTCGATGCGTCCCGCACTCTTGCCGGGCACAGACGCGCGTTTCGTAAAACGTGAGAGTTTACCACTACGGCTCTACGGCAGCTAGCAGCAGCTACCTAGCAATGATGATAACGCCCGGTCGTACAGACATTCGCGAAGCGTTACCACGTCGATCCGATTGGCGCTGTAGTGAGACTCGCGGACGCTCAACAGTGCCACCTTGTGACGAGCACTGTTCAACAAGCCACAGTCGAAGAGAGCATTCGTCTCTCCACCGTAACGCCACAAATTCTCTGTTTTGGTTTTCCGACAAACTACGCTGAAAAACAGATCAGTGGGTGGTATAAAAAGCACGGATTTTTCCCTGTGCTGTGGTAACCAAAAACTCTGTGGCATATGTGTGCGCGCCCTTGGGCGGAAAAGTTTGGTCTGTTTGAAGCGGCCGCGACCAACAATGGCACTCGACGGGAGGGCAATCCTTTTGTACACGGGGAAATATATGTACCTACCAGCTCAAACCATCGGTTTTTATCTTCCGAAGCGGTCGCACACTGTAACCGGGAGTAGCGGAATCATGCCACGTGATTGTGAATCGGATTTTACCTGTCAGGCCACGTGACGTGGCTTGCTTGTCTGTATTGTCCGCACTGTCGGAGCGGATAACTTTATAAACGAGGGATTTCTGTGTGCTTAATTTTAACTTGCGTTGCTGGTTGCTGCCGTCGTTTGGGTGATTACAATCGGTCAGCGGGTCTGCGTGGGTTGAGAAGGATTTCAGAAGGCGGTTTTATGCAGGTGTTTTAAAATAGCTTTCTTCTGTAACTGCTAGAGAAGGTCATATTACGCGAAATGCAACGTACTGAACAAAAGGTTAACAGGGAAACATTACAATCGAAGTATGTAACTGCACTATCCAGCTTTATACGAGCCATAATCGCGGGCGGCATAATTCGTGTTCGTATTTTTTGAACAGCATTTTTGACATTTCTGTATGTGTTTTTCGCTGGAAATGATCATCTAGAAATCGACACGTCTTCGGAACTTAATTTCACTGTTTGTTAACGCTGTGCTAGTTATCATCCATATGCAGCCTAGTGATAAACAATCTTCAGAGTACATTTTAACCTACTAAATAACTTTATAGAACATAGTGTGCAAAATTTTTGAGCAGAACTGATTTTAAAATAGCCTGCGCAGTTAGCGTCGGGGCACAAATGCTAGCCTAACAAGCCAGACGTCGTATGTTCGAGTCTCGACTGATCGGTGCCGCTACAGAGTTAATAAGATCTTTGCCCTAGCCCCGTAATTTTCTTATACTTCAATAACCGGCTGCGAGGTCTGTCTATCAAGAAGGGTCAAGTTCTGAAGGATGTTTACACTCATGGCTTTAAACGAAACATCGGACCACGAAACAATTCAATAGTGATATACTAGGCAATTATACCTTTCAAATGAGACTAATAACGCATAAATCGGTTCAGCCATCTCCGAGAAACAGACGATAGAAAATGCGCTGCACACACACATACACGCATACTCTCCCCCCTCTCTCTCTCTCTCTCTCTCTCTCTCTCACACACACACACACACACACACACACACACACACACACACACACACACACACACACACACACACACACACACACACACACACACACACACACACACACACACACACACACACACACACACACACACACACACACACACACACACACACACACACACACACACACACACACACACACACACACACACACACACACACACACACACACACACACACACACACACACACACACACACACACACACACACACACACACACACACACACACACACACACACACACACACACACACACACACACACACACACACACACACACACACACACACACACACACACACACACAGACATTGCTCAGTTCGTCGAGCTCTATCGATTGGCATATGTGACTCGGCCCTCCGGGCCAATTTCTAAACCTTTGTTATATACCTATACCAAAGGTAAAACTATGGCTCCCACCGCTTGCGTTGATGAACAAAAAGCAACACCAGAGAAGTGAACTGTCAAATGCGTGTTGCGAAAAACAGTGGTTAGGACCAAAGTGTATTCAGCTTTTTACGAGCCATAATGGCGGACGTCGTTCGTAATATTTGGACAGCATTTTTGACATTTCCTTAATACACCGCACGTTAGTGAATAAAATATCACTAATTCAGTATTCAGCTTTTTACCAGCCATAAAGACGGACGGCATAATCCATGTTCGTAATATTTGAACAGCATTTTTGGCATTTCTGCATACATCGCACATTTTCTTTCCGCACGTTCTCACGGCAAAACGAAAGGAACGTGCGGAAAGAAAGTGTGCGATGTATGCAGAAATGTCAAAAATGCTGTTCAAATATTACGAACATGGATTATGCCATCCGCTATTATGGCTCGTAAAATGCTGGATAGAAAGTTTCTGTCAATGAGACATACAAACCAAATGGTTTACTGGGAAACGATTTAAGCTAAAATAGCACTTTTATGAGCGATTACGTTCTTATTAATTGGACAATTTTTCCTGCAAACGTTGTTTGAAGGTAATAAATAGTCGAAGCCACAACATTTTCACTGAAAATGTTATACCGTATACTTTTTGCCGAAATTTTAGTGTAATTCGTGGTAGTGTACAACATGCTCGCGAAATGCTTCTTGTTTTGACGCCATTTTTAGCAAAACTTGGCAAGCATATCCTTCTGCTGGATAAATAAACTTAATTTACTAATTCCTTCTAATTTAGTATTATCCAGCTCTTTACGAGCCATAATGGCGGACCGCATAATCTGTGTTCGTAATATTTGACAGTTTTTTTGACATTTCCTAAATACACCGCACGTTTTCTTTCCGCACGTTGACGGTAAAACTAAAGGAAAACGCGCGACAAATGTTACGAACGCCATCCGCCATAATGGCTCGTAAAAAGCTAGATTGAATTATATATTCAGGTTTTAATTATTTTATAATTGATAGCACATATTAGGAACCTATTGGATGTGATAAAACTGCAGATATGAGCCGGGAAGACACCGGAAACTTCAGAATCAAAATACAATCCAGCTTTTTACGAGCCATAATGGCGGACATGTTCGTAGTATTTGAACAGATTTTTTGACATTTCAGTAACAGAGCTTTCTGACTGCTCAAGCACCCACACTAGCGAACACGAAATACGCTTGTAGGGTATGTTGCTACTTCGTCGTAATCGCCTATTCCCGTCCTATCCAAAACAAATTATTAAAAATATCAGCATTTTTATGACGCACACTGCAAAACTAGTTATTCCCTAATATTTTAGTTTGTTGTCTATCACATGCGATCAGTCAAAGTGAGCTGAGATCTATTTAAATGCTTTTTATCATTAAAGAAGTCCTACCAGCCAAATTTCCTACGTTTTTTCATGCGACGAAGAAGATAATGTCGACTAATCGTTTTAATTTCCGTCATTCATAAATGAAAATAACTCACGCAAGGCATTGTCGTTATTCTACAACCAGGAAAACTTGCCCGACCTGCAGAAATTTTGTAGAATAACATTTGTCATGCCGTCCTACACAAATACATGCGCGTTAGCTTCGTAAACATTATTGTAATTTTTAATTCGGACGATGAAAAATTTTGATGGACGGATTTTAAAACGGTACGACGAATTTTAGAAATAAAGTCAGTTGCGTAATTTCAATAATATGCTTTAATAGTCGCTTTTCAGTGATTTCAAAGTTAACGGATCGGAAGGTAAGTGTGTTTTAATCAAATCAGCCTAAGAACTTTTCTAGTATTCATTAAATCCATCCAACAAATGATGAAAATTAGAATGGCTTTACCTATTACGACGGGAATCAGAAAAAAACCCTATATACATGACATTTGCCTCATTTTTGGGAAGAGCTGATGCCTGTTTGCCTCATTTTCAAGCACCAATACACACTCAAAATAAATTTCACGTCAAAATCATAGGAAAAGTTATGTGAATATTTTCCATCCAGCTTTTCCTGTACTATTTACGTGATTTTCAGGTAGTTCGCACGCATACTAATGCGTTAACGTGAAAATCAGATAGATGTTATTATTTTTTCCAATAACAATCAGCTAAAAGTCACGTAAATCCCTGTAGAGAAATTTACGTGATTTTTCACGTGGAAAGGACGTGTGGATTATTTTGAGTGCACACCTAAATGGAAATGTCTATTCATCGCATGTTTTCTTACCGTAAGTTCCTTTAGTTTTACCGTGGACGTGCGGAAACAAAACGTGCGATGTATTACTAAAATGTCAAAAATGCTGCTCAAATATTACGAACACGGATTACGCCGTCCGCCATTAAGCAAAGCAAAGCCTTGGTGCTACATTCCGTTTTCGAAAATTGAGCTTCTGCTCTTATACGACAGACTTCGAAGCCAGCTGTTAGAGCACAGAACAATTACAGGGCCAGTTGCTATGATCCTATTTACTCTAACAGCCTCTCCCAGCCGAGTTTCGAACGTACGACGACTGGCTTATTAGGCAGCATCTTACATCGAGGCTAACTGGGAGGGTCCACCATTATGGCTCGTCAAAAGCTGGATACAGAACGCATCTCTTGCATTTGTCTGCTTTTCGATATATGTCAGACTACCACCTCAGCCGCAGAAGGATAAACAAAACAAAAAATATTGGCAGAAAGAGGAGAGAGAGAGAGAGCGCTTGTTGATGTACAAAATTCCTCGAAAAAATTCCAAAATTTTGGTTGCCACCCGTTAGTCGAGCGAATCCAATGTAGCTTAAGATATAGTGCATCGTTCGTGATTTATTTGGTCATTTGCCTTGATATTTATGCACTTAAAAATTATCCGGTCATCACGATCTTTTTATCCCAAGTTTTTTGTTTACATTTGTTGATTGCCAGGCCACCTAGGACAGGACATGACATGTGACTTCTTATTATTCTTGTTTATTGTTTTGGCGATTCCCTTTCAAAATTTACTACGGCAACGAAAAGTGTTTCCAAGAATGCAGCTGCAGTTTATGATAGAAGCCACTTGTCCTAGTTGATCACTAATTACACAAAAACAAATAATTTATGCTAACACGCCACGATAAACAAACTGTTAAAATCCTAGTAACTTTAAAAATTTGATGTTTTCAGTGTTTGCTGTGGTTTCCAGCAACACTTTTGCGCTTCCCTTGTAAATTTTTGTTTCTACAGTTGCACGCATGAAATCAGCCAATCAGGAAGCTGGCTCTTTTTTGACAGCAAATTGGCTCTTTTACGATACAACATGTCACGTCCTGTCCTAGATTGCTACTACATCACACCGGCCAAAGTAAATTGCCTTAAAGTGGTTTACCACCACATTTGCAGTGTTCAAAGTAACTTTATTCAAAGTGATTCGTTACTGCAAGAGTTTGCTCATTATGGAGAATGCTTGCCGGACACCCAGGCGAAATGCGTACGACTGAATACTTTTGTTTGTTTTGAAAAAAAAAAAACCTTTGGGGCACAAGAATCTCTGCTGGGTGTGCGATCAGTGCGTCGACTTGCTAGCAATGACTCACTTTAAACAGGCTTTACCCACAGACAAATAGACGTAACACTGGAGAATTGTTCCTTCGTCAACAAAAACGATTATTTCAAATTTCCACTCTAGCCAAGGCTCAAAAAACAATCGCTGCGCGAGAACGTCATTCTCGTGCGCTGGTGCTGCTATCCAATAAAATACGAGTAAATTCATAACATAGCTAAATTTATAGCGAGCCGCTTTGCGTAGCGTGATGACTGCACCAGATGCTGCTGCTAGTGGTTTTTGAGAGATTTAAAATAATCATTTGGACGACGTTTTGCTAGAAAATTTGTTTGAAGTGTTACGTCTTTTAGTCTGTGCTTTACCGTTCATCGACTAGACCATTTTATCAATTTCTACCAGCAACGATGAGCCTCTAAAATTGCTGTTAGCGAACTCCCAATGAAACGTCGTCAAGATTAGCACTTCAAGGTTACCAAGCCGCTGCTTAGAGATACGACGCCAACGAATGCTAAAGCTGTAACAACCGTTCTTCTTTCGAAAGCATTACGCTAGTTGTTCCTGGCCAGAATTCCTCCTACGATAAATTTTGTCTTATTTAAAATCGGGACGAATTTAAAATTGCAGACCTCCTCACTCACCACGGAGATCTGGCCACAAAGTTTTCTCTTTAGCTGTTTCAGTCATGCGTGGGAGTGAAGGGAACGGGACACCCAAAATTCTAGACTAGGCAGACAACTGCTTCAACAATTCTCCGCCGTCCCTATTTCCAGGCTCTGTGCCTGATCCGCAGTTGCACTCCTCCAATCCAATCCTGATTCACTACCAGAACGTGCGTGGTCTTCGAACCAAAATCGTTGTATTTTAAATGGTGTTACTTCAGTTGACCCCGGTTCATCAAATACTTGGACAGCTATGGGTAAAAGTTTACCATCTAGCCTCAAAAACGACGCTAGGAGTATCAGCAAACAAATCGACTAAACTGAAAATGTGTATTCTCATCTGGTGTTGAAAGACTTAGCGCCGCTGTTCGATGAATACTACCAGCCTGGTTTAGTTTGGGATACAGCAGTCCCCCGAATAAGGCGATGGGTGGTACTGGACGCCCACGGCGATTTCTTAATCAATAAAGTAGATTTGCGGTACATTGGTAGTATATGATACATCCTAATCAACTACCAAAAATCAACTTTATTGGTTAATGGATAGCTGAGATATCGCAGTGGGTATACAGCATCACCCGTCGCCTTATTCGGGGGATTCCTGTACTCCTGTAAACCTTTACCCTAGCATCGACTCTCGACTCATGTTTCAACGGAGTGTACCACGTTTTTGAACAGTTTTTGTATTCATGTATTCTGTATTAAACATGAATAATCGCTTGTTACATCTGATGCTTGCTGTTGACTCCGCCATGCAACGTTGCTCGACGACCGAAGCGGCTGGACGGTCGATGCTGGTCACCCTGCCCTGATGTTGACACTGCTGTTGATCGATTTATTCACACTATGAACAGTCTCCTATTTTCTAGAGTTGCTCATAAGCCTCCTAGGGGGAACGATTGAAGCGTGCAAGACCCTTCGCTCTGCGCGGATTTCAAAGATCGCGCTGCCTAGCCACCAATCGATACTTTACCCGCTTCTGATATGATTTTTGAGCCTTCAACTGTCTTCTGTGTAAACAGTATATTCTACGACTATATGCGTCGCAGGGATCCGAAGAAATGGTAGTCGCTTGTCAATGAATTATTGAAAAAGCTGAAAAATCTCACAGATGGCTCCAGCATAGACATGTTCTGCCTGTCAAACATACTCGACGAACGTCTGTGAACGACTGTCAAACTGCATTTCAACCTGATTGGTCCACCTAAAAAGGCCGATTCAGACTAACCATCCGCAACCGTCAACAACAATGGAACGGAAAGAAATTACAACTGAGAGTTTTTTGTTGATATTTGATATTCACCGAAAAATATCAACAAAAAACCCCCAGTTATAATCGCACGGTGATCTAGACAACGAAAATAAAAAGGAAAGATATTATGACGTGTAATCTGTAACAGCCTTAACGTTTACTCTAAATATGGCACGTGACGCTTAAGTGCCCATCTAGCGGTAAGCATGAGCAAAAGCTACCTTAAATGATCCATTCCAAGAAGAAAAAGATAGCTTGCCAGTAGATTTGTTTCTGAGGGATCGCAAGGCCAGGGGGTCGTACAACAAATGTAATCCCTTTGCAACACATTTCTTGTAGGCTTTTTATCATTTTTCTGCAACTACATCTGTTTAAACCACCTTGAGGTTTCCCAAAATGTTCAGTCTATACGCATCTCGTTGATTTCATCGCATCCTGCCTATGCGACATGAACGGAGGAGAGCAAATTCATGCAGTACACACGGACCTAAAAGTAGCGTTTGATCGGATTGATCACGGTAAGCTCTTTGTAAGACTTAATAAACTGGGAGTTTCACCATTGTTCTGTACGAGGCTGCACCCGTATCTAACAACCCGCAGGCTGAGTGTGAAGAATCGATCCCAGTTTTCCGAAACATTCTGCAACATCTCTGGAGTACCACAGGCAATCAACCTTGAACCACTGATCTTTTCCCTTTTTGTAAAAGAACTTTTGTTCCCCTGCCACCTCCACACGTGCCACACGCCCAGCTGCCACCAGCATAAGAATCACTATTCTTTTATCCAAAAATACAAACTATACCCAAAACTTAACTTTGATTCGAGCATCCGAAAAAAACATATGAAAATCCATTATTTTTCGATCTTCTCCACAGCAGTGTCCCCCCTTTACTTTAACAGTAACATACATTAAATAATAATGATGCAATACAAAACAAGTTTACAGATAGATTATATACCGTGTTCGATGTTGTAAAAATTCTGAGAATTTCACTCCAACGATATACCTGCATTGCTGGACAGTAAATACCACTCACACGTCTCAACAATTTGATTAATTATTGCATGTGCTAAGACGTCACCAATCGCGCGCGTACCTCGCGAGGTGGCATCAAAATTGCAACAAAATGATGCAAACCAAGGGCAACCATTTCTCGTCGATGATGAACCAAACCTCACAGCCACGCCAAAAATTCGTCAAGATAACACAGCGCACATTCAAGGTTCGTTGTGGAGGCCAACACCTAATCCGCGTAGCGACCGATAAGACCCACATACCTTGCACGAGGACATGGCTTTCCGCATTCGTTATCTACGGTGCCAAAAGTTCCTCTGCTGAACACATGTTTTCGAAGCACCTTTTTTGTGTGTGTTCCAAGTTTGCACAAAAAGCACTTGAAATAATCTTGCACAATTGTGATACGTGCAAGGTGCATGATTAAGAAAAGTTTTGTGATTATTTTAAAACGCCATCCCGTTCAAGCCTAATCAAACACGCACTGATAAGCCATAGAAGAGATGATCCAATGAACCGTATTAGAAAAAGCCTTAGATCGAAGAAATAAACCTGTCGACTGAGGATCACTATTCCATTCAATGACCTTGCAGGGAATTATTCAGAGGATTGAATGTCAAAGTCACACACGACATTCAGCTTGTTTTTAATAAACCGTAACCCGTATAGACGACGATCATGCTTTCTACCAAACAATTGACCTTCTGTTTTGTCCGTCCTGGTTCTTGATCTGACAATTTATGTTGTGAAATGGATGCGTTCATTTGTCGCGGCGACGCACATTCACGGTTACCAGTTGCTTGTACTATGAAACAATAAAAATAATAACATAACAGTTAGCTCTTAACACCACCATCGAAAGATTTCGTACATAAACAAGCGCGATTATAATTGCCCTAGCAACGCGCGCGCGTGTATGCTGACCTGTTGGCAGTTAGGTGAACTCACTATCATCTCAAGCGAACTCACGCTTCTACCGCACAGTATTCTTCTCCTTGCAAAACAACGAGATCAAGAATAGGACTCGGCCGATGTTGCGACGCAATCGTCGTCGCTATCAGCTGCGGTAATTTACTGAGTTTGCTACTGGTATGATGACGAAAAATCTACGTACATAATTTTTCTTTTTCGTACCTACCGTCGCTCGCTAGAGATGATTGAATGGATGACTCTGGCCGTCAAATAGGTTATCAAGCACAAGTGGAACCTGTACGAACCGAATGCGTATGGAACAGTTATGTTTCGAGATACACGGCTTTCCAGCAGCATTTTGCAGTGAAAATAACTCTAGAATTTTTCGTTACGGCCAACGGAATGACTGACTGTTTCATGGACACCGGAGGCTCGGCTGTGAAGAAATTTTACACTCAACGTAAACGTACGCTAGATTGAAAGATTTATGCCAGCCAGCAAGTTGCTTGGTACATATTACGCAGTTTCAATTCCAAGTGACACGAACATTCTATGTCTAGTGTGATAGATGCAGACCTCGGTTTGTTTGGAATGTACTATCTCGAACGGTTCGATTTGACTAAAAGTTTACGTAGCAGAGTAATGAGTCTAGCTAAGTCTCAATGAGATCAAACTAATTGGTAATATTCACAACTGTTCAGAAAAATAATGTATAAAATGCAAAATTAAATTCCAAATCACTGTCAACATCTTTGCACGTTGCTTCCTTCCACTTTGCTACCAACTTTTTTACGAGGATGTGGTTTCGTACTGCAACTGAGATATAGAAACCAAATTATTTGCTGGGAATAGTGGAAGGGAGCACTTCTCCCTTCCACTATTTTAGCTAATGCAAATACCGTGATATTGCTTCTATAGAAAAGCTAATTACTATCTTTAAATTTAACCGGAAATCTGTCGTAGATAATTACTGTGCAATTTCTATCTTAATGGCTTGCATTCCCAAACTTTTCGCGAGGCGAGCAAAAAGAGGGCAAATTTTCATAAGTTCTATTTTGCTCAGCAGAATATGAAATAGTTTTTTGTTCATTTATTAATTTACTAGCTGACCCGACAAACTTCGTATTGCCAAAAATTAAACTGTGCTGCCACAATTTCGAGATCTGCAAGTTGCTGAACAGCTCAACCTTAGATGATTCATTTTGGCAGTATTTTATTTGTATGAAAGAAGGGGTCATAATTCGTCATAGAAAAAGTTCCTTCCTCATAAAACCTTCACATGCCAAATTTGGTTCCATTTGCTTGATTAGTTTTCGAGTTATGCAAAAATGTGTATTTCATTTGTACAGGAATATGAAAATAGGGGGTCCTAACTCACCATAAAAAAAATCCTGCCGCCTAAAATCCCCACATGCCAAATTTGGTTGCATTTGCTTGATTACTTCTCAAGTTATGAGGAAAATTGTATTTCATTTATAAGGGAGCCTCCCTCTTAAAGGGGAGAGGAGTCATAATTCGCCATAGAAAAAAATACTGTCGATAAAAACCCCCACATATCAAATCTGGTTCCATTCGCTTGATTAGTTCTCGAGTTATGAAGATATTTAGATTTCATTTGTATGGGAGCCCCCCTCTTAAAAGGGGGAGGAGTCCTAATTCAACATAGAAGAAATTCTTGCCTCCAAAAACCTCCACATACCAAATTTGGTTCCATTTGATTGGTTAGTTCTCGAGTTATGAGGAAATTTGTATTTCATTTGTATGGGAGCCCCCTCTTTTGAAGGAGGGAGGGGTCATAATTCCCCTCCTAACGAATCATAGAAAAAATTCTTGTCTCTCAAAACACCATTCCATTTGCTTGATGAGTGCTCGAGTTATGCAGAAATTTGTATTTCAATTGTATAGGAGCCCCCCCCCCCTCTTAGTGGAGAGAGAGGTCTAACCATCATAAGAACCTTCCCAGGCCCCAAAAACCCCTACATACAAATTTTCACGGTGATCGGTTCAGTATTTTTCGATTCTATAAGGAACATACGGACAAACAGACAGAAATTTGTGTTTCATTTCTATGGCAGCCCCGCCCCCTCTTAGTGGGAGGTGGATCTCTAACCAACATAAGAACCTTCCCCGGCCCTAAAAACCCATACATGCAAATTTTCACGCCGATCGGTTCAGTAGTTTTCGATTCTATAAGGAACATAGGAGCAGACAGACAGAAATCCATTTTTATAGGTATAAATTCATTTTGACTTCAACTCTCATTGAAGCGAATCGAAGCCAAATACGGGAAATACCAATTTGAGTTAAAACCGTTGTTATCATTCTCAAATTTTCATATAAAACCATCTACTTCCATACTCAAGATTTACATGGAAAACAGTCATACAATACAATTAGTAAATACAACACAATTTCATACTTAATATATCACAGTGATGCATTCTATTTTTATATCCGTCAGTTGAAAGCGTGACGTCGAAGAAATTGTGAACACAATTAACGGTACGGCATATAGCTTAAACTGGTTCGTTGTTTCCGTATATGGTGCAATGAAATGCGAGCCGGAATTAGTCTCCAGATCTAAGCTTTATAAGCGTAACCCTAGTAACAATGCTGGTTTTTTACACACTTATGACGGTTCTGGTGACCAAAATTGGTCCTTAAAACCGCAATAAGAGTGCAATAAAACTCAAATTGTTACTTGGGAATGTTGATGTTCAGCAAAGCGAGAATTTCTGGAGCATTCCTGTTGATATATTTTTGTAGTAAAACCTTGCTTGGGTAAGGGAACGTCCCGCAAGGCTTTCATTTGGAATCTCTTCTGTTTACTATGTACGTAAACAACATTTCCTCAAACTTAACAAACTAAAAGTGCTACTTTAGTGCCGTCGATATCCAACTACTTGTGGAAATAAAAGATGAAGAAGTTGTCGATAAACATCATAGAATGGCTTTCAGGCTGATGCAATTTACACACACTCATCAACTATCTCCGACAATATAAACCGTGCCATCGCGACAGCAAAGCTAGATAGACTGGGTCTTAGATCAAACGTTTTACGTTGGTTACAATCGTACCTTGATGATCGTCGTTTGTCAGTCAAGGTAGACGATTGTATTTCTGAAAAGTTTTCTGCCACATCCGGGATGCCTCAGGGCAGCCATCTCGGACCACTGATATTCCTACTTTATTTCAACGATTTAATAAAAATTCTCTTGAACATCTTTCTTGAATGCAGCCGGTTACCCTTTGCCGATGACTTTAAAATATTCTCAGTAAATCAGACTACAAAAGATGCTCTCTTTCTTCAACGTCAACGAACCGTCTTTACCGAGTGGTGCAAAACTAATTGTATGAGCTCAACTTCTAATAAGTACCGTGAACGTACCATATTCTGCGCAGTTAAGACATTTTTATGATTCTTCCGCTATTCTAAGTATTCTAGATTTAAATTAACAACGTAGATAGCAGCAACGTGTAGTGCTACGATCTATAATATCTGGTAAAAAAATATAGGAATTATAAGTCGACTAACAATTGAGTATATTTTTCGTTTTGTAAACTTATCCACGGTGCCTAATTCTGCGCACTTTCTTGTCCATGTTCCTAATTCTGCGCATGTTTGCTCCTAATTCTGCGCACCCAAAAAGTGAAAATAAATACTCCTGCCATACTGTTTATGTCTTTATACTGAAATCTGAAATCACACCAAAAAATCCGGCATTAGCTATTACCATAAATAAATCCATGATCCGGCCTTCTTGTGCTGTCAGGGTAGCAAAGGAATATCGATATCATTTTGATTGCCTCATTTTAAATATTTTATTCCCGATAATGTTAAGGGCGAATTGATTCGGGTTTTCTGCATACTGAACATTACACTTTAGACTATGTAATACTAAAAATTGTGTTTTCATATAGAAACCACTTCCCCACTCTCTGACAGCCCCATGAGGTTGGACATTAAAAAAATAGAAGACATGGTTTCATGAACTGGCGCTCGTAGGTTCGGACCCCGAGACACAGCACAGGATTCCAATCAATGCAAGTTAAAGATTCTACTTGAATGTTCATGCCTCTATACCTCAGCCATTTGGGTGAGGTTGCATATTCTTTCACGATTTCTTCGTAGGATACATTACTGCGCAGAATTTGGAACATGAATAAAAGATCTGTGCCTAAATCTGCGCATTATTGCATCGCATTTTTCTAAGGAAAGCAATGCATGCAATCACTCTTTTTGTCTAAAACATGACTAAAACTAATGATTCTTTCTAATTATGCTGGCTAATTTGATCATTGCAAAGAATTTCGATCATAAATTTGTTAATTTTGTAGAAGGATAATCTTAGCGTTGCTGCTAACGACGATGTTTTCTGCCATAAAAAATACTTTATGTTTCACGTTAAATTATTTCGCTCTCAAATTATATGGCCCGTTTGTGAATAATGGCGTAATATTCAACAGACATTTATAAAAAATTACGCAATGATCATAGTTATGCACAATGCTAAAAAATACTTATATAAAGAAAAATGCGCAGAATTAGGTACGGTCACGGTACTCCGTTTCACTTGTTTGTACAGTTCTGGAGTATTGCGCTGTAGGTTGGAACCCTCATTACTTCAACGGCACCATACACAGGATTGAAGCGGTCCAACGAAGATTAGTTCGATATGCTCTTCGGCGGTTACTCTGGACCTCACCAGCTGCCAAGTTATGAAAGTTGTGGACAGCTTTTTAAAATGCGTAACCGTGGCCATTGCCTACAGCATTTAGCAGAAGAACAAAAATAGCAGAAATATTAATTAAATTACCATCAATACCGTCGCTATCGTCGTCAGCATAGAGCCGGTGTGGTTTGTCCTGTTTCAATCAGTCGCCTCTATTCAATCGATCGCAAGTCACTCTCGACCTGTTCGATCCATCTTGCACGTTGGACCCCTTTGTTCCTGATGCCGATGGAATTGTTGAAGAGAACCGTTTTAGTCGCACTGTCGTGTGGCATCCTTACGACGTGTCCGGCCCACCGTAGCCTACAGATTTTCACCAGATGTATGACGGGAACTCTCCAAGCAGTGCACAATGGGCAAAAACAAGCTCGTTGTACCAATAATTAGAAGCCGTTAGTTTGAAATCTTACAAAATAACTATTCCTATGCAAAAGTGCAAGAAAACTCGTGATTTATAAACCTCCACCACTCTCCGCTTTCAGTTTGTACTCCGCCTAATATCATCCACAGCACCTTCCAGCTTCCACTCGAGCATGGCGGGGACGCGTATGTCCTCCGTGAGCACTATCACAGCTTCAAATACATAAAGAACCGAGGAGTAGGTTAATTTTGCTGGAAAACTCTCCTTTTGTTTGGATGCCTGCTCGTAGGATCACCCCGATGTTGAAAAGCATGCAGGATAAGCCGTCATTTTGATTTAACGCTCGCCGTGTCTCGAAAAGAAACACGCGGACTCCATTAAGAATGGACCCAACCCACAACCCAACCTTTTGCTTGCGTCAGTCCGACGTCGTGTGACAAATTCTTATAGGGCACATCAGACCCTATAAGAGCTCATCACGATTAACTGTTTTATATGCTGCTTTGCAGCCAATAACTATGTGATACATGGGCATGTTGTACTCCCGATATGCTAGATCCGTCGGTTAGTGAAAATTTGGTCCATAGTGGCGCGAGCTACCGTGAAGACCGTCTGATTGGCTACCTTGTGCTATTGGTGACAGCCTGCATAACAGAATACCTTGTAGACCTTGTAGAACAGAAAGATTACCTTGTAGACGGTGTTTACCTTCCATTCTTCTGTCTGGAAGCTTTTCTTCCTGCCAAACCTTGGAAATAATCCAGTGTAGAGCCATCGCCAGCGTTTCTTGGCCATAAAGCCGTTATGTTTATAAAGCCCTGTTGATAAGCTGCTATTACCGACAGCTGTCTTCGCAACCCGCAACAATTGCTCGATTGCGACACTGCTATCTTTCATGGGCACTCCAAGGTAAACTTCCGTTCCACAACCTTCAGTAACTTCACCAATGAGATACGCATCAAATAACTGCTTTCACTAGTCGACCACCTTGCACTCGCTTGTGATTAGATGCCCTATCTCGTCTCCACCCTCGTGTAGCCCTTACAACTTTGATTCACCTTCTCGTAAAACTTGCGCGTGTCATTAGCTCGCAAAA
Source organism: Sabethes cyaneus (assembly GCF_943734655.1). NCBI lineage: Eukaryota > Metazoa > Arthropoda > Insecta > Diptera > Culicidae > Sabethes > Sabethes cyaneus. The sequence continues at coordinate 172,409,286 of NC_071354.1, read as the reverse complement.
TTTGTTCTAATTCTTCATGATCTCTGTCTTCCTTCTGGTGCTTTTCACTCATTAGGATCGTGGTATACAAGTTCCTTACTCATCGGTGTTTGACCAAGTTCTCGCTAGTCTCTACCACTTGTTGGCATTAGCCATCAAACGAATCATTTCGTATACAGCGGCGCTTTTGACCTACTATCGCGATGGCGGCCTTTCTGATGGTATATTTCACCCCAACTTTCTTCGAGGTAGAAATACTTAACTCCTCGGAAGAAGCCAGTACCGCATCCAGTATTTACATGTAGTTCCCGGGAGATTGCGGTTTATCTAGCTGTCTAATGTTAAGCCAAAGAGGACGGCTTTGACGTGTCTTGTACACAGCTGACAGTTTAGAGTGTACAGTTACTGCTACTAAGTGAAGGTCAGAGTCAAATTACGCATTCCGCAAGAACGTATGGACGTGATGTTAGAGAAAAACCGGCCATCTATGCGAACGTGATCACTCTGATTCATTGCACATTGGTCAGGTGATCTCCAAATGGTTTTGTGGATATTTTTGCATGGGAAAAAGATGTGTTAAATCGCCAGGCCTCGAAAAGCTGCGTAGTGATACACCGTTGGCCGTTATCGTTCATGTCAGTGTGTAGGCCATAGCGCCCTATCAACGGTCTACACATTTCTTCCATATCGACTTGGGTGTTCACAGCCTTGACAATGATTTTGATGTCCTGCAGTGAAAAGTTGCCGTACGTTTCCTCCAGCCGTGCGTAGAATGTTTTCTTCTTATCGTCGGGCCTACCTTCGTACGGACAGTGCAGGTTGATGATGCTGTAAATGAAGAAGCTCCCCTTTATCCTCTATAGAAATATCTTCTCGTTCATCGTCTACCAATCTATCAGGCAATCTTGGATACTATCCAACACTAAAAAGCCCGTTCCCAGGTCGTTGGAAGTACCACTGCTGTGCTAAAACTGGGCCTTTGCGCCGCGGATCTTCCAAACTTTCGTTCCTTTGCGACAGATTCCCAGCAAACATTGGCATAGCTAGGAAATTTCTCTGGTAGGGGCCTAGAGGGTTCCTTCAAAAAAAATTTTCACAGTTGATGAAAATATCGTAACTGCATAATTATAATTTTCTCAGCAAGAACATGTTGTTTACTTTATATTGCCGAGTAGAGTTTAGTACATTCTCAGCTTCGTACGGTGGCGTATGTTTCTTGATCGTAGCGTTTTGCGACGGGTAATGTAGGCCCGATTTCCCGCTGAAATGCGTCACTGAATCTCCTTACTAGTGCTGTTGTCCACAGTTATGAGTGATCCCAAATACACGAACTCATCTACCAGCTCTAGCTGGTCGTCATCAACGGTTATCGTCCTAGGAAGGCACGCGCTTGTTTTCTTTGAGCCTCTTCCTTTCATGTATTTGGTCTTCGACGCATTTATTTTTAGCCCAATGCTCTTAGACTCCGCTTTCAGTCTGGCGCAGATTAAATCTACCGTCGCAAAGTTTCTGGGTATGTTATGATATCAAAGTCATCTGCAAAGCCAAGAAGTTAGCTAGCCCTTGGTGACAATTGTGTCTCTCGTTTCGTTACCCGGTCATCAGATCACCCCCTCAAGAGCGATGTTTAACAGCATACAGCATAAACCATTACCTTGTCTCATCTCTTGCCGCGTCTCGGTGGGACTCGAGAGTGTCCCCGAGATGCCACATCATTCGATCCAATATAACTCTGACCAGTCGCGTCAGTTTATTCGGAAAATCGTGTTCATCTGCCAGAGCTGATCTCCATCGACCGTATCGAATGCTGCTTTGAAATCTTTGAAAGATGTGATGCGTGGGCACGTTGCATCCCTACATTTCTGCAGCTTCGCCTCCTCCCAAATCTTGGAAATAACTCTCGTTTGACTTCTTGATTAGGTCAGGTGCTGGGACATTACTATCTGCCATGGCGACTCCTAGTTTACCTCCTGTTTCGCCTCTTTTTAAACTTTGCTATTGAGGTGTTCATCGAATAACTGCTTCCATCCATCGACCACCTCGCGGTCGTAATTTACATTGAAACAGAGATTTCTGTAGTTGTGCTGGTTTACTTCTTTGACCGCAGGTTACATCTGGTTTACATTTACATATTTACATACTGTTTCGTAGTTATTATAGCCTCTTCCCTTATGCAACAGCAAGTTTGATTACACCCTTCGCTATTTTGCGTCACTAAAATCGCATAACAATTAATAAATGTTCAATAAAAACGAATATTTCTGAAGGTGTTATCACCTACTAATGAAATGATAAGAATCTTGCACTCAGACACTACACGTTGCTATTCACAAGTCTATTTTAGCGTGAAGGTAATATTCAAAATAATCAGTAAGAATTCATCTCGTTTAGTTGTGAAAAATAAATTAAATTGAGAGAGATAATAGCGACGAATTTTGTACTGTTATAAACGTCACTTTTTAGAGGAAAATTCGTCATTTCGTCATACGATTCGTACGTCAAATTCAATTTGAATTCAATTTTGGATTTGGATTTTCCATATGGGTTTAAAAAATATCAAAACAGAAATGTCAACAAAGACTAAAGGGAAAAATGAAATTGTCTTTAACGCCTCAATACGTATTTGTTTAAAAAGCCAATCATTGAATTTGAATTAAAGAGTGTTAAAATATATATTAGCACATTATTTCTAAAAGCTTACTGACTTCTTTTGTAGGTCGCACAAAGCAGTCTAAGTCTCTCTCTCTGACGGATCCAAAAATGCATCGCAACAATCCGTCAGCTGAGTGATGTCTGTAAACAAACAAACACCCATCACTGAACTACTAACGGGATTGAGATACTCCAATGCCAAAAGCGCAGAATCAGCAACTGTCAACCAGGCCAGCCATAAAAGGACTCATTTTGTTTGTTTTGAATACGTTATCTGTAGCTGGCAGTACTAGCGATAAGACGGTAGTTGTAAGTTGGGCGTCACAAATACCAGTCTCAGAGCTTTTTCGCTGATACACGTACTAGTTCTAGTATTCCCCTTATTTCGCCCTTTTTCTCTCTTTCTCTGACCGTCTGCCAGGAGCAAAAAGCTCATTCAACTCTCTTTGAAAGCTTTCATACTTGTGGGAGCAAGCAAAGGGCACATGGCTGTTTATTACGTTATTGCTTGACACTGCTGTAGCCCTCTCAGAATACGCCAAAGTAAGCCCATAACAAACCCACCGATGACGATGGGAGGGTGGGTGTGGGCGGCTTTAACTGCTGCTCGCTATCCTGTCTAAATTGACGTCATAGCAATACTATTTGCTAGTATATGTCAGCTGCCACTGTCGCATTTCATGCTGCCTGCCGAGTTAGAGACGATATGAAACGTTGTCAATGTTGCGGAACTGATGCGGTAAGGGATTGATTTCGGCGAAGCGAAATGAAGGCATCATCTGGTTTTACCATTTTAGAACTTTACGATTACGGTTGCGGTTCGGAGCAGATATGGTACTCGTTTAACTACACTAAAATGAGTTAAGTTCTGCAAATACCAAACTTGATGAAACTTTCCTGTAGAAAATGATTCTTTCGGAAAACACAGCTACCATTAACTGCGTAAACAGCAATCTCTATCGTTAATTGTTTCTCGTCTAACCAACCAACTCTCTGTGTTGAATCGCCAAACAGGTTGTACCTGATCACCACTGTAAGTCTGATATGGGAGAAAAAAATCATATTTTAGCTTGCCAGTACGATCTTGGCTTAATTTCAGCTTCACCCCGGTCTTGTATATAATAAACTACAAATTGATTTACAGATTTACTCCTGCACGGGCCATTAAAGAGAATTTTTTACCCTACCCATTCATCAAATCGGAAGTTCTTACATACATACCAACCGACCGGGAACCACAAGTCACGAGTGGAAATATTTATCCACTGAAATCACATGAATGTCACATGATCATTACTTTTTCGGTTCTCCAAAGTTGCCCTTTTTCCGAGTGTGCGCATCTTATTATTTATATTTCTGGCACATTTTGAGCCGGTAAGGCTGTGTGATGCATAGTCAACATCAGTATTCCCCATGATGATCCCATGTGAATGGTTTCACGTCGGATCCAGACCGACAGACCGTCCGTCATCTGTGCCAAGATAAACTTAGCTAAAGTGCACCGTGCATTATTATATGTATATATGCATACGAATATGTCTTCCAAAAAAATTAGACGAACAAATTTTTTTATTGGAGTAAACCTAACCCATCAGTCATAAAACGAAATTATCAACGTAGAACAAGTGGTTTCTTTCATATATCTACGTAGGTACATACGACTAGGTGTGATCCTAGTCATCGTCACCGGTGCGGTGTACCGGTATCTAATCTTATCGCCACCGGCGACCGGTACCGGCCGGATGGATACGCACTGCAGATTTAGCTAAAGCGATGCCAAGCAAGGTACATTAAAAATAGAAAGCAGCCGGATTCGGCACACCGGCTACCTTGCAGTAGATTTAACATTCAATACGATTGTTAATCGATACCGTAAATTAATTATCCGGTATGATTGCATACCGCAGAATGGGTTAATTTTCAATAAATAAATTAAACGTGATCGGCAAATCAATTGTGGTACGTTTTTCCTCTAGAAAAAAATGATGATGTTTTATGTACAATCATTTATTTATGTGGCAACCGAATGAATTATTTTACAATGCAAAATTAAGTAAATACGAATAGGAACGTTCGATAACGATGTAACTGACGAAGTAATAATTGCTGACTGGATTATAAAATAATTATTGTTAAGAGAAACTCAATGCAGTATTCGGCTCATTTGGCATGGTGTGAGATAAAGATTGCTTCATTTAGAATTGGAACAAACTTAACATATTGTGCTCATATTGTGGCGCTCTTGGTGGATGGATTTGGAAGTTCTTGGCGCCCACGCGTCGAAAATTTTGTTAGCTTCACCTATGCATTTTTGACATTCTGCAAAACGACTGTGTTTTGTAAACAAACAACATGGAAGCCGAAATATGGGGAAAGAAATTGTGCACAGTTATTTGCAAAATCCATTGTGGGCTGTATTTAGGCTAGCTAAACAGCCGAAGTTGCCCAGAAATACCGTATGGCGCGTTATCAAATGGATAAGGAAACATTGACGACGATTTGGAAGCCCCAAGTTCATCATCGGAGTGGAACTGTCGACCGGAAACTGCGTGGTAAGATTTCGAAGACCATCAAGAGGAATCCCAATCTGTCGGACCGTGATTTGGCCGGAAAATTCGGTGCTGCCCATAGTACCGTGAGAAGAATTCGACTCCGGGAAGGCATGAAGTCGTATCGACCGGGTACTAACCGGGTGCTATACGACCGGGTGCTAACCAAGGTCGACGGGTGTCTTCTGATGGACGATGAAACCTACGTCAAGGCTGACTTCGGGCAAATGCCAGGCCAAAAATTTTACTTGGCAACGGCTGGGGGGCGGATGTTTCAAGCAAATTTAAATTTGTTTTTGCCGACAAATTTGCACGAAAATTTATGATTTGGCAGGCCATTTGCAGTTATGGCAGAAAAACGAAAATTTTCGTCACAAAAAAGACAATGACATCGGAATTGTACCAAAAGGAGTGTCTCCGAAAACGAATTTTGCCGTTCATTCGATCCCACCACCATCCCGTGATATTTTGGCCAGATTTGGAAAGCTGTCATTACAGCAAAGTCGTTCAAGAATGGTACGCAGAGAAAGGGGTCCAGTTTGTTCTGAAAGACCTTAACCCACCCAATTGCCCCCGTTCCGCCCTATTGAGAAATACTCGGCAATCATGAAGAGGAGACTCAAGGCAACAATTTTGGCACAATGTCATCCCCTAGAAGAGGTGAGATTGTGCCAAAGTTCATGTAATTTTAATATTATTAATGTGCATTGTAACTAAACCATCTTTGTGGTACATAGTTGTTAACTAAACATTGAAGTATATATTGGCAGGCTTTGAATCAACTTAATCGCTAAATTCTGTGTATATCGTGTGTATAGCTGAAGAACAAAAACCTTTGCTTTTTTGGCACAATCTCACCCCGGCAGACGGTATTCAACAAAGTTGCTCAGTTCGTTCTGCAACTTCTGAAGAATAATATTTTTTTTGGCAACATTTAACAAAACAAGAATTAATATTGCCAATATTTTATTATATGACACCACGTTTGAAAAATTTGATTACGGTTTTACCTCATCTATATATATCAAAGTGAGCGTGAGTATGTTTGTATGTTCTGCCAGAACTCCAGAACGTCTTGACCGTTCTCCACCAAACATGCTCCTTGATGCAAAAGAATCAACGCACTGAAGTTGACAAAAGAAAGGTGGTCCGTAACAAGGAAGGGAGGTCCAAATAAGTAAAAAGGATAACGTTTCTCTTGCATTTAGACTGATTGCAGTTGTGCAAGTGACTGTGAGAAAAGAAAGGGGTTCCACCAAAGAGGAATGCATGAAAAAAACTTTAGGGGTCAGTCCCGGCGTAGTGGTTAGCATTCACGCCTCTCACGCCGAGGACCTCAAATCCCAACCCCGCACGAATGACCCAAGCTGGTTAAAGTGACTATAATCTAACAAAAAAAATCAGAGGGGTTGTGTACAAGACACGACCGCATATATAGGTGACGCAGGACTACATAAGTCTCTTTGTAGTGATAGTAGCATGTATTCATGCTTGTAATCATTCGATTCTTCATGTATACATGCTATATGCAACATATATACATGCTACATGCGTTGTATGTAACATTTATCAAAGTAGTAACATTGCATACGTTCAATTCTCAAAAGATTGTACATTTGAAAACAATTTAATAAAATCAAGAACACAAACTATTGCTTACCGGCTACCTTACTAAAATTAAAGATTGTTTTTATTACCCATGGCTCCCCACGTTGAAGGGATTTTACCAATTCAATCCTATTTTATCTACAGCACATCTTTTCACTACACTTCTAATGGAACGGCAAGCATGCGTATTCTATTCATACAAAGTCGTATTGTAACCGAACACTACAGCTGTAGCACATTTTTCTAACACAGATATCAAATTCGCCGAGGTTTAATCGTCTTGCAGTAAAGAATTTGCGATCTGTTGGGACAATGAACTTGTATCATTTTTTCTGGCACACTTCCCTAACACAGACATCAAATTGGACTAGGTTTAATCGCGTTCGTAAGAAATCTGTTGGTACGAGGGGGCTTTGTCACTTTTTCTGGTATGCTTCCCAAGCAAGGACATCAAAATGGTCTAGGTTTAACTGCGGTGTTAAGAAATCTTGTTGGAATGAGGAAAATTTGCCACTTGTTTTGGTTTACTTCCCAAGCACAGATATCAAATTGGTATAGGTTTAGATAATCGTAAAGAATCTTCCAACCAATCACAAAGCGAGAGTTCCGGTAAAACATAGGTTCATTATTTTCAATTTTTCAATAGTTCAACTTCAAGAATCCATACTTTTGTTCATTTGGGTCAATTCTTAGAAGATTTTCCGATCGATTGGTGCAAGAATATTGAAAATCGATCGGAAAACCGCTGAGCTATTAGCGCTCAAAACCTTTCATTTTTCGTGACGCTCGCATTTTTCGATTTTTTTGGAATGACACCCTATCTCAAAACTTGCCGTAAGACGTAGTCCTACGTCAAAAACTTTATTTCGTTTCCGTTATAGCGATTTCCAAAGAACAAAACGATAAATAATTAGCCATGTGATAGAGGAGGGGGCTAAAAGGGGAGGAACCGATGGGGGGATAGTACGTAGAACATGAGTTTGAAAGTATGTTTCGCCATAATTCTGGAACGACTGTACAGTTTTTCATCAAAGGCCGTTGGTCAAACACATGTTTATTGACATAAAAAATCAACGCAGTGGGGTTGACAAATGAGGGAGACGAACTGTTACAAGGAGGAAGGAAGTTTTAAATGGGTAAAGTGGTGCTTTTTTCTTGCAATTGGAACGATAACAGTTGTACTAGTGGCTGAATTTCTGAAAGCGGGAATAGGGTGGCTACTAATAAGGGGGAGGTTCAAAAACGTAAAAAAGGTTTTGTGTCGATTTTGTATCGATTACCGAGAAGAAAACATATTTACTAGTGTCTGGAGGACAACAGGAGAGGGACTGACGAAACGAGTTGACTCATTTAAATGAAGAAAAAGGGTTTTGTTTCTTCGATTATGAGAATTTTCGTTTCAATAACTCAGCCACTTGAGCTAGAAAGGGGCCGAGTAAGATCGGACAATCAGCTAGTAGTAAATAATCGCGTTTTAGAAATTGGACAACAGTGGGCAATGAGACTGTACCGAAAAAGCGGAAAAAGAAAGTAATTTGAAATAGAGAGACAGAGAGTACTATTTTTGGTTTTATCGCAAAAGTCATCATTTTTGTCAACCTTTCTTTCTTTAAGAATTCATAACTTTTTACCAGTGCACCCCTCTTAGTTAGAGTAATCGTGTCCTGAGAGCCATAACTTTTCTCTTTTGCTTTAAAAATTTGAAAAATATTGGCTACTTTTAACTGCAACGAATTGAATATTTTTGATACAGGAAGCAAGTATTTCTGGCTTTTCCTTGACACAAACATCCGTTTCGTTGCAGCTGAAAGTGATTCACAATGCGTCTCCATTGCATTGCCAGGGATTTACTGCTTTAAAAAATATATCAAACAAAAAAATGAGCCTTTCTGAATTTATGATATGTTATGAAGACAAGTCTCAGTTTTTAGAATAAATAAGAGAGACAGGGACCTCGTTTGTTCTCACATCATGAAAACACAAAAAAAATCAAGTACGTATTACAAAATCAAGTCGCTTTCTACGCGACTATTTTTGTGCAAATTTCGAATTTATTCCGTTTTTTCACGCGAATTTCGGGATTTACCCGGTTTTTCACGCGAATTTTGGAATTCACGGGGTTTTTTACGCGGTTTTTTATACGAATTTTGGTATTTTCAAGTTTTTTTACGCGGTTTTGATTTACGCGGATCGTATCCTTCGCGTAAAAAGCGACTTGAGTGTATTTACAATGTCATTGCAACTATTGAAAGCTATGAGGTTCAAAGTTACGTTTGAAAAAAAATTTGTTTTCATTTACTATCAAAATCGGTTCAGTCGTTCAAAAGTTATTCAATTTTAAACGAAGAAAGAAAAACAATGATTTTTGTATTTTTGAGGCACTCTAAGCGCCATTTAAAAGTTTTCCGAGAAGGAACAAAAATACAAAATACGAAGAAAATCTAATTGGCTGCTAGGCGGGAGGTAAAAGAGAAACATGAATAACTAGGCTACGTGAGAGGTAAAAGGTAAATGAGTTTAAGGCGGAACCGAAAGTGGCTAACGTTATTGCGTTAGTGCGACAAACACTGTACTGTACATCTCATGTGTTCGTTAAAAACCTAAACGTTTATTTGAATATTGCATTAGTATTGGTAATATATGTCAAATAGCGGAGCTTGCAAACATAAACAGCTGATCCGCAGCCAACCGCACTGACTACAAACATCCCTAAAAAGGGTTTGTTTTCTTTATCAAGGCATTCCGATTCAATCAAAATTAACAGCAGCAACTGAATAATGCGTAGGATCACTAGGAGGTTTAATTAATCCGCTTGCACCGGATTGCGTTTTTGATTCCTGCGTTTGCGTTTTGTTTGTTTACCTCACTCTAAGCTCATCCATGCGGCGAAAGTTGAAAGCTCTTTAAAAGCTCATTGATGTGACGAAAGTTTGATACTGTGTTGCTGCTTTTTCGGAAATCGCTAGTTCAACGAAATATGTGCGCAACCAAATATCTATTAACTAATTCCAAATTATACATTGGTCGCTTTTATGAACACGTAATGATCGATATGATCAGTTAAATTTATTTTCCATTAGCAATTATGTTTGAGCGTTTATTGATACATAGCAGATCGATAAATTGAATTACAAGTTTTAGGAAATTATAACAGCGCTGGAAGCACTGATTACGTGGCGAAAGCGTACTCTGCCAATACAGATGCATTTTTAAGGTGCAAAACAATACATGCTTCGAATGGTAGCCATTTACCCAGCCATCTTTGAGCCACTTTCGGTTTCCCCTTAACTGGAAAATTTTGATTTAGACTAAAAATATAATGGGTTGTGGCAGGAAGGGGCCCGCACCCACGCTCTTTCGATTGGTACCCAAATATTTTACTCATTAAACTACTACCGCCCGTAATCTAATGCCTAGTTTTGAGGTATACGCACCACTTCTCTACGACGATATTTTTTTCTTGTTTTTTTTTTATTTACTCGTATCCCAAGTAATAATCCCAAGCAAGGTTACCGAGTCTGCTTTGACAAGTGAGTGGTCGTGGGTTCGAATCTTAGTAGAATCAAGCCATTCGATGTCAAGTAACTTTAGCATGTGTTTATTCCCAGGCCCCTCCATTTACCCTTCCTTCGTGCTGAATTCTATATTTACCCTCTGAAGCCTCTTGACAGTGCAAATGTCCCTCCTATAGTTAAGTGTACTGGTCAGAGGTACGAATGAGTCCTCGCCAGGGACGGCTATAATATGGGATAGTGCTGGCAGCGACGAATAAGTGGGTAAAGTAGATCAAGATTTGAAGGAAGGGTAAACCCCAATACACGCAAGCACGCATACAATTTAAAATAAGCATATCGCTCATTCAATAGCGATTATAGCAAAAAGAAATGCAGTGCAGGTCATACAGGAAACACCCGGGCGATATTACAACAGATCAACTATACTGGTCGCAGTAATGAGTCCACACATGAAAAAAAATTAGCTCCACCAGAACTTTCTGATGACCGCTATAAAACTGCCTTCTGATCAAGTGATCCACTGCTTAGAATGTTTTCATAACCTTTATAATAATCAGGTTATAAGCTCAAGTAAAGAAGCAGAAAGAAGCACAAATACCGATTAAACTTTCGCTGCTTGGCAATCACCGCCATAATTTAATTTTTTTTTTATTTTTCGTTCTGGTAAAAGCTAAAACAGTTCCCCAGCTTTATTAACTTGAAAATACATCCGCAGTGCAGAAATTTAAAGTTAAAGTTTACTGTCAGATCATTCTGATCGATTTGGTTTATAGCGACATAGCGACCATAATAGAATATCCCATTGAATAATTAATAAATTTGAGCAAACTTAATTCGTTTGCAGTATATGCGCAATAAATTTTATCGTGCATATTGATTAAATAAACGTTCATTTAGTTACTAATGAGGTACTAGCATTGTAGCACCGTAACTACCGTACATACAGCAAAACATTATTCAGCAAAATTGTAGATAATAACTTGTTCCACAAATGTCCCATATACAACTTACTCGCTTGATAAGGCAGACTCGGTTACCTTGCGGCTACAGGACCTCTCTATACGAGTAAATAAAAAATAAAGAAAACAGGACGAAAGAGGGGTACAGGAGAAAGAGAAAGAGATATGAAGCGGGTCAGAGAGAGAGAGGATTGAAAGAGATTGTGAGAAATGAAAAGAAAAGAAAAGAAAAGAGGAGTGAGAGAGAGAATAGGACGAATTTGAACGAAATGATTCAAAAGTTTGATGTGCCACAAGGTAGTAGTTTAGGACTGCAACTATTGCAGATATTTTCAACGTCGTTTTCAAAATTATGTAAGCTGATAGTCTTATTATGCATCTGTTTGGTCAAAATTTTCGCGAAATGATTGCAATCAAGAATATAAGGGGAGTACAGAATCGGATTTGCGTTACCCATATGTATTGTTTGAAGGATTTTAACAGTTTCTGCCTACGTAAGGGTAGTCGCTTAGGAATCATTCATGATCCAAGTAGACCAAAACATGGCAATTTTTACTATTTTCTTACTTTATTGTCTGAGTACTCTGCAGTAGAATTTATATGCATTTTTTTATTAAAGTGGTTTTAACCCACCACTTTTATACGCATCTTATACAGCCATTTATTTTTATCAGACCTATTGATCAATCGTAATGTGTTCAGCTTAAAAATATTCAGCAGAATAGTCTCCATAGAAAATTATCAAGATGAAGGTTATCTATTTCCTTGACGTTTTGACACTTTGTAGGAGGCAAAATTTTCTCCAAAGACTGCTCTGCCGAAAATCACTAACTTCAAAATGAAGCCAGTCGGCTGAAAACATTGAAAAATTATCTCAAGAACTATAGCGTTCAGAGTTCAATAATATTCTACGAACATTTAAAAATCATAAAAATACGCATTTTCCATAAGTCTCCCATATAAACTAAGTAACTGATAGATTTAGTAAAAAAGGATATATTTTGTACACATTTTGTAAAATTACAATAAAAGTAATCTTTAAATTTGTTGAGACGATCTTGTTTTTGGAAGTGCACTTCTCATTGAATAATATGCACTTCAACAAGAACGTTACTTCGCTTGGTGACAGTGCCCAAATTAATATACAAAAAGTTTACACTTCACGGTAGCACAGTGGGCAAATCGTCTTGAAAAAATTCGAACCTTATTGTATTAATATTCTACTAAAAAAATTGGCGATAGGTTGTTTTGAAGGTACGATATCCATCATACACAGTCAATATTGAACAGCTTCCAAAATGCCAGCTGAGACTATAATTGGTTCGGCAAAGCCCTGATCTATATTTCAGCTTATTTCATCAGTCGGACGGAAGGAAATTAACATATTCAATCGATTGTAACCAAATCAACAAAAGGTAAAAGCCATTAATATATAGGGTTCTAATTTTTCCAGTCAACAATACAGATTTCCCAATGTTTCCGAAAAATAACCTTGTGCGACGTGTGTCATTTGATGGTTCATCCTTGTACTCTTTATGAATATTTACCTGTAAAGATAATGAAATAATAAAGAACGTATTAGAAGAGTTTATAGCAATACATGTTTTGGATGGTTATTTATTTATTTATTTATTAGTAACAAACAAGAGGTAAAGCAATTTGATATTAAGCTTTATCTGTCAATAAATGGCACAGGAGATTTGCTATATAGTCGCTTTGTTGACAAACACACAAAAAAATTATGCAATCATTCGACGTACATGATAGAGATGGCAGGAATTGATACGGGGATATAGAATCCTTTCAGACAACAACCAACTTGTCGTCACTTTGCGGCCTCAGGGGCTGTTGAGTTGAGCCACTTCGATAGATTTTAATCAATTTAAATTGATTGCTTTTAATCTAGCTATTAATTGAATTATTGCCATTTCCAGCAATAACATTAAACTGAGACGTGTCTCAATGCCAACGTAATTAGGGCACGCATTTTATTAACTCAATCTTTCTATCGATTGGCTTCGGAATGCAACACAAAGTCAGAAAATTTCAATTTCGCCCCACTACACTCGCAAAATTTCACACGGAATTAGTACAATTTAGTCATAGTGTTTTGATATGGGTATGTATTCTTTAAAAAGAAAAAAAAAAACGAAAATAAAGAACACAACAAAAAGTGCTAGCATAAAGTTCCTAAATAAATATTTATTGAAAAACAATTTTTTCAATATTATAATATAGCAACGGGGAAAGTTTCACCTTTCTCTAGAAAAGTTCGGCACAAAAATTTTGTGACTTTGCAACGGAACCTGTTTCACCGGTCACGGACCACCACCTCCTATGCTACGGTATAGGTATGGTTGTAACGCTTTCGCTTCACCGCAGAACAGTTCATTCGTGTCAATATCGTATGCAACGGAACGGAACGATTTGACAGTCAGGGCAAGGCAAAAACTGCGAAACAATCCGAAAACATCCTTTTTGCCTTTGCCATTCTACCTATATTGCTTTTCCCTAGATTTGCCTGCCTGTCCCGGAGTACATAATAGGATTTGGGTACGGAAAAAAGAGAAACGACAAGCCACTTAAGCGGTCAAAATGCAATAAATAAATGGGGCTACTACCATTTCCAGTGGAGCACATAACGTATGCATTTGTAGGTATAAGCTGAAATTGGTAATTGGTACACGAAGCGGTGTGGTTTGAATGTAATTTTGGAAGTGTTTGTTTAATCACTTTATAAAACCTTCAACAGCTGTTTTAGTTCAAAAGAAATGGTCGGATTGAAGAAATCGGACAAAATTAATGACTAAAGCTTGCGTAATTACGAGTGTCTAAATATCATCAAAGTTTTCCGAGGAGATGACCATGAAACACTGTAAAAAATAAATCCATTTAAAAGCTTGTTATCTGCGACTATAAAACTGTTTAATGTTGAGTAATAATCTTATGAGTAGTTTGTGTTTTCGGTGATTGTTTTCAACACAAAATATTCATAGCAACTTCGTCTAAAGAACAAATTTTAAAACAAGATTCAAAGCTTAAGCCAAAAGGCATTCAAAAGTAGCCTTCAACCATAGGATCACTGATTTGCGATACAGTGCAGTCCGTGAATATGTTACCGGGCAAGCATGCACCCGCAGCAGGGAAATTGTGGCGAACCTGATTGTGTCTTCGACTGTTCGACTTTTTATAACTTGGCAGTAGGTAGGTAGGTAGTTTCCTTTTCTCCCACTTAGCTCTCTACTCGAACGTCGAAAGCAACAGAACCAGCTCTAACGAGCCACCACGGTGCGGTGCCGCAAACTCTGACGATAGAACGAAATGAACGGAAGTTAAACGTGATCCGTGATAATGAAATTTATGTACCGCTGGAATTAAGCGAGGATGAGTTCAACCAACCAACGAGGTGATTCCAGTGGGGCCGCGGAAGCCAGAAGTTAAAAATGGTTACCACTTTTCTTTTTATCTTTTTTTTTCATTCCCCTCTTTGCTGACACGTTGGACCGGAATCGATATATTTTCGTCAACTTAAAATGACGGCTTTTGCACAGATAGTTGGTGATAAATTTGGGAGAGGAATGAGTCACTTTGCAATTATTCAACTTCACAGCTTGTATGGCGCCATCTAGCGGGCGAGTTCGTGGCACTAAAAGGTGCTAGAACATAAATAAAGCGCGGCGGCCCCGTCGACAGGTATGCAACTTTGCAGCGCTAATTGCTGGCGATAATGAGAATTGGTTGTCGGGTGCAAGTTTCTTTAATGTTTCCAAAGAACGGTGCTTTTAATTGGGTTGATAAAAAAAACACAACTCAATTGAAACTGTAATCAAAGTTGTACTGTTATTTTTCAGCACTCGTACTCGAGCAGTAAGTTTTTCAGGTTAGTGAATTGTTTATTATTTGCTTCCAAAGGATTTGGATGCTTCCATCAATAAAAAGCTAAATCCGGAGTACACTGGAGCAAACACTGTGAAAAGGTTTTCTGAGAATTTTTAACTCGACACTTCGTAGTGCCATTGAATTCACAATTCTAGCGCAACATAAATGCACAAACCACAAGGCTGTAGAATGCTTTCATTGGATGTGCAATATTTTTGCACTGCTGATTGCTCCTTCTGTCGAGTTTATTGGATCTTTAATCCAGGTGGAACAAACTAGGAATGGAAACAAGATTAGTAATTAAGAATGCTGTATCTGACGTAAATCCGATTTAGAACAACAACATAATTTTATCAGTATAAGTGTTTCTACTTTATATAGTGTTATGATGTACTATAACATTAAAGCTCACGCGATGCGTTACAAATGATAATTAATCGTACTATCACTCTGGTTTTCTCGACCACACATACTCGCGCTAGACTCAACGATCCTTATAAAAAAGTTTGCGAATGACTGTTCAAGGATAGATAGGCGCCACATTATTCCAATGTTAGCGAAAGATTGTGTCGACTATGCAACGGGAGCATAACGGGTTTATTTTGTTGCGAAAAACGACGGAGGTAATTTACTAATTTCATCAACAATTGTGGAAGTTTTCTGACTATGACGGATGACCCACTGTTTGTCATGAACTGTACAAATAATAATTTACACAAGTGGCGATAACTCACAGATTAGATGAAAATCATTACTTTTCCATTCCTGATGAAGACAGTTTTATAGTTTTCACCCATCCATATTTTGTGGATCCAGAAACATACCCGGAAAAAAATTACCATTACACAAATATAAAAATTATGGTAACAGTAGGATACAAAATACAGTAAAAACAATAAATTTTAACATCCGAAAAGATACCCAAACCATCAAACTTATTGTTGTCCACCATAACCTTCATGGTTTTCAGAGACTCTACCATAAAAACGACGAATTGTTAAGTATCTTAACAATAAAAAAAATCTAGTTTTTCGCGAACAAAAATTTTCATTTACAGTAAAAGTTATCGTCCTGTTATGGTTTTTTTTCCTTGTTGGGGACCTTGGACCACTGCGACCAGTTCTTTGATCTATTGTGATGTATCCTATTATGGTTAGTTTTTTAGACGAAAAAATAAAATTTAATTAAAAAATGCAATAAATTTATGACGGAGTATGGCCAATTCTATAGCATAAAATAAAAAACAAAAATATGAATAAAATTTGAATTTGAGGCACTTTTACAATAAATTTACCATAAGTTTCAATGTTCACAATAAAAACCCGATTTAATCCACCTAGTGGTGGAAGGAACCTTTGTTATACGGTCTTACTTGGTATTTGAGATAGAAATCGACACGTTTTCGGAACATAATTCATCTATTGGTTAACGTTGCGTAATGCGTTGGTTTACGTAAAATTTTTGAAAATTGAATAAGTTTACAAATTTTGAACAAAATAGGAACACTTTTAAATTTTGATAGATCCTTTTTTCATGTAATTGCTGAGTAAGGATAAGTAAGTTGTTATTAATTTGAGTAAGTGCAAATAAAAGTAAGTTGTAAGAGGAAATCTTATTCTTTAACATATACATTGCCTAGTAAAGGTCTAGTTTATAGGTTTTTGAACTATGCATAATTTCCTGTAATGCCATTCTATTTGATTCACGTCAATAGAGTTTTCTTGAATAATTTTAATCAATTTTTATTAACCTTCGGTTACTCACGCTGTTGTATTTTGTACAACACGTGTAGGTTTTTCAACGCCATATTGTTATAAAGTTACAAATCGTTGTTTAACTAACGAATATTCTTCAATAAACTTATTCTGAGCAAAATGTCATAATTATTCAATGCATTAATAATTTAATTTGTTTGAAAAATAGATCAGCATAAACCGCCATCACAGAAACGAAACAATCAGCATGCGAGTTGTACCGCAATTGACCCCAAGTGTAATTTTCTCTCGTTTCTTCATATGGAAAAATGGTGTCTGTATGCAGCAAAACTAGCCAATGTAAAATGTTTAAAATGTATCCGTCTGCTGGTAGTCGAGTAATTCGTAGTCAAAATTAAGGTATTTTTTTATAATCAAAGTTCTACAGTTCCTAAACAAGCAAACATAGAGGTATACTATATTCAGAAAAGTTGTGTATTTTTATCATTTGTACAATTTTGTAATAGATGAAAAAGTCATACAACAATTACAAAAAGAGTAAAAATATAAAAACTGAGTTTACAAATTCATATACAATTAATAAGATTTTTCTATCTTAGCTGTAGAGATGGAAGGTTACTGTCTCTAGCAAAATTTCTTGTAATAATATGCTCTATAACTTTGCAGAGCACATCAATGTGTTATATTGACACTGAAGAAAAATAATTTTTTTATTTCACTTTTAGGGGGATTAGTCAAAATTTAGATTCCACCAGACGATAGAGCTTTTAATTTCAAGAAACTATTCTAAAGATTCGATAAACCTAAAACCAAGTTTTCCCAGTCAAACCTCTAGTGCGCACGTTTTCTTTGGTGTGGGGTTATAGTGCGCGCGAGTAACTGTGTTGCAAAAGTTAGCGCGAGTGTTCGAGGGTTAATATCTTTTGACCGGTACAACCAATTCTTATGAAATTTTGCATATATATTCGTAGTGTCAAAACCTCTCGTTTGAAATTAAAATAATTGAAATTAGGTAAATTATCTTGGTTAAAATCATTATAAATTATTGTTAATTTTGGTGTGGTGTATACGGTTGCTCATAACTTTCAAATTAAACGTCCAATCAAAAAACCATTCAATAGTGATCTATTAGCATATATTATCTTTCAAATGAGACTAATAGCGCATAAATCGGTTTGGCCATCTCTAAGAAACAGGCGATAATTATTACCTTGTCAAAACAGGTTTTTTAAGCATAACTTTTAAACTACTTGTTTGTTTTCAATTAAAAATTTCTGAATAATTTAGCTTTAATAAGGGTTTTCATTTGATACTAAGATCGTTGAAATCGGTCATGTAGTTCTAGAGAAACCCGTGTCACGTATTTTCCACATTTTTGTTTATAACTTTTAAACGAAACGTCGTGTCACGAAGCAACTCAATAGTGATCTACTAGACAATAACACCTTTCAAACAAAAGTAATAGCAAACGATTCGGTTCAGCCATCTCTGAGAAACAGGCGATAGAAAAAATCATTACATACATACACACACACACACACAGACATTGCTCAAATCGTCGAACCCTATCGATTGGTATATGTGACTTGGCCCTCCGGGCCTCGGATCAATTTCGTGTTTTTCGACCAATTTTTAAACCTTTGTTATAGTATAACAAAGGTAAAACTGTGGTAGACGCATTGTTTCGACTAAAAATTCAGACTAACAAACACAAATTTTCTAACAAAACATCGTTTCAATGACACCCCTAAAACATAGGAAAAAACACTGGCCACTGATCTTTGCGCTACGCAGAGCGTGTTGCTATAAATTTACTTGTATATTATGTGACTACAGCGCCAGCACAGTCGATCGACGTTCTCGCACAGCAACTGTTGTTTGAGTCTCGGCTTAAGTGAAAATTTAAAATGATCGTTTTTATAAGCGATGAAACGAGACTTCAGTGTTACGTCTGCTAGTTTGTGCAATAACTTTACCGCAACATTTTTTCTGCCGAATCACCGGTTTCAAAGTTACGCTTGTTAAGTTGATTCTTCAACACATTCACTATCATCCCTAGTGATTATTCCCAGCAGAGCTTGTTTTTAAAATCGTAACTTATTCGTTGGGATTGCATTTTGGTCCATCATTGCATTGCTGTGACACTTAGTGGAAGGAAAATCCTGCGATAAGCACATCACCACTATCAAGCTTGTCTTTTATAGATGATGTGCTGTGTAATTATCCATCACAAGTACTATTTTTGAAGAATAATTTTTTTGCTTCGCAAAATAGCTTCCACAATCAAGAGTAATTTCTTTTTGCTTTAGAAGGACTATGTCGATTGTGTTTTTATGCTTTATGATACCTATAGTCTCAGTGCACTGACTATTGTAGTGGTATTATTCCTGAGTGCCTTAGTGTGATCCCAAATATTTATGAGTACAAGTGATATTGTTCCATTCGATTCAACTAGTATAGAACACAAAATGACTATAACCCAAACCTCTCCATCCAAGATCTCGCAAACAACTTGTGAGTGTCTTCTACAACATTGGGCTGAAAAACGAACCGAAACGTCGACATATAAGACTCCAAATCACGACGGTAAACAAAACAAGACGGCCAAAATAAGATCCCGAAAGCTGAACACGACGATGCTAAAAATTACATGGTGATGGATGACGAATCTTACGTTCAGGCAGACTTTAAACAACTTCCAGGGCAGCAATATTACATGATCACCAGAAGAGAAAAGGTGAAAAGATGGCAGACATATTCAAGCGTATGGGACTGTCGAACTACCGTAGGTATGTTACTATCGTAAGCTATCGTACCTGAAGCGACATGATTGTGCCGTACTGTGTTGACCGGATTTGGCATTCTGATATGTTCTGGTTCTGGAGTGGAATGCTATCAACAAAGTACACCGCGCAACAGGCCTTACAAGCAATCCGTTAAAATACCAGTACAGGAAGCATATATTGTGAATACGGACCGAAAAAACCGACATACATCAAGGCAACGAAAGTACCCGCATTCCTTCCGATTTATTGAGGGTCCGCAAGTTCGACATTATAACGCTGCAGGAGGTAGGCTGAAAGGGGCCTACAGTACATTCGTATAGAGGTGGATGTGGATACACCATTTACCAAAGCTGCGGCTGTACACACGAGCTTTTATCGTGATGGGCGACATGGGCCGTTTCTTCAACATTAGCATTATCAACGCGCAAAGCCCACACCTAGGAAGTGATGAGGACGACTAGGACACCTATTACGCGCAGCTTGAGTAACTGGCCAAGGCTTGTTGTCAAAGTCATCATCGAAGATTTCAACGTTCGGATTGCCCAACAAACATTCTTGTTTAATAAGAGCTTATTCAACTATTGTACAGTTGAATCAAACGGAACAAGCGCTTGATAAGCTGTTATACAACAAAAATGTTCCTTGGGTGGCCAGGAGGAGGAATTCAGACCGGTTAAGGGAAAATTCAATGCACACCCGGTTACAAACGAACACGGCGTACCTACTAAGTTTTGGCACAGTCTCCCTACTTCCGACGCATTGGTCACTTGGAGATCATCACAACAGACGCACTCGCAAATCGTCCACGTTTTAATTGATGGAAGACACTTCTCGGATATCAACTATGTCAGAACCTATCGTGGTGTAAACTTCGATTCTGACAACTACCTTTTGAAGGTTAAAGTGTGCCAAAGACTTCCCGTTGATCCCAACATTCGGTACCCACCACGGTATAATCTGGAATGATTCAACTTACCTGAAGTCCCTACTGAGAACGCGCAATGCCACGAGGCTGCGCTGCCAGGTGAGGAAGAGCTAAAAGAAGACCTTCTCGAGGACTGCTGATACAGCGTTAAAGCAGTTATCAACAGCGCTGCAGTAGGTGCCATTGCACTGTGGTCCAGAAAGCCAAATTAGGTGGAAAAAATTGTTTACTCAGTAGTCGTTGATTTTAGACTATTTACGTCTTAGCAACAAAATCTTGATTTAGGATGGCGCTTTTTTTGGCATGAGCTATTTTAGGGTGACCCTTAAATTAACCAAGATCCAGAAATTATCTTCAAAACGAAACAAGATAGAGCGATATTCACTGCAGCAATTTCATAGCTTGAACTATTTTGAGTAATATTGTAGAAGACAAAATCCTTCTATCTCGAACCGTTTCCATATTAGGGCGATTTTCCTGAGTCAAGTTAGGGTGACCCTGCTATTTTGCGATTTTTCTGCATAACTTTTTTATTTTGCATTTCTCGCAAAACACTTCATCAGATAACTTTTGAAGCTCAATAAGACGCAACTTTTGGTGAAAAAAGAAATTGGCTATCTATTTTACTTCTACACTTATATTAAATTTTATGATAAAAATAGGCCGTTTTCAAATGTTAGTATCTCAGAAAGGTGCAAGCAGAATTAAAATCGGTTGATTGCGTTTGAAAGATCGTGATTTTTTGTGCATAATATCAAAAAATTGGAGAGTGGATTTTTTTCTATCTCAAATAAATCAACTTTGAATATGTGTGGTTTTAACATAATTGAGTATATAAAAGTAAACGAGTTGCGCCATAACTCCGGAAGGCCTTGACTGTTCTTGATTAAACTTAGCGTACATGTTTCTTGACATAAGTAAATCAGTACAGGGGGTTGACAAAAGCGGGGTGGTCGCTAAAAATGGGAGCGGGAGGTACAAATAAGTAAAAGTGGCTGTAATTATATTACATTTAAACCGTTATAAGTTGTGTGAGTGGTCCAAATCTAAAAGAGAATGTATAAACTTAACCTAATGTTTGTTGACTTGAACTTTATAATGAGGTTAGACATTAAAAACGGTAGACTTTCCAATAAACAGAGGGAATGGTAGACAAAGTAATGAAATCATATGTGTTTCATAGTATCATGGAGTGGAACTACCGTATGAGAAGTTTAAATAGTTTTCTACCCGCGACGGGGATTTCCGTGATTCCCACCTCCCCTTTCATCAGAGGCCACCATTCTTTTGTCTTTCAGCCACTTGTACATTTGTTTTCGTTAAGGTTAAAAATCACAGGCGAGCGTGTGTGAAAAGCATAGCATCCAAAGCGTACTCCACTGACGCAAGCCTACGCCAAACAACTGCTGGCACTGTGTGCATACATTCTGCGTTCGTTCGTGTTTTATTTGTTAACGGAGACTTTAAATCATTAGATTCATTCGTCTCCGATCTTTCAAACGCAATCAACCGATTTTAATTCTGCTTGCACCTTTCTGAGATACTAACATTTGAAAACGGCCTATTTTTATCATAAAATTTAATATAAGTGTAGAAGTAAAATAGATAGCCAATTTCTTTTTTCACCAAAAGTTGCGTCTTATTGAGCTTCAAAAGTCATCTGATGAAGTGTTTTGCGAGAAATGCAAAATAAAAAAGTTATGGAGAAAAATCGCAAAATAGCAGGGTCACCCTAACTTGACTCAGGAAAATCGCCCTAATATGGAAACGGTTCGAGATAGAAGGATTTTGTCTTCTACAATATTACTCAAAATAGTTCAAGCTATGAAATTGCTGCAGTGAATATCGCTCTATCTTGGTTCGTTTTGAAGATAATTTCTGGATCTTGGTTAATTTAAGGGTCACCCTAAAATAGCTCATGCTAAAAAAAAGCGCCATCCTAAATCAAGATTTTGTTGCTAAGACGTAAATAGTCTAAAATTAACGACTACTGAGTAAACAATTTTTTCCACCTAATTTGGCTTTCTGGACCATAGTGCATTGGGTTCACTGAAAGGAGTCAACTTAACGGACTAGTTCGACGAGGAATAGTTACGCGGGCATCGAAGCTGCAGCAGAGTACCCGTCAAAACGTGGAACGATATAGACAGAATCGAAAATAGCAAACGCAGTTTTTCCGGGATAAGAAGTGCCGACTGGAAGAAAAGGCTACGAGGGCATGGAACAGCTGTATCGTTCTCAGGAAACGCATGAATACTACAAGAAACTGAACGAATCTCGTAAAGGCTTTGTGCCGCGAGCCGAAACAAGTCGGCAAAAAGACAGAGGGGTCTTGTCGGATGAAAGTGAGGTGATCGAAATGTGGAAGCAGCACTACGGTAAGCACCTGAATGGCGCGGAGACGGCATACCAAGACAGCAGAAGTAATGACTACATCAGATGTGCGGACTCCCACAATAGGTGAAGTGATTGAAGCCATCAAGCAGCTCAAGAACAACGAGGCAGCTGGGGGAGTGTAAGGATGGGGAAATATGTCCAATATACAAGAAGGACAACAAATTGGAATGAGAGAGCTATCGAGCGATCACCATTTTCAACGCCACCTATACAGTGCTTTCTCAGATCATTTCTCGCTGTCTATCGCTGTTAGCAAGTAGATTCGTGAAATGTTATCACACCGCTTTTGAGGACGGGCGATAGACAACAGACCAAATCTTTGTGCTGCGACAGATCCTACCCAAGTGTCGCGACTACCAAGTCCCCATACCCCACCTATTCATAGATTTCAAGGCCGCCTACGATACTATCGACCATGAAGGGCTATGGAAAATTATGGAAAGTTATCAAACCTGTTTGAAACACGCAGGTGACTTCGACAAGACGATACTATTTCCTGTCTCCTGTTCAACTTTGCACTAGAAGATATTATGAAACGTTCGGGTTTTAGCATGCAGGACATGATCTTCAATAAATCTAGTCAATTTACACGGTGTTCAAAATACCGTTATGAAACACTAAAATAGGCCATTTAAAGGCAAATGCCAGCTGGTTTGTATTGCTATCCTACAACTCTGAGCGAATTTAAAAAAAAATCATTCGACAAATTTTTGAGTTACACCCTTTTGAAATTTTAAAGGACAGATTGCTCATATAAAGTAAATAAAAATCTTCAATGACACTTCCAAAATGAACGTAAATCATAGCTTGTATAAATTTTTTATGCAACAAAAGTTCATTGGCGACCATTTTAGGAGTTTTACGCTGTATAGAGACTAACCGGAAATGTTCCGGAAGTTGTCGCTGTGGGAAATGGTCAGTATCGAACGTGAACAAAAACTTATCATGCGACACCTCAAATTACGCCAGAAATTAAAATCTAAATCAATCGAAGTCAGATCAAGTACCTAGCACCACGTTGGTTACATATGGACATGTTCAGAGGACTTCCGGGAACACCCAGACAAGTGGCCAGTTTCGTCCATGAACAAAACCTTATCGTGCGACATCTTAAATCACACTAGAATTCAATAACTAGATCAATGGAAGTCAAATCTGCTATCTCAGGAGTCAGGTTTGGTCATATCTGTACATATTTGGGGAAGTCCGGGAACCCCTAGGAAATGACCAATTTCGAAAATGAACAAAAACTCATCATTCGACACCTTAAATCACACTAAAACTTTTAAAATAGATCCATGTAAGCGTAATTAAGTACTTAAAACCACAATGGCCATTCCGAACAGGGTTTTATTATCAAAGATATACCACATAGGGGTTTCCTAGGGGTTCCCGGAGTCCCCCAAACATGTCATGATATATCCAAATCTAACCCTAGATAGCAGATTTGGCTTCCATTGATCTAATTTTTTAATTCTAGTGTGATTTAAGGTGTCGCACAATAAGTTTCTGTTCATGGACGAAATTGGCCACTTGTATGGGTATTCCCGGAAGTCCTCGGAATTTGTCCAGATGTAACCAACGTGGTGCTAAGTAATTGATCTGACTTCGATTGATCTAGTTTTTAATTTCTGGCGTAATTTGAGGTGTCGCATGATAAGTTTTGTTTCATGTTCGATACCAGCCATTTCCCACAGCGATAACTTAATCTGGGACATTTCCGGTTAGTCGTAACACAGCGTAAAACTCCTAAAATGGTCGCCCATGAGCACATGTTGCATAAAAAATCAATATCGGCTGTGATTTACGTTCATTTTGGAAGTGTCATTGAAGATGTTTATTTACTTTATATGAGCAATCTGCCCTTTAAAACTTCAAAAGGGCGTAACTCAAAAATTCGTTGAACGATTTTTTTTAAATTTGCTCAGAGGTGTAGTATGGCAATACAAACCAATTGGCATTTGCCGTTTGAATGGCCTATTTTATTTTTTAAAAACGGTATTTTGAACACCGTGAATTTATCTATTTCGCTGAAACGTGGACATTGTCGGAAGGACGTTCCTGGCGGTTGCTGAGCAGTATACTTAATTGATATGTGAAGCGGTGGAGGTTGGATTAGTGGTGGATATATCTAAAATCCAATACCTGTTAGCAGGAGGAACCGAGCAGGAGGTAGTCGACAGGGACGATTTCGATTTCGAGCAGGTGGTGGACGAATTTGAATACCTTGGGTCGCTGATGAGGTTGGGCAACAACTGTAGCAGAGAAATACGCAGACGTATTCATGCCGTGTCGTGCTTACTACGTTCTCCACAAGATCCTAAGCTCTGGTAAGCTTCACCACCGCACCAAATATACCATGTACGAAACGCTAATAAGACCGGTTTCTCTACGGGCACGAAACGTGGACATGGACAATGCTCGACGGCCACTTGAACACCCTAACCGTTTTGCATGTCGTGTCAGAAACCAACAATTCGTCGCATTAATCGCGTCAACTCTGAGGCGCTATCACTAGATAGAATTCAAGTAGCATAAATAGAATTCAAGAAGTATAAAATCCAATAAAGCGCCAGCAATATACTGCGTTTTAGTGGAAATACTCTAAGTTGACCCTTCTTGGTCAGCCTACTAGATGGATCAGCAATATCTAAGAAACCACAATTTTTCCGATGGACTGGATGCAATGCATATTGGTGAAAATCCCCAAAAAGGAGAATTTACTAAATACGGCAACTAGCGTGGCATCACGTTGCTCTAGATTACGCCTAAAGCTCTTTGTAAGCTAATCCTTAGTCGGATCCAGGAGAAGATCGGCGCTACTCTTCGGCGGTAGCAAGCTGGATTCCGCGCTGGCCGATCATGTGTAGATCATAACACAACGCTCCACATTATAATGGAGCTCTTCTGCAAGTGTTCGTTGGCGTAGAGAAGTCCCCGATCAAGTAGTTCATCTTAACCATAGAAATGTTGTGCAATTTAGATGATCTCTCCCAGAGCTCCCAGGCAGTCTGTGCTAGTAAATACTGACAACTCCACCAACTTCACAGGAGTGGAACCTCAGACTGAGCAGATGAAAGCGTTTCAGTATCTTAGTATACAGACAACGGCCGATGGTGGTACCCAGGGCCAGGGGTGCTTTTGCAAGTCTCCGAATCATTTGACGCTCAAACCAAATCACTCTACATACCAAAACCCGAATTTTCAACTAAAACATTGAATCCGTATTGCTATACGCCTTCGAAACGTGGTGCGTCTCAGTGAAGACAATGCACAAACTGCAGGTATTTATTAGGCGCTGCTTACGATATGTCATTCGTGCCTGGTGACCTGACAACTGGATATCCAACGACGACAGCCGGTAGCAACAGAAATTCATAAACATATGTTGAGGTGGATTGGACACACCTTCAGGAAAGCCAAGCCTTCACCTTGAGGATCGAACGAGATCTGCAGAGAAACACTTGACTGGAATTCACATGGCAACGTAGAAAAGGCAGGCCCAGAGGCACATGGCAACAGCTTTGCGCAGTGGCAACATCGTAAGGCTCATGGCGATGATGCCAACGAAATCTGTACTGTTGCCGAGATCCGGACGAAGAATCCATCGCGAGTAACCGTCGGCAGTGGAGATCTCTAATTCCATTCCTTTGATCTTTGATCATGGGAAGTGAGAACTGAGAAGTGAGTAGTGAAAATTGAGAAGTGGAAACTGAGATTTTATTAAGTTGTTTTCGGAAACAGCTTATATTTGATGGAAAGCTATATGATTTTCAAGAAAAAGGTCTTCTTTGGCCGGTTACCATCTTGTTCTCTATGACCGGGTAGTAAACTAGTCAGCAAAATCTACTTCCTTAGTCTTGAATTTCAATGTTCCTATCTCACACCCATGCTCTTTCGGTTGGTACCCGAATGTTTTACTGATTCAACTACTACCACCTGTTATATTAGGTAATCTAATATCTAGTTTTGTTTTATTCTCCAATTCCAGTTCATCCTTCTTCGCATAAGACGCTTCCCGCTTGCCAAAAAAAGGGTTTACGTCAGAACCGCGTAAGGATTAACGTGCAAGTAGACAAAAACAAAACCTCATGAATTTAATACCGCTTTAAAGCTTTCTTTAACGATACAATGCAGTCTCGTGCTTGCAGTTATTCCGAGAGAACATTTTATTCTTTAAATCGCTAATTATGATAAATGACAACTTTACAGCATAAAACTTCAAGCTTAAAAATAAAAATGTAACTATTTGACACCTTTGTTAGAGCATTGCGTCCATATTAAAATTACGAGAATTGCTTGTCAATCAACCAAAGTCAATACGTTTAATAAATAAATGTAAACTAAAGACTGCAAAACATAAGTAGCTAATGTTTGAAGTTTGTAAATCGTTGTTCAGCTCAGCATAAATACATATCCCCATCATGCCTACCCGTGAGACCGCTGGATCGATGAAAGCACGGCAGGAATAATGCGACAACTTCTCGCAATGAATAGATGAGTGGATAAACATAGAAGTTGTCCAATATTTTATTAACTGAGTGCGAGTGGAGACCTTTCGCAACGATCATTTACGTTTACCCGAAGCGAAAAGTTCAGGCGGCCGATAGAAGCTAGGGCTTCTTACCCCGAGCATTATGATGATGCTTTGAATGAACGCCGCCATGGATGTTACCAATTAGGGATGCTTAGTTTTTTATCAGCTGACGTTAGAAGTGAGACTTTTCAAAATAATTGGTGGATTAAATTAATGACAGCTGGTGACATTTATTGATAATTAAATTTAATCTGGCGGAAACATTCATTAAGACGCTCCTGTGCACGAATCCGGTGACAGTAAGAAATATTTAACTCTACGTCTAATTAGATCCTGTTCGGAGACGAATTATGAATATTCGTAGGGCACCCCTTGGGTGATGTGTTGAAAATCCCCATAAATTCGGCATGATTTACCAGTACGAACAATTCATGCAAGAAGACGACGACGTCGACAAAGCTGCCGCACCATCTGCTGAGGATATAGGCAGGCAGGCAAGCAGAGCGTCCCGCCGACAGAAGGACCGAGTAGTCACGAGATTTGTATGAAGAGTGTACAAATCATGGCGGCCGGCGGCGGAAGCAGCATAAGGGGGCCGCCTCATGCTCCATCTGTCGTGAGTAATGGCTAGACTGAACAACCTTAATGATGACAATAATATTAATTTCCACAACAGTTGTCACCGAGTCTGTGCTGTAGGAGCCAGCGAGCGCAGCGAACGAACTCCGAGGCCGATAGATTCGGCAGAGAAAATGTTCCAATTTTTACTATCTCGATTGTGAACCGGCAGAGGTAGAGAAAAAAAGTAAAACGATGGAGCTGAAGGGCTCCGAATCTTGGTGAGATTTGTTGCGTAAAATTTGAGAATCATCATTTATCACAAAAACTCCAAATGATATATGGTAAATCATACACTACAGAAATGTTGATGTTACGCAATTCCAAATTTAACAAAAATAACTTTCAGGAAACACTATTACAAATGTTGAGGGAGCCTTACTGACGGAATAGAGTAACAAAACGGTGGACAGAAAATAAATAATTTGATTAAAGTAAAGAGTAATTGCATTTGTGCGAAAATATCAAACATAACAGACTAGAAAAGGTAAGTATGTCATGTGGTAAATATTACGTTTTTATAGCACTGAAATTTATAAAACCAAAAAAACGGGGGTAACTTCCAACGACTTTCCCATTTTTTCAGTTTCTTGAATGATTTTTTGAACCCGTATCGAAGCTTGTTGATTCTATTTTAGAATCAGACAAACAGGGTTTGGTACAGTACTTCAGTCGAGCGAAGCATTGAAATTTTCTTCGGAAAAGGTTACCCCGGATCCTGTTTATTTGAGCGAACAGCATTTCTCTGCTTATGTGCACTTTTTAATGATACGTACCGGTATTTCACTATCTATATTTACTTTTCACAATCGCAGCCATTCCTACCTATATAATTTTCTGGGAAAATTGCCTGTGAATGCAGCTGGAACGTTTTCACGGACAATTGGATATATGAAAAGAGAACTTCTTTTGCTGCGAATTCAGTTTCCTCATTCAGTTGGTCGATTGCTAGAGCTTGCATACAGATTAGAGCGGTTCAGTGGGAAAAAATATAACTTTCGAATGCAATCAGCATAAATTTCTTCCGGCTGTCAAAAATTCTTGTAAATGTGACCTCAAAATGGAAAATATATCGTTGTCGAAAATGTCAATATTGTCGAAAAAACTGCATTTTTATGCGAACAATCTTTAAGAATTCAAACGATTCAGGTGCACATACCCTTCAGAAACGTAAAGGAAATGATTGAATTATAGTCCAATTTCATATCTACGAAGTCTGCCATAGGTTGAGCACTTTATCGTTATCGAATACGTGAACGGAAGCGAACAGAAAAAAAAGAAACACAGTCATACCGTCGTTTCGTCGCATACGCTTAGGGAATGCCATTGGGTGGAAAATGGTCACGACGAGGCGATGAGGAAAAATATTCCACTGTCAAAGCATTTTTGGAAGAATTGTTTTTGCGAACTTTTCCACTTTTCAAGGCTCAATTGGAGTCGCAGCGGGTGTTTAGGAAAACATTGCTGTATATTGGATAGAGAAAGCAGGCGAAAATATTTTCACGCTAGCTGAGAGCACATGGTTGTATGTACGATTCGACAATAGAAAATATGTCGCAGGATAGAAAACAGAAAAAAAACGAACGATGGCGAGAAAGTTCTGAAACCGCTGATATGACGGGAAAACAATCGTTGTCCTGTGCGATTTTACCTGTCGTAGCGTGCCAAGTGGAAAAGGTGGAACATACTGTTTCCGGTGTGGTTTCACTACGATTGCACTACGACGTTACACTGCTTAACGTAGTGCAGGGTATTGCACGTGGTTGATTTGCCCCCAGCCGAGTTGATACTTGTTTCGATTTCATGAGACGTTCTACTCTATGCATCCTTTAGACATGCAACCACTTCAACAGTGAACCTTGAACCGAATGCCGGAGTATACATCGGAGAGCTTTCGTGATGTAGTTTTCCGAGAGAAAATAATGGCTTCTTTGGAAGATGCCGATGTGTGAATGTTCAAACTTTTCTTTCAGAAGCTAATAGTTTCAGATTGTCAACTAAAGGTATTTAACGTAGTTCTTGTTTAATTCGAACTTTAAGATTTCTACAACTGTAAACGGTTTTATGTTCCAATAAATTTAGTTAGAACGCCATTTCATCACTGGCGTGCCCAGGCTGGGGCACACTGGGGAACGTGCATCAGCTTCACTGTAAACTGAAGAGTAAGATAAAATAATTTCTATAACCCAGAAGCCCGCAATGTTTACTTTAATCGGCCACAATTTTTATGCTGAGTAAATTAATTGCAATGAAGATTCTTTCGGCTTTGCAGTCTTAAAAATAGCAGACTGCAAAGCCGAAAGAAACTCCATTGAGTGAATTACCAGTTGATTAAAAATTGTAGTTGTAAATTAATTGCGTAAAAATATTTCCAGTTTCAAGTAGAGTTTAAATTCCAGTTATAAAATAAATTTCAAGTTTAGTTTCAAGCTAAATTTAAGCTCAATTTCAATGTTAAATTCAATTCTAATTTCATACCCAATTTCAACACCAATTTCAAGTCCAATTTTAGGTTTAGTTACAAACCGAACAAACAATTTTGGTTTTATTACACTCTTATTGTGACTTTCATGACCATAATTGGTCGTGAAAATCGCAATAGGACCACAATAAAACTCACTTTGTTGTTCGAGAAGTCCAATCCAAGTGCGTGTATTTTGTATATTTTGAATCCAATTCATATCCAATTTCATTCCCATGTTTAAGTCCAAGCGATAAGCGATGGTTAAAAACTCCAAAGAATATTAAGAAAATAATGTTGTGTTACATCGAAAGTTTTTTAAACATATTTTTCAGGTTTGTTAATTTCTAATCTTTTACTGATATAATTAACTTGATAACATTTTTTGTCTCTTCAGCTCTGCAAAAACTGGAGAACGAAAACGAAGGAGAAAACACGAAAAACAAGCACGAACTAAAAGGTGACAAAAACTGGACAAACGGGTTGGGAAAAGAGAAAACAAACGAGAGAAAATAAAAATTGGCAAGAAAAATAAAACGAACGAGAAAACGTTAGAAGAAAAACGGGATATAAAAGAGGAAACAAAATTGTAGAAAACGGTAATTACAAAAGGTAAAACAGGGCAAAACGAGGAGACTGGATAGAAAAAGATGAAGAACGGAAGAGAAATGAAAAACCGGGACAAAAGAAGGGAAATCCATACCCGAACCCGAACCATACAAAACCCGAAGAAAACTAGTAAGAAAATAAGGATAAACGGAATAGAAAAGGAAGAAAAACGGGAAAAAATGAAACCGAACGTGACAGAAAAAGAGAAAATGCCAGACATAATAACCTAACAAACATTTTTCTTGAATAGTAGCTTGTTCGACCATTGTACAGCTAATTACTGGGAAACATGCGCTTAATAAGCTGTTATTCAACGAAAGTGTTTGTTGGGAAGAGAAAGAACGAAACAGACGAAAACGAAAATTAAAAATAGAAGTGTAAAAAGCTTCCGAAACCGGGATCGAAAAAAGAAATCATATCGAAACGGGATGAAGATGAAAAAAAGAGTAAAAACGGGCCTGAAAACGAAGAAAAACGGAAGAAAAAAGATGAAAATCTTCTTGTTCGTTTTTCATCTTTTTTCATTCGGGACTCAGGGAAAGGGCGAAAAATTAAACAGAAGATGAGAAAAAATAGATAAAGAAAAACGAGAGTCAAAGAGGAAAAACTTGACAAGAAAAAAAATACGGAACAGAAAATAAGAAAAACTAAACTAAAAATTAAACTGAACAGAAGAATAGCGGGCGAGATGAAAGAATACTGAAAGAGGAAACTAGGACAATAGGTAAAGAGGTCAAATGGAATACAAACGAAGAAATATGGGATTAGGAGGGAAAGCGGGACACAAATAGGGAAAAATTTGGAAATGTAGAAAACGGGAAGAGAAGTACGGAGCAAAAATCGAAGAGACTGCACCGAAAAGGATGAAGAATAGGAGGAGGAAAGAAAAAACGGAAGAAACGAAGGAAAATCTAAACATAACATGAAAAATACGAGAAAGAAAATTAGGATAAACAGGAAAAGGAAACGGAACAAAAAAAGAGAAAACGGCACAGAAAAGGAGGAAAAAAGGAGAAAATACGACAGCTGAGAAATGGAAAAGCGATAACAGATAAAAAGGAAAACCAAGACAGAAAAAGAAAGAAGAATTAAGCTAGAACGTGACAATAAATGAGAAAAAGCAAGGAAGAACGAAACAGACGAAAAACGGGAAAAAGCAGACAAAAAAAGCGGAACGAGCATTCAAAACCAGGGCCGAGGATGACAAAAAATAAGACCGGGAAAGAGGAAAAACGAGGCAAAACGGGAAGAAAAAATGCGAAAAACTTAAAAGAAAATTCAGGATTCAGGAAAAAGGCAAAAATCAAACAGAAGGAGAAGAGAACGGACAGAAACAGGGAAAAACAAGAGAGAAACAGACGATAAAAACAATACGGAACAGAAAACAATATACCAAAATGGAACAGTAGAATAGAAGAAAAAACCGAGAGAGAAAGTGGGTAAAACGATCAACTAAAATAGAATAGAAGAAAGATGAAATTAGAATAGGAGCAAAAACGGGACATAAAATGAGGAAAAATTGGAAATGTAGAAAACGGGAAGGAAACGGGGCAAAACGAGGCAAAAAATGCGGAAACCAACAGGAAAAGATGTAGGAAGGAGTAAAAAAAAACAGAAGAAAAGAAGGGAAATCTATACAGAACATAAAGAAAACGAAAAAGAAATTGATGTTAAACAGGAAGGAGAAAATAAAAAAGAAGTGACACAAAGGAGAAAAATTAGAAAAAAACAGGATAGAAAAGGAGGAAAATACGGAAACAGAGCAATGGAGAAACGACAACAGACGAAAACGAAAAACGGTATAGAACAACGAAAAAAAAAAATCGAAACGGCACAGAAAATGACAAAATTCAGGATTCAGAAAGAGATGAAAAATGGAACAGGAAAGCAAAAAAAGTAGATAAAGAGCAAACAGCGGACTAAAAAGATAAATTGGTTAAACAAACTTGACAATAACGAAAATACTGAACAGTAAACAAGAAAAACTAAAAAGAGAACGGAAAAATAAGGCGAGAGAGAGAGAATTATACCGAGAGAGGAAACTAGCAAAATGGAAAAACGAGGTAAAACGGAAAATAAAAGGAGAAAGATAGGACATAACACAGGAAAAGCAGACTAGAAAATATAAAAAAATATGTTTTCCGGATGGACTTAGGAAAAAAAACAAAAGAGAAAAAGACGTTAACCGGGAGATAAAATAAGAAAACCTGCGAGAAAAGCGAAAAATGGGAACCAGAACGTGACAGAAAAGACGTAAAACAGAGCATCAAAAAGAGGAAAAACGGAACAGACCGAGACGAAAAAGACGAAAAAGACGGAAACTGTAAACGAAAAAAAGAAAACCGAAAAGCCGGAAAACTGGAAACAAAAAACAGAAAACTAGTTTAAAACATGAGAAAAGAGAACTGAAAATACTCAAAAATGGAACACGGAGAAAAATAAAAACTGAAACACGGGTCAGAAAAAAAGAAAACGGAAGAAAAGCGAGTATGAGAACCAAAAAAGCGATACAGAAAAGGAATAAACACAGAATAAAAAGTGAAAAAACAGGACTGCTGAAGAAAAAACCAGAAGCGAAAAGTTTTACGTGTGAAAGAATAAGACGTAAAATGTCAACCCTAATTTCAAGTAAAACTTCGTGTCTAATTTTGTATCCATATCCGGTTTGAAGTAAAACTTCAAGTTTTTTTTTATTTACGGGAAGAGTAAATGTTTAATGTGACAAATCAAAAATAGGATTAACTGAAAATCTTGATCTTAGACTAAAAATATCGACTAAGCGAGAGTGAGAGTCGAACTCACAGCTCTTAATCTCTAGTTGAGCGTGTTGTTTAACCAATTACACCACCAGGCCGTCTTGTATCTTACAGTCTAACATCAAGTTTTGTTGCGTTATCGAACTTTGTGATTTTATCACGCATTTATAGAACGGGAGTATTATTTAATGCTAACCATGGTCATATGCTAACCGAATAGCAAACCAAGCTATCAGATAGCGTGGCAAGAACAAAACGAGTCGGTAAATAATACTCTCGTTGTGTAAATGCGTGATAAAATCACAAAGTTCGATAACGCAACAAAACTTGATGTTAGACTGTAAGTTACCAGACGGCCTGGTGGTGTAATTGATTAAGCAACACGCTCAACTAGAGATTGAGAGCTGTGAGTTCGACTCTCACCCTCGCTTAGTCGATATTTTTAGTCTAAGATCAAGATTTTCAGTTAATCTTATTTTTGATTTGTCACATTAAATTTTTACTCTTCCCGTAAACAAAAAAGAAAAGTAACTTATTGTCAACCAAAAAAGGAAGTAAAACTTCAAGTTTAAACTAGTCTAATTTCTAGTTTAATATACCAACTTTAATTTTTCGATTTTAGGCCCATTTTCAGGTCTAATTTAATATCAATTTTGGGTCCAATTTTAATTTAAAAATAAACTCTGATTTCAAGTCCAATTTCAAGTACAGCTTGAATTCCAATTTCAATTTTTAATTCCAATTTCAAATAAAATTTCAAATTTTGTTTTAAATTCGATTCACCGCATTCACGTTCCAGTCCAAATCACTTTAAATTTAAGTCCAATTTCAAATTCAATTTCAAGTCCAATTGCTAGTTCAAGTAAAGCCCCTGGCCTAATTCAAGTTTTATTTAATGTCCCATGCCAAGTCCGATTTCAAGTCCTATTTCAAATTGGATTTCTAGTCTAGTTTCAACTCGAATTTCCAGTTCAATTTCAATTTTAATTTTATATCCCAAAAGTCCGGAATTTACAACCTAATCGGCCGGTATTTTTGTGACAAGAAGTTTAATCGTTTGTTTGAGAAAAATATCAAAAAACTGATTTTCTCGAAATATTTTCAACCCCAAGTAAAAGGAGTTTATGGAACCAACCTTTTTTCAGAATTTGTGAAAAGATGTAGGAATCTCCGAGGATTCAAAACTGCCAAAAACTCATGAAAACTGACTCATGCCAAATGGCGCATGTGGGGTTTCTCAAACAAACGATTCAATTATAGATTCGCCATCCCACGGATTACTTCCTGGTTCTAGATCAAAACGGTTTTCTAAAAGTATGTTTGGGTTTGGTTGATTTTTTTCGGCGAGGAATGAAACAGTTTTAGATTTTCTGCGTTACGCGTTTCAGCCTACTATATTTCATTCAGCCATCTTCGGACGAAAGAAAACACGTCTTAATCCTACGAGTGTTTCATACTAAAAGGTTTTCTAAAAGGTCGGGTGCCCCACTTTTTACTTATGTCTAGGCACGCTAGTGCATTTCAACTATTACAAATGTACGCAAAAGTTTAAATCTGGTCGACCAGCTAACAATTTAAATTTTATTGCACTCTTATTAAGGTTTTATGACCACTTTTGTTCTCTACACCCGCTATAAATGTATAATAAAACTTGGGCACTGTGCGGACTGCAAAGAGATACTCGTTTTGTTGCTGTTTTTACCATATCTGAGACAAAGAAGTTTAGCTTTTCCTGATTTTTAAACCGGTTTAAAACGCATTTCTCCGTATTATTACAAATTAATGCGGAATGGAATTGACTTTTGTTGAAAAGACTGCATCGTAGCAGCAGAATACTGACTTTGAACCCAAATTATCCCTTGTCCCCTAGTCGGTTCTCTACTTTCCCGGCTGTTGCAGGAGAGTTGCATCCTCTAGCTAGGTAGAGTTCTGTAATGGGCTGTAGAGTGGCTGAATATTCGTTTCCATCTACTGGCTTTCACTTTGTTTATACGAAATAAAAAATAAAAGTATGCAAAATGCAAGATTGAATGCGGTCGGCACTTTTCTGTGTTCTCCACCGGTGGCGCAGCCCTACCTACCTGCTACCCCGGTTTGTCTCTATTCATATTTTTCCCATATTCTTAAAAGAGCGTCTTCGACCATGTTTATGTGCCATCAAAAGAACTGTATAGCTGAATACCCCGGTTCGTAGTGCCATTCTGCATCTTTTATTCGTTTTTCCTCGCGTGGGCGTTTTGGCTTCTTACTTTTCCTTTAGTTTTTCGTTTTTAACCCACAAGGTTGTGTGTATGGGTTCACGCTTCAATGGGTTGTTCCCTGCAGCATGAATTATACCGGTTTACGGTTACCTGAGGAAAAGTCTGTTGAATAAAAGAAAAGCAAAAGCAACAACGAAACAATCAATGGGGCTGAAGACCGGTTGTTGTGAGAGGGTGCTGTGGCTTCGGTCGGTGGTAGGTGGGTTGATGGCGTATACGGCTGCTAGTGTGCTGACTCGACTGTAAAAGTCACAAACAAGTAGGTAAATTCGCTTCTCGCTTCTTCTTTTGGGCCGAAAGAAGCTGACTCGCAGCGCGAATGTTGCCGCCGCGCCCGCATGAGGATTCTGGTTGAGGGTGGTGGAGTTTTCCGGTCATCGGTTGGTAGCGGCAGTGTATAGATATGACTCACTTCAGGACCACCGCTTGTTTGCTCGTTTCGATACCTGTTGTGATGCACTGGGTGGGTAGTTTATACGTGTCAGGGTGAAGGGGTAATGACGTTTCGTAAAATTGATAATCAATAACCGTATTAGCTTGAGCTAAGATCGCCGAGCGGAAAGCAGAGAAGTTTGTGTTTATACACCGTGAGCGAATCCTGCTTTTACCATATATTTCCGCGGCGAATGTTTCTTTCTCGCTATTCCGTGCTGGCGAATGGGATAAGGAAACGATTCGTTTTACGCGCCAACGTTCGGCTTGATTAATGAACTTATAAGCGCATTTGATTAATGTTAAATGGTGTTGAATTGATCGCAATCCGCTTCGTAATTGAATTGCGTGAAACATTTTTGGGTTTCCAAAACATTAAATGAAAGTTTTACTTGAAGTGTAGCAATATAATAAATGATTTTTGTTCACCTATATCTAAAAACCCAGTTTGTCTAATTGTGTTGAAACATGTAATTACGCATCTTCTTTTCTTTCTATTAGCGTTTTTGCACTGAAGCGAAAAAACAAATTTCGATCTTGGCTTATGGAGAAAAACCGACGACCAACGACAGCGCATGACCTGTCGTTTGCTTTTCGGCCAAAACTCCGGAACGAATAAAAACCCTTATCGCAAAGTTTTTACCGCTGAAACATTGGAAATTGGCAAATGGAAAAAAATATTTACAAACTAGCTGACCCGACAAACTTTGTATTGCCACAAATTGAACTGAATGTTATAAGTTATAATATGTCTCAAAACGAAAGTTGGTTTGTTAAGACTTTAATATTGTGAATTGAATATCGGATTTTCTCAGAACACCTGTTTCTAATCTTTGTGCCAAGCTATTAGTCAGAAATAACAATCCAGACCGAGTTTGCTCTGACAAGCGAGTGGTCGTGGGTGCGAATCTTAGCAGAATTAGGCCATTCGATGTCAACTGGTTTTAGCATGGATTTATTCTCAGACCGCCCTGCATGGCAGGCGAATATAAAACACATTCAGCGCATAAAGTTTTACCCCTGGTAGTATTATTTTATCTGTCAGTCCATGGACATGACTACTGAACTGCTGACAGTGTTTGTCTTTGTCAGTTTTCAAATTGTAGTGCTGAATGATTGCACGCCTAACCTGTCAGTCTTGCTCTTGACTGACATTTTAGATCTCAAAGCTCAGCTTGCTTTTTGAAATCAATCAAAACTTCGGAGCTATATTTACGATTATTGTGCATTCGTTTGCCGGTGACATCATCAAAATGAATTTATGATTCACATTGCGATGCTGAGTTCATTTCATCTGTACTAGAAACAGCAAAGAATGAGCATTATATCGCATCAATTCAGACGTATTGCATAAATTGAAAATGAGATTTCTAAGCACTGCGTGAAAGTCACTCTTACAGTTAAGTGTACTGGTCAGAGGAAAACAATGAGTCCTCGTTAGGAACGGCAATAATGGGAAATAGTGCTGGTAGTGCCTCCTTCCCCGCATGTTGACTTGGAATCGGCATTGTTCAGCGGGAACGGCAGCGGTAGTCCGCTTGTCGAATTAGTATGTTGTAACATATTTACATATTTTTACATATGGTGACAGTGGTGGGACCAGAACAAGAAGCAAGAGTATGCTTCCGTAATCCCAACGATGAACATAGCTGCAAAAAAGCAAAGCCATGGGTATAAATGTCCATAAGAACTTGACCCTTCTTTATCGACATACTTCGCAGCCTGTTATTAGAGTACAAGAAAACTATGGGGCTAGTGTAAAGATCCTATTGAGTCAATAGCGGCACCGCCCAGTTGAGATTTGAACCTACGACGACTGGCTTGTTAGACCAGCATCGTACCACGGAGCTAACTGGGGGAGCATAGAACATTGAGATGGGCTTTGACTAGGACTAGGACTGGGACTGGGACTGGGACTGGGACTGGGACTGGGACTGGGACTGGGACTGGGACTGGGACTGGGACTGGGACTGGGACTGGGACTGGGACTGGGACTGGGACTGGGACTGGGACTGGGACTGGGACTGGGACTGGGACTGGGACTGGGACTGGGACTGGGACTGGGACTGGGACTGGGACTGGGACTGGGACTGGGACTGGGACTGGGACTGGGACTGGGACTGGGACTGGGACTGGGACTGGGACTGGGACTGGGACTGGGACTGGGACTGGGACTGGGACTGGGACTGGGACTGGGACTGGGACTGGGACTGGGACTGGGACTGGGACTGGGACTGGGACTGGGACTGGGACTGGGACTGGGACTGGGACTGGGACTGGGACTGGGACTGGGACTGGGACTGGGACTGGGACTGGGACTGGGACTGGGACTGGGACTGGGACTGGGACTGGGACTGGGACTGGGACTGGGACTGGGACTGGGACTGGGACTGGGACTGGGACTGGGACTGGGACTGGGACTGGGACTGGGACTGGGACTGGGACTGGGACTGGGACTGGGACTGGGACTGGGACTGGGACTGGGACTGGGACTGGGACTGGGACTGGGACTGGGACTGGGACTGGGACTGGGACTGGGACTGGGACTGGGACTGGGACTGGGACTGGGACTGGGACTGGGACTGGGACTGGGACTGGGACTGGGACTGGGACTGGGACTGGGACTGGGACTGGGACTGGGACTGGGACTGGGACTGGGACTGGGACTGGGACTGGGACTGGGACTGGGACTGGGACTGGGACTGGGACTGGGACTGGGACTGGGACTGGGACTGGGACTGGGACTGGGACTGGGACTGGGACTGGGACTGGGACTGGGACTGGGACTGGGACTGGGACTTGGACTTGGACTTGGACTTGGACTTGGACTTGGACTTGGACTTGGACTTGGGCTTGGACTTGGGCTTGGACTTGGGCTTGGACTTGGACTTGGACTTGGACTTGGACTTGGACTTGGACTTGGACTTGGACTTGGACTTGGACTTGGACTTGGACTTGGACTTGGACTTGGACTTGGACTTGGACTTGGACTTGGACTTGGACTTGGACTTGGACTTGGACTTGAACTTGGACTTGAACTTGGACTTGGACTTGGACTTGGACTTGGACTTGGACTTGGACTTGGACTTGGACTTGGACTTGGACTTGGACTTGGACTTGGACTTGGACTTGGACTTGGACTTGGACTTGGACTTGGACTTGGACTTGGACTTGGACTTGGACTTGGACTTGGACTTGGACTTGGACTTGGACTTGGACTTGGACTTGGACTTGGACTTGGACTTGGACTTGGACTTGGACTTGGACTTGGACTTGGACTTGGACTTGGACTTGGACTTGGACTTAGAATTGGACTTGAGGTAGGGCTTAGATTTGGACTACAACAAGGAGCGAACATCAATAACTAAGCAAATAAACCTCTCGAGCAATTTTGAACGGCATGCAAGGTAATCTGCCACCTTGTCTCAACCCTCGTAGGAATCCGAGAGTGACCCCGAGATGCTCACGAACTACATCACTCAATGCGATGTTGCTCTGATCAGTCGCGTCAGTTTGTCCAATCAACCATGTTCGTGAATTCTCTGCCACAACTGGTTTCGATCGGCGGTATCGTATGCTGCTTTGAAATCAATAAAGATGTGAAGCATACGCATATATTGGTGACATAGCTGCTAGAAACTTTGGTCCTCAATGGCACGAGTTTCCATGAAGCCCAGTTGGTCATTGCCTACGAAACCTTGCGCAACAGATGCCAGCTGGCGTAATAGGATCTGGGAAAGTACTCTATAGGCGGCGTTTATCAGCGTGAAGCCGCGATAGTTGCAGCCATCGAGCAGATCAGCTTTTTTGTAAAAAAAGAAACAGTATAGAAATGTTGCCAGTATTTCTTGGTAGTATTTATAAAGCTCTGCTGGTAGGTGATCCTAACGGACGACTTTGTCGGTCCTCAGCAATCTGATTTTTCGTTTGACCTCTTAGAGATCAGGTGCTGAGACATTACTATCGATGATAGCCATTCCTAGGTTCATTTCCGTTCCGCCTACTTCTGGGACTTCATCATTGAGATGTTTATCGTAGAACTGCTTTCACTAATCGATCATCAAGTTTTTTTTTCACCGCATTCCCCAACAAAACAACCATTTCATATACTCCGACGTTTATCGCATCGGGAAGCTGCGAAATTTGTACATCGAAGACCGTTATCACCACCGATGGCCGTCTGGGTGCAGGCAGGTGCAGGGCCTCATAGGCCCTATCATCGGTCTATGCATTTCTTCCCTACCAATTTGAGCGTTCATATCAACGATGATGATTTTGATATCCCTTGGCGAACAGCTGTCTTACATTGCCTCCGCTACGCGTTGAATGCTTCCTTTTCATCGTCGGGTCTATCTTGGGTCTCAGTGCATTGGTAGTGCCTCCAACCTGGTAAAACTTTTCCTTTTCACCGCGGATCATCCAAAGCTTCTTCCTTTTGCGATAAATCTCCTACGCAAAGCTACGATGCTGAATTTGCGATATTT
The DNA here is from genome assembly GCF_943734655.1 of Sabethes cyaneus. Classification (NCBI taxonomy): domain Eukaryota; kingdom Metazoa; phylum Arthropoda; class Insecta; order Diptera; family Culicidae; genus Sabethes; species Sabethes cyaneus. The sequence goes on along the minus strand of NC_071354.1, from coordinate 172,368,164 downwards.
AAGTTGTTCGAGCAGAATCTGATCTCCACCTACGAGATTCAACTATCTGCTATTCCGGAACTACCGAATTTCCATTCGTAGTCCCTATTTTCGCGGCCTTAGTCAATGCAGAATATCCTGAATCACGTTTGTTTGAATGTTTGTGGTAATAAATATCACGTTTCTTAATTCGGTCGCCGAATCAGACGCTGTCGTGAGCCGCTCGTAACATGGCAAGCAAGCGCGCACTCGCTGGAGGAACGCCAGATGGGGATAGATGCTTATGGCTGACTAGGCAGTCCTTGTGCTGACATTGAGCATACCATATTTCTGTTCCTTATGTGTAGAATCGCTGAGCACGCTTTGAGCTCCGTATTTAAATCGGCAACGCTGCTGAATAACGCGCCTTCGCCAACTCCTTTTAAGAAGAGTGCGCATGGTCATTTTCTAATTTGCATTACCCAAGTTACAATTTGAGCTTTATTGCACTCTTCTAAAGGTATTTACGGCCAATTTTGGTCACCAAAATCATCACAAAGATATAATAAAATCTTCAATTTTACTTGGATTAATATCTTTCAGCTAATCCTTCCACACTCCGCCAGTCCTAGGCTTCTAGTAACCAACTAAATTAATCAGAAATGTAATACTTTATTGTTTCGAACCTGGTTACAAGGCTTATTTTTCGGATTCAGTCGATTTGAACAATTGATGTTTGACTGAACGATAATCTGCCATCAGTTAAGTTTTCAGCAACAACGGTAAATATTATTGCTTTCTAAAATACACGTTATCCAGTCTAGGTTTCTTAAATTTTGCGGATTCTTGTGTTTAGGATATAAAAATTACATTAATGCTCTTCTGAAAACGTTCAAAATTACCAGCAAATCGAGCAGTTGGAAATATCAAGTAGAAAAAAGTGCTGTTAAAAATATGAATCACTCTTCTTCCGGTGTTTTTTGTGCCTGTGCAGTTAAAAAGAACACCTGACTAAATTGTTTTGGAATATTGTTCAACGATATTTTTCATAAATTCATAACATCTAGCAATTTATTAATTTTTTGTTATTGGTAAATAAAATTATTTAACATTTATTCACTTAATATTTGTGACTTTCCTCAATGTTGCTGAGAAGTTTTTTTTCCGTTGGCTTGTGGATTTCTAAATAAAAACAGCAACAACCTAGAAGTAAACACAAGCCGTATCTATTTTAAAACGAATAATTTACAAAGTAACTGATGATCAAAGCAGCAGTTCAAACCAGTCTCTCGTCACGTAAACTTACAACACTTTCCCAAACTAGCAGCATTCTATTACAGAATGAATGTCTTCTCTCCCACGCATTGAAAATTCGAGCTACCCAGCCCTATTAACAAGTCACACGACATGAAGGGTTGTCGTCCACACAAAAAAAGAAGTCGATGTCATCCTAGATTTCTTTCTAGCAGCAGTCAGTGGGAGGAAACTACCTTCAAAACGTGTACTAGCATAAAATATGCGCGTTATCGCTATTTCAACAGACGACGGGCACTGAATCATCATGGAGATATTACGGATCTAGACCAGAATCCAACAGTGAAATATTTTGCCCCGGTATTTGATTTCCCTTCGTCGCACCAGTTGAAACCAGTTACTCACCAGCCAGAAAATCTGTACTGATAAATGAAAACTGACACACTTTTAACAGCTGTGATTTCGAACCGGATGATTTTCTATATTCTATTTTCTGTATTAAATTTGTTTTCAAGAGGGAAAACCAAGGTTGGCACTGCCAAAAACAAGGTCTCACAGTCCCTGAAGATTATAAATATCGTGTGATTGTCAAGCAAAAATACGTTTATGACTTTCGCATTGTTAAACTGTGAGAATCTATTTTTTGTTGAAAAACAAGTCTTTAATCATGACCTTTAGAGAATAAGATTTGAAAAGCAATCATATTTTAAACACTTGAAGTAAAGTGCACTTGTGCAGGCATTTTATTTTACTTTATCTATGGCGTTCTGTGAGTTGCTTTTTAAATTAAGAGCAACATACGAAAGACGTACATGCTGTCGATGAAATTAGTTTTACGATATTGGAGTACAAGACAAGCACAACTCTATTAAAATAATAAATGGAAATAGAATGGATAATAATAATAGTAAAAGTTTTGTTTTCAATTAACTATACAATAGATCATCAGGGAAGTAAAAATCCCATCTTGATTGTTCCTGGCAATAAAAATTCCATAACAATCAGTATGTAATTCGCGATGCCTCATAAAGATTGAAAGGAACATGAAACATAATTAAACTTTCGTAAGACAGCTATAATATTACCACCGAAAACTTTTCGTTCAAAAACAATAACGTTATACTGCATTTGGTTTTACTGTAGTTTGTATAGATTTTATGCTCACGGGTTTGCACTGGTTAAATGAAAATAAATCAAACGAATTTAATAATATTGTAGCTCTTGACAGCAGTGTAGTACACTCACGTACACTCACTTGTGTGCGATATGGCACTCTGAATTTCAATAAAATGGCACCTTCTCAATGGTGTTCGGTTTGACCACCAGCGTAATTTAGTCCACTGCCGCCCGCCGACCGTAATCCCACACCATAACGCGGGAAAAGCGGGAAGGGAAATCCTTCGAAATCCGAACGTGCGTCGTACCGTCCTCCATTCCACCAGACCGCTGCTAGACTAAGGCGGCCAAGAATCTAAGCCACCTAATCGATACTGCTATCTGCTGCAGGCTTGAAATTGATGGCGTACGAGATTCCCATAATCGTTATTATTATTGCATGCTCTATATTATACCGCCGTACCACACGCACCTCATGATAGAGTAATAAAAACCGTAATCCCGTCACGATCTACCCATGTGTCCGCTCTGGTGGTGGTCACTCTTATGATATGTTTTTCGGGGTTCAATGGTAGTTGGTAGTTGAATTTTGCACGCTTCGACGACGGTTTTCCCTTTTCCCTTAGCATAATATCGGACCATCGGATCGTTTGATTTTGTGACAATCATTTCCATATTTCACAGTCAAGCTGAGCTGGAAAACGACGACCCAGCCTGGCACTGGCAATTCGACATGCTACTGCTACTGCTGGCAGGAGGATTTCCCTTTTGAGCGTACCACCGAATAGTCTTTGTTCGGATGCTTTTGGCAGGACTATTTTCATTGTCATAAACGATTCAAGGTTGGTGCACCAATAAAGGTCGGAGGACCAAAGGGGGACCAAAAGATGTCGGTTCCGGGTTTACATTGATTAATTCGGCTTCGAGGGATTTTAGGATCATGCTGAAAAGTGTGTCGTAAAAAAAACAATAGAACGGAAAAATTGTGTTACGCTGATAATTTCATTTGCATGAATCACCGAAATAATATTAAATGTATTCTTACAGCTTGGTAATTGTTTTTCTTTTGGCATTTAAAATAGTGGCGATTTATTTATGAGAAAGTTGTCTAAATCTATTTGGGGGACCACCATTAACATCTTAAATAGTGAACATTAGCTGAACATTGGTTTAACTGTTCAGTAAATTGATGCATAATTGAAGTTAATAAATGCTCCTGACGATGAATTTGATGCTCCATAAATCATTTTCTTACTCAGCTAGTTTTATTGAAGCCGAAAGTGCCATTTCTGATCATTGTTCTGTCAACTTGTCAACTCAAATTTTTCATGGAAAAAGTCCATCTGAGTTATCGAAACTATATTTTCTGGCGAGCGATAATTGAATAGAGTTGCGGCAACAGTTTTTCGGCCTGTTTCTATTTTGGGCCTACCCTCTGTTCTCCGCTTGCTAGGGATAAAGTCATCACTAATTCTTACCAATATACACCACTATGGTTGCACATTCGTTTCGTGGTGAGGAATTGGTTCTTCATATACAGGTAACACGAAAACAGAGTAGACTCAATAATATATGCCGAAAAAGCCATCCAATGCCCTATAACATTATTTTCATTCTCAGTCAACCAAAGAAGTGTATCGTGGGTACTGAGAAGTGAAAAATGAAGGAAGATATGTGAGAAGTGAATAATTAGTAGTTAAAAGTGAGTAATAAGTATTGACAAGTGAGTAATCTACTGAGAAGAGAGAAGTGAGAAGTGGACAATGAAAAGTGAGCTGTTAAAAGCGAACACTGAGTACTGAAATGTGAGTTTTAAGTAGTGAAATGTGCATAGTTAGAAGTGAAAAGTGAGAAGGGAGAAGTAAGTAGTAAGAAATGAGTAGCAAAAAATGAATAGCAAGAAATGAATCAATTAACTGAACGGTGTAAGGTGTAACCAATGTTCTGGTAACGCACTTTCAGTTTTAGAGACAATACAAAAAGGTTACTTTCAAAAGACATAACGGACATGAGGCCGAATGGACGTGAATTAAATGATAGGATACCGATAAGACTAGAGGTTTGGCGCATCGCGCTTTTGACAGCTCTAACGCATTAGTTTGTTAAAATAACCATTTGTATCCAATGCCATTTTAAAGAAGGGACGTTTACCTATTGTTTAGTTACGTTTAATCCACTACATCATTGTTTTGCTTGTTTCTATACGATTGGAAAGTAATACCACTTTCAGAGTAGGAAAAATGGATGTGCAAAGTTGCGTCAGTTCATTGACATGGAATTATTTTTTATTGTTCGGTTCCTGTACACAATAAGTGCATCATATTAGCTAACAAATAGCAACTTTGAGCTTTGTTTATATTTTGGAGAAGAAACGAGGTATTCGTGTTGTTACTTCTAATATGTAGCGGCTTGCAGCACTTGTAAAAATGAAAATTATCGTAATAGACAGTATGTACAAAGTAAATTTGCATCTGTACGATGTTATTTTGTCTGCCATAGTTTCCAGAAAAATTAAAATTGTGAAAAATTTCACGTGCCTTGAAACGGCAATTTGGAGTTCGCCGACATGCTGCATTTTCACTGAATATCTTTAAAAAAGCGATAGACGAAATTGGGAAACAAAAAACGCCTCCAGTATCTCTTGTTTTACTACAAATACATTCGAAATATCTCAAAATAGTCATTCGCGGTTTGAACTCAGATATAAAATCATAAGAAATACAAAATCAGAAAAGTGTTGCAAGTAACCCTGTTTACTGGGTAACTTGCAACACCCCTATTTTCGGATCGTTCTACAGATTGATTTAGTTTATATTTTTTCTCATAATCATAAATCAAAAGTACTCACCACTATACAAGTTTTGGCTACTTACACTTAGACCTAAACGGTATACTTCGAAAGTTATACTAAGTCAAAGTTCAAAACTGTTGCAAGTATCCCCGGATGACGGTAATTAAAATTTTGCACGTAAATTAAGACGACGTTAATTCAAATTTCGGACGTAAAAAGAAATCACGAAAAATAAATGAACGTGAAAAAGATTCTAGTGTATCTCACTTCTTGTTATTCAAATAAACAATGATGAGGAATTGAGGAGGTTCGTCATCTTGCAAGCACGAGAAGGGTCATCTTACAAGAGTGAGAAGTGAGTTGCTAAAAACGAATAGTGCAATAAGCAGTGAGGAGTGTGAGCAATAAGTAGTGAGGAGTGACCAATGAGCAGTGAAAAAAGTGTAACAAATACTAAGAAGTTAGTAACCAGTACACTGAAAACGATTTTAGCGTTTTTTCCTGCATAATTTTCAAAATGAACGTGGTCTTTTTTACGTGATTTTCGGAATTTACACGGATGTGCTCTATGGGTGTAATTTCGGAATCCAGGAGGTTCTTACGCGAATTTTGGATTTAACGCAAATTTCGAAATTTTGGCGGTTTTTGCGTAAATTTATAACTACGCAGTGTCGTATCCTTCGCGTACAAAAACGATTCGAGAGTACTAAGAAATGAGTGAGATATGAGTAGTAAAAAATATGAAGTGACATGCGATAAGTGAGTAATGAGTAGTGAATGTGAGTTTTAAAGATGAAAAGTGAAAAGTTGAAAGCGAGAAATGAGCAATGAGAAATGAGTAGCGAGGAGCGAGTAATAAGTAGTGAGAAGTGAGTCATAACTAGTGAGAGGCGAATAATAGATACTGAGAAATTAGTAATGGGCAGGCTTCATTTTCGATTTTTTTCTCAGTAGATGCTCATTTGATACTCAATTCGAAAAAGAAGACTAAAGGGCAATTGTAGAGTTAGTTATTATCTATAACATTGTTGAAGAAAGTACAGTTGTTGTTTTGTATTTATGCCGCTATGGGGCTGCTACCCCGTTGGTAGCCAAATGAGCGCTCTTTCTGCTACCAACGGAGTAGCTGCCCCATAAATACAAAAGATAAAATTGTGCACTTTCTTCAGCAATTTTGTAGAAAATAATTTACTCTACAATTGCCTCTTACACTACTTTTTTCGAATTCTGTTTCATTGAGGCGTTGTAGTCAAGTGAGCATCTACTGAGCAAAAAACGACAATGAAGCCTGGTAATCAAAAGTAAAATGTGAGAAGTGAGTAGTGAGAAATAAGTTGTGCGAAATGAGTAACGAGTATTGAGAAGTGAGAAATGAGAAGTGAAATGTGAGAAGTGAAAGTGAGAAGTGAGATGTACACTTCTATTCTGTATTTTGAACCGATTGATTTTTCAAACGAAAGTGGATGGTATTCTGCATTCCGCCAGCAAAATCAAATGGGCAAAACAATTCGGTCGAAACAAGTCGAATGAAATAAACATCCGTTCGAAATACAGAATAGCGGTAACGATAATGCACGGATACGGTTGTAATAAGTGCGAAGTGAGTACTGAAAAGTGAGTAGTGAAAGCGAGTTTTAAAATAAAATGTGTCCAATGAGAAGGAAAGAGTGAGTATTCAGGAGTTTGTAGTAAGAAATCATTGGTGAAAAACGAGTAATAAATAGTAAAAAGTGAGTAATAAATAGTGAGAAGTGCGTAATAAGCACTGAGAAGTCGGTAAAAAAAACAAAGCCATGGGTTTATACCGTCTTTAGACATTACCCTTCGTTATCGACAGACTTCGCAGCCGGCTGTTAGAGTACAGGAAAATTACGGGGCCAGTGCAACGATCCTATTGACTCTAACTAGCAAGCCCCGCCTAGCCGAGATTCGAACAAACGACGACAAGCATGTTAGACCAGGATCGTACCTCGAAGCTAACTGGGCGGGAGAAGTCGGTAATGGGTACTAAGAAGTGAGAAGTGAAAAGTGAAAACAAAAAAGTGTGTAATGGAAGCGAATTTTAAAATTAAAAGCGTAAAGCGAGAAGGAAAAAGTGAGTATTTAAGGATTTGTAGTAAGAAATCAGTAGCGAGAAGTGAGTAATAAGTAGTGAGAAGTGAGTGACCAGTACTGAAAAGCGAGTAATGGGTACCAAGAAGTGAGAAGTGAAAAGTTAAAAGTGAGAAGTGAAAAGTGATAAGGGATAAGGCTTCGTACACAAATTACGTAACGCTAAGAGGGGAGGGAGGGGGGTCGAGCTTGCGTTACTTTTTGTTACATAGGGGGGAGGGGGAGTCAAGAGAATAGTTACGTAACAAATTTAGGAATACCAAAAAGGAAGTTGCCAAACGAGGATAAGATATGTTGGAGGTGGAAAACAGTGAATCGGTTTATACTGATAAAAATTCTGGTACAAAATTATGGTTTGTAGCTGAATGAGATAATCCTACTAAATTTCCAGTTACATATTACGGTTCAAGACCATTTCAGCTTAACATGGGCCGATGGCCGATTGTGGCTTTTAATATGAAGCTCCTGCTGATTTGGTTGAATTCTTTAAAAATTAAATGAAATATGCGGTTTATGCTATTTTCATTCAATGTTGAGTACCAGGGGGGGAAGATTTGGTTAACGTTACGTAATTTAATGGGAGGGGGGAGGGGTTGTGCCAAGCGTTACTTAATGTTACATAGGGGAGGGAGAGGGTCAAAAAACCGGATTTTTTGTGTTACGTAATTTGTATACCACGCCTAAGTGAAAAGTAAGCACTGAAAATAGAGCAGTGAAAGCGAGTTTTAAAATGAAAAGTGTAGTGAGAAGGAAAGAGTGAGTATTTAGGAGTTTGTAGTAAGAAATCAGTAACGAGAAGAGAGTAATAAGTAGTGAGAAGTGAGTAACGAGAACTGAGAAGTGAGTAATGTATACCAAGAAGTGAGAAATGAGGAGTGAAAAGTGAGAAATGTGTAGTGAGTAATGAGTATTGAGAAGTGAGTAATAGGTACAGAGAAGTGATAAATGCGAAGCGAGAAATGAGAAAGAAGAAATGATAAATGGAAAACGAGAAGTAAGAGTCAATATTTCAATATCACTTGGACTCATATTAAAACTTGAGATTTATAAGACCCTTCCGCCCAAACCTGTACAATAATTTTAAAAAATCCTTTGATACTAATGCTAGTAATATTTTGTTTAAAAATTAAGTTCTACCTGGACACGTGAAGATGAAGAAAAACGATGGAACTAAATTAAATGTAAGGGTGAACTCATACTTCTGCTTGTAACAGCTATCGATATTTTACCAACATTAAATCTCTTTCGTTATTTTCGATATTTTTGTAAAACCGATAATTTTATTTTCGCACCTATTAGTGTTTTTTTTATATATTTTTCACTCTGATTTTGATTTAATATTTTAGTTTAGTTTTAGTATGTCAATTTCTCTCAATTTTGTTTTCTTTACATTTTTAATTGTGTTTTTCGGTCAATCTGTGGTAATCCGTATTTTTTTGCTTTTTAGTTTGTATAATTTGCACGCTTTTTGGTTTTCCATCATTCCTTTGCTTGTTGATATTTTTATCCAGTCTTTTATTTCTACAGTGTTTCGGTTTTTTGGTATCCGAGATTTTTTATTTTTTATTTCAGATTTTTAAATGTATTATGTTCTTTTGTTTTTATTTTATTTTCTAAGCATTTTTATTTTCTGTTATTAGCAGTTTCAGATTGTGCTAATTTTTTTTTTTCATAGTTTGCGTTTGTCTCTTTATTTTATTCATTTTGATTTGTTATTGTATCGATTTTTTTTGTACAATTTTCAATTCATATTATTCGTCTAATGTTTTTATTTGATTTCTCATTTACCGGCACCTTTCTTACCTTCCTTTATTATTATTGTCTTTCATCGTCTATCGTTTATCGTTTATCGTGAATCATTTATTGTTTATTGTTTATCGTTCATCATTTACCTTATATCGTATATCGTATATCGTTTAAAAAAAAATTGTAGGATATGAATCAAATTTCTTTTTATAAAATCAATTTGTGGGCTCTACAGTCTGAAAAACTCGAAAAATGAGTCTCCAAGTTGAATTAACGCTTCTAGCACGAAACAGAAATAGAAATTCGAACAATGGAATATCCGAAAATCGTCCAAAAAAATTTTCCTTCGTTTTTGTCTTTTTTCGTAAATTTTTGCATAGAAAATAATAACGTATATATTATAAGCAAGAATAGATTCGGTTTTCACGTTTAAACCTAAAATAAAAATTCTTAAAATCCATGTTTTTTTTGCTCGATTAAAAAATTCACTTTGTTTTTTTTTCGCCCCCCCCCCCCCCCTTCAGTTGCCGAACACCGGGGGGACAAAAACTTTATAAAATATTTGTAATGGCCTTAATAAAATTTTCTTTTGCTATACTTCAGCTCAGTTTGATGGAAAATATTGGTTTTCCAGTCCAAATTCTTTGCCGATTGCAATTAAATCCATAGTCCGACAAAAGACCAAATTTGAAACTCACATTTTGGATGAGGAAATTATTCGAGTGTTGTAGCCTTACCTGTAAATAAAAAAAAAGAAACCAATTACTAAAAGTTCATACTCGAAACTTACTCAATTTAAGTGAACGCCAAAATGGACTGAATTAATTAGAAACGCTGCTGTGGCAGACAATTAGTCAGTCGCACGTAATCTGCGCCTGGCCGGCGACAATTCATACAGCCGTGTATGAATTCAGATAATTTTCCAACCGGAGCGCAGCGGTGGTACTGCTTCGAATCACAGATATAATGAGTTGTACTGCACATAATCAATTGCACTTTACCCCATCCCGTCCCACATGCACATGCACATGCACAAGAGCAATGGTTTTGATTTCTCGTTACGACTTTCCACCCAATAATGTAAACGTTCGGAACATGTCCAGTTCAGTGGCAAATCGGCAAAACCGAGTGAAAAAGGTTAAAATGCCAACATGTGGTGCTGCTTTGCTCGCGTCACTACTGACTTTTCGACCGCTGCCACCGCCGTTGGACAGCGGAAAATGTGAAGTAAAACGATTTTCCACTGAAATCAATTAGTTACAAGCAATTTGCTGTATGAATGTGATTTACAGACCGTACCAGCGTATCGGCTTGTTTATTCGCTGGTCTACATCAGTTGTCAAAACGTATACCGTCGTATGCTAAAGCTTCATGGAAATCTAAGCTGGCTTTTGCCAACCGCGAAATTATTCATCAAACCAGCCAAACCAGCAGAAACTAACGGTCCTTGATTTGCGCTGACTTTCCAATCGGCTTCGAAACGCCAGAAGGCCACCCCAGCCCAGTATTGACGCGGCCCGGAAGGAAGTGGTTAAATTCTAATTAGAGTAAAACATACCGGTGCGTTCCACCTTTCATGAATCCAATATGCTGCCAGCTAGGACTTGGGTTCAGCAAGTTTTTTAACCTGCCTCAAACATATTCACTCTGTAAACGAACCGGCCCGCGCTGCGACGGTAGAACGTAGAATCGCTTATTTATTCGAGCACGCAGTGCAGAATTTTAATTTGCTTTGTTCATAAATCTGATCGAATTTAACTCAGAGGGTTAACCATACTTTTCTGACTTTTGCAGAAAAGTGGTTTCCAATGAAATTCCAACTTTTACAATTGGATTCGCCGGTGGTTTCCCGACGCAAGCCGGCGCGTTGTTTCCCCTTCTGCAAACTGCTTCTTGATTGTGGGATCGTGACTGGAAATTCTACGCATTCCACGGTACACGGAGGAATGCAGCCACCCTTGGGAATGTCTGTTCTTTTTTGCACTAAAAGCTGGGTAGGGTAATCACACCTGAATATCGAGAGCGGATGTGGATTTGGCCATTTTAGTTTTTTTTAAATGGCGACAGGTTGCATTATTTATTCTTACTGTATTTCAACCCGTTGCCCGAAGCTCAACAGATTGGTCATAAAATATTACTTGGTGGCAGCTGCATGGAAGAGGCTTTTAATATCTTCTTTTTAATAATTCAATGTGTTACTCCTAGCGATTTACTGCAATAAAATTGTTTCAAATCTGCTACTGAAAATATACAGTTAAAATAGTGCTGATGGTTACTGCTTACTTCACCATAATTTTTCATATCTTTTGCTTAATATGTAAGAAAATACTGAAGACAACTGGAAACAAACTGACGGAATTCGTAAACTGCAAAATACTTAAAAAGGTTTCTGCAAATAATGGTATTCTGATGCCTTTTCAATAGAACACAGGCTTTACTATAACAACTATGGTTAGGTATAAGCACTGGTCAGCCTAGGAAGGGGTATACTGTAGCACGTGCCGCACCTTCTGTTTGAGTTTGAGGTCGATTATTTGCGGATGACGCCCCATGCTCCAATAAATCACACGGATTCATACGTTAAATTGATTGAAACTAAAAATAATCATTGAAACTAAAAATATCATAATCGCCGGGTTCAAAAACAATACATAAAGTGCACCAAAATGCTGCAAAAATGACAGAAAAATTACTTAAAATAAACATAAAAATTACACAAAAGTAACACAAAATAATACCACAAATCATACAAAATTAACACAAAAACTGACAGAAATGTCACAAAAATTGAGCAAAAATAAGTTTAATTGATGTAGAAACCAGTGCTTAGAAATCTCATATTCAATTTATGCAATACGCCTAAATTGATGCAATATTCTGCTCATTCTTTGCTGTTTCAAGTACCGATGAAATGAACTAAGTATTGCCAACCTGAAATCAACGATTCGAGCGAATCACTTGGGTTCATGTTCGTGTCGTTCTCTACTTTGAATGAATTCTCGACAATAGTGAAAGAAATCAAATACGACTCAATCGTTCATTTTGAACTGCCAACAACGACAAACGGAATTACAATAAACGGAAACATTGTTCCAACGTTTTAATCAATTGCCTTTGGCCAGGTTTTGGTTGATTTTGAAAAACAGGCAGTTTAAAAACCTTAACTTCGAATAGCAAAGCCATGGATACAAACGTCCTTAAGAACTTGACCCCTCTTTTATCGACAGACTTCGCAGCCACAGACTTGGATCTAGCGCAAAGATCCTGTTGACTCTATAATGCGGCACCGCCCAGGCGAGATTCGAACATACGACGACTGGCTTGTATGATCAGCATCGTACCTCGTAGCTAATTGGGCGGGCGACCGAAACCTACACTTCGAAATCTAAAATATCAGTCATGAGCAATAAAATTTACTGACAGCTTAGTCGAGCAATCATTCAGCACTGCAATACATGAATGAATTGTTTTGAAGGGTAGAAAACTCCGAAAGACAAACACTGTCAGCAGTTCAGCAGTCGTTTCCATGGGCTGACAGATACGGGAATTCCCCGAATAAGGCTCTACACCCAACGCGATATCCCATTGACCAATAAAGTTGATTTTTTAGCAGCTGACTTTGTTATAGCAAATACTAACAATGTACCAAAAATAACCTCTACTAGGTAATAGGCAACTAATAAATAGCCGTGGGCGTGCTGCACCACCTACCGTCTTCTTCAAAATACTGCTGTAAAAGAATACTACCAAGGGTAAAACCGCAGACTAACAGACGTAACACTTCGAACAAATTTTCCAACAAAACATCGTTTTAATGACACCCCTAAAACTTGGAAAACCACTAGTATCACCTGGTGCAGTCTTCGCACTACGCAAATTTAGCAATGCTATAAATTTACTTGTATATTATCTGCCAACACCGCCAGCGCAGTCGAGCGATGTTCTCGCGCAGCGACTGTTGTTTGAGTCTTGGCTTAAGCGAAAATTTGAAATGAACGTTTTTATTGACGATGGAATGAGGCTTCAGTGTTACGTCTGTTAGTCTGTGGTAAAACTGTATGCGCTGAATGCGTTTTATATTCACCATCATGTAGGGCCGTCAATTTTTTCGAGCACTGGTAAAAATAACACTAAAACGAATGACTGTCAAAAGATTCAGAATTGACACAAACAATGGCAGAAAAGTTACTCTACTATGTCATCAAAATATAACAAATACATATTTGCACAAAACTGGCATAAAAATAACACATATGTAGATGGATTAAAAAAAATTACATTACATTAAATTACATTTTGTAGTAGAAACAATGCGTCTACAACAGTTTTGATTGTGGACATTGAAACTTATGGTAAATTTATTGTAAAATTGTACCAAATTTAAATTTTTTCATGTATTTGTTTCCTATTTTATGGTATAGAATTTTCCATATTTCATCACAAATTTACTGCATTTTTGATTATATATTGTTTTTTCGTTTAAAAAAATTACCATAAAAGGACGATAACTTTTACTGTAAATGAAAATTTTTGTTCGCGACAAAATAGATTTTTATTGTTAAGATACTTAAGATAGTTAAGATACTGTAAACAACCCGTCATTTTTATGGTAAAATCACTCAAAACCATGAAAGTAATGGTGGACTACAATAAGCTTGATGGTCTGACGATAAATTTTATAGTTTTTACTGTATTTTGTATCCTACTGTTACAATAATTTTTATCTTCGTGTTACGGTTATTTTTTTCCGGGTAGAACAAATGATATAAAAATAATAAATAGACACAGAAAATAGAAAATGGTAGAAAAATATTTATGAATGATACAAAAATCATGCAAATGTGAATCAAAATGATACAAGAAATATAAAAAAAATTAAAAATTCCGAAGGAAAACGTCCCAAAAAGCAAAAAACATGCATCCTGAAAATGCACGAAAATTAACGAAAAAACAGAAAAACAACAGAACAAGCAAAATGGTTAAAACTGAGCCAAACAATGGCAGCAAACTAACTCAAACATGACTAAGAAATTATAAATAATGATGCAAGAAAAATCACAAAGAGAAACGTGAAAAGGTACAAAAATAACACAAAAACTAACACTAAAAGCAAACAAATATGTTACAAAAATAGGTTTAATCAACACAGAAACGGTTCTTCACTCTTTCTGGCGTAATTCCCAAGTAAGGACATCAAAATGGTCAAGGTTCAATCGATGTGTTAAGAAATGTTGTTGAGACGAGGAGACTTTTTCGTTCGTTCTGGCTTACTTCCGAAACACAGATATCAAATTGGTATAAGCTTAGAATCTTCGACCTGTTCGACAGGGAGGTTTTGTCCTTTTTTTTCTAAAATCACGTTTAAACTATGATTGCGTCTTTTCCAACCAATCGTAAAGCGAGGATTTCCAGTTGGACAATGCTTCATTATTTGAATAACAAAAGGTTTCTTCATTGGTGTGGATGCGAAGAAGTTTTTCCGCTCAATTGGCGTAAAAATATTTAAAATCGATCTGGAAACAACTAAGCGCTTAACATCTTTCATTTTTTCGTGACGCTTGCATTTTTTGATTTTTTGAAATGACACCCTATCCCAAACCTTCCCGTAAGACGTAGTTCTAGGCTTGGAAAAACCCATCACAAAGAGCTGGGAAAAACCATCTAAGCGTTGCCATGAGGGAGTCTTACACCAAGCATCCACGAGCACGATCCTGAGGAGGAAAAAGCACCAGAAGGAGGATAGAAATCGTAAAAAGCCAGAACAACTTTTCTGAGCTAGCTAGCTAGCTTTCTGGCTCTCGATCTCGCAGAGATCCGCCAAAAGCTCGATCAGCTAAAGACTAATAGAGCTGCCGGAAAGGACCGACTCACTGCCGAACTTTACGAAAATGGCCAAGAACCACTACCAATTTCAAGGATTTGAGAGAAGGAGAAACTACAGGAGGAGTTGATGGAAGGTGTGGTTTGTTCCATCTACAAAAAGAGCGATGGGATAGGTTGCTATAACTAGCCCGGCATTACGTTGGTCAACACCCAGATTTTGTTGCAAGAGAATTCGTAGGACAGTATCGGACGGGCATTATGGAGGCCCATGCTACTACGGATCCACTGTCTGACAAATCCTCCAGAAATGTTGGGAGTATAACGTGCCCACACACTATACTTTCGTGGATTTTAGGGCAGCATACGATACAATCGAGCGCGAACAGCTATTCCAGGTAATGCACGAGTACGATTTTCCGGACAAACTGATGCGTCTGATCAAAGCTATCCTGAAGCGAACGAGTGTTACGTTCGTTTTTCGGAGGCATTCTCAAGTCCTTTCGAATCGCCCAAAGGATTGCACCAAGGAGATACACTGTCCTGTACGTTATTCAACATCGATATTGAAGGTATGATCTAGCGAGCGGGCATCGAAACGAGCAGCAAGAGTAGCCAGCACTTAGCCTTTGCAGACGACCACGACATCATTACTAGAAACCTTGGGACGGCGGAGGCATTCTACGCTAGACTGCAAACGGAGTCTAGGAGGATTGGGTTACAAATCAATGCTTTGGAAACCAAATATATGATAGGAAGAGACTCCAGAAAAAACAACGTTTGCATCCCGCGGGCAGTGCCTATTGATTGTGATATACTGGAAGTGGTTGATGAGTTCGAATATTTGGTATCTCAGGTCACCGTCGACAATAATACGATTAAGGAGATTCAACGACGTATTTAAGATGGAAATCGAGTCTACTTGTCCCTACGCAAGATCCTTCGATCAAGGAGCATACACCGCCGCACAAAGTTGACAAAACTGACAAAGCTGACGATACATAAAATGCTAATCAGATCGGTAGTCCTCTACGGACTTGAGACAGTAACTTACGGAAGACATACGTGCACTTGCCGTGTTTGAACGAAAAGTCCGCAACATTTTTGGCGGAGTACAACCGGATAGCGGAGCGTAAGCGTATGAACCACGAGCTGCCGGCACTACTTTGAGAGATTCTCATCACATACCTGGCGAAAATTGGAAGACTACGGAGGGCCGGCCACGTCGCAAGGATGCCGGACGACTGTGCAGTGAAATCCGTTCTCTTCAAGAACCCCACCGGGTTCCGGGGAAAAAATTAACCGGTGAAAATCTTAAACAAACAGGATACTATACTTCGCGATAGTATCCAATAAGAATAAGAATACAATAAGAATCCGATCGGTGAAAAGCTAATATATCCTTAATGTAAGAACGAGAAATACAGCGGCATGTTTGCTTAAGGCTCATAATGAAGTCAGGCATAAATTATCTTTTATTCGGTAGTCTTACCAATAGATGGAGAGAAAGCTAGAAAAAGGTAGTGAAGGTGTTTATAGCTGAGTACCCACGAGTGAGATAACACGTGAAGGGGAAAGAGCGGAAAATTAAATAAAAGAGGGTAGTTCGTCACCTTTTACCAAACTGAGGGATCCGCGGATTGAAGCAGGTTATAATGGCAACCAATTATAATCGTATTCAAACCGAAGCGGTAAAAGAACTTGTAAAAGGTAGTCTCTAGAACTTTTATATAATCGTTGGACGTCTTTCAATCTTTACGTCTTGTCCCACTATAGGGATACTATAAAACAACTTTGGTTTCATTACTTGCTCGTACCATTCTCTCTGTCTATTGAAAGGACTATAAATGTAAAAAAAAACTGGGGAATATGTTTAAGTGTATTAAAATAAAATTCAAATTAAAGCTATATTGTATCAATACGATTAACCAAACGGGTCTACTGCGTACTGCACACGTTTGGCCACCATCTGCCAAGGTCTGGGTACACCAGTGGCTGTTAGTAGAAAAATCATGCAGCATAATTGATCCCATTTCTATTCACCTGCTTCCACATTCCTCAATCAAAACAAATGTATGTTAATAATTGCGTTACCCTGTAGAGCATTGCTTTTGCCACTCTCGTAAGTGCTCGTTGATTCAAGGATAACAATCGGCACCGAGTTGTCGTCGTCGTCGTCGTCGTCGTCGCTGGTTGTCATCGTTGCTAACAGTGCCGCCGCCACCATGATGCGACGGGTTGCGGGCAAGTGTGCTCCGGTGAAATGGCGGTTGAGGACATAAAAATGATGATTTGTGGTGCGAACGTGATTTACTACAAGTTTTTAGTTTTCGTTTTCTCCGTTGTGCTTGATTGCGAAAATGTCCTTTGGCGACCAAAGCTCCCGCAAACGTTGCAATTGATTTAGCTCGTAGCTTGCTTGCCATATTTTTTTGTTAGAAAAGCAGCTAAAATAAATGCATCGTGACTGCAAAAATTGTTGCAGTTTTGTGCTGGAAAGCAAAGTTTGCTCAAAGGAAGAAGGAAAGCGGTTGCACCCATTTATTCGTTTGCTTGTTGGAGGCGGATTGGCGGGACTCAGCAAAAATAAAAGCTCTTTCTGACAGAGGAAACGTGATTTGCTGCAGTGGCGAAAGCACAAAGTTTACGGTCACAAGTACAAATACGATACAGAGTTAACAATATAATCGATGAGGTTTTCTTTTGGTGAGATGAAACAAGCAGAAACACGTGTGATGAATAAGCCATTTACATCAGTTTGCATAACAAATTGCAAATAAAAGTTTAACACAGGATTGATAAACGATGGAGAAAATTTTTAAGAAAACAATCAAAGCTCGCATTCGAGTATTTCATCTTCAGTGACAGCAACTAGTATAAAAGCAGAAAAAGTTAACTCTTCTTTCTATGTACATGGAAGTTTTTTCCTCACATCGTCATCCAAATGGCGCCCATTTAGTCTGCAGGAAAAGTGGGTGTAGAATTTCCCGCTACTTTCGCTGACTAGCAGAGAATTTTACGGAACAGCATCCATATCGGCTATTGGAGATGAAAAATTAAACATTAGATATACCGCGTGGCAGGGAACTAAGTTGGCAGTTCTGCCATTCTTTCCCTTCGCTTCAAACGCAAACCCCACTCGTTCACCGATTGGTATGTGACCCAATTCCAGGAAGTCGCCCAGTACAAACTATGATTATCTTATAAAGTTGGCTGCTTCTTTGGCGGGCAGAGAGAATGGCATGCACATAAGAGCACAAAATCACGTTATACTGAATCGTAGAATGTGCCAGCCAAATCTGTTGTAGGGGGGAAAAGCCAACCAGGAGCCGGCATTTTCTGCGAGACGCCATCATCATCGGCACCAACGCAGCACAAGAAGTTGGGTGGAATTTTGAGTGCGATTGTTGTTTTCTCCTGTTTCAAATATTTATAGTTCAATGAAGGGTGAAGCACAAGTCGGACGCTTTTCATCCTGCCGGGCGGAATGTTTCCATTTGGTTAAGTGTTTCGTCGTGAAATCATAATGAAATTGCAATTGTTCATCTCATGAATTGAACAATTTTTACAATTGTGGGATAAACTTTTTTTGAACTTGAACAAGATATGACAAATGACAATTATAAGTATGTATAAGATCAAAGTTTGCGCCACTTTGTTTCACTTGTTTTGAAATTTGAGCGACGTACATCGACCGTTTCTGTTCCAATCTGATGCGATCTTGATTTTCCCACTGCACTGCCCAACTAGTTTGTTGTTTTTTCCACACAATTTCTTCTTCCGCACGCGCTGACTAAGATACGATCGTCGGTGTTCGGCATGCACGTATCTTTTGAAAACATTTGCCAATCTGGTATTTTGTTTTCAATATTCAATCCCCTTTCTTCGCCTTCTGTCTCAGGCCACAGTCTCAGTTCAACCTGCCTAGGCATCTGTTCGCATTCTGATCGGAAACGTAGATGGAATCCGTTGAACGTATGTTGAATCGCTCTAGTGAAAACATCGAGCAAACATGTTAGCACCCATTCATTTCCTCCTATTTCCCTCCATTTATCTAATGTTTTGAATGAGCCAAGAGAGCATTATCCTGGCGATTGAATGAATTAAGATGCTCTAAATATTTACTTCATGCTTTCCAGATATCCAAACTGAAAACCACTTGCACACGGTCGGGACGCAGAAACCTGTGTGATTGATGTAGATGTAGAAGACTTTCGTAATATTAAATACATTAAATTTAATCGGCATGGTTTTTTTTTTGTAATAGAATATGACTCACTGTGATTTCGATGCTTTTGAATTGTTGATCGAAAAAAGTTTGTAAAAAAAATCATTTGAGAGGGTAGATAATTGTCGTTCATATTTTCATTTTTAAGTTACCTGTCACTCACCTTGTCTACCCGCAGGCTGGTTGTTACTCAATTTTTTATGAACAATCACCTAGCACTCTAGCAGACCAATTTGCCGGCAGATGCTAACCACCCAAGCACGATTTTCATAACTCTCCTCTAATCAACTTCCAAGAAGCTACACAGCGAACAAACGCGATAAAATCGAGCCACCGCACCACCAGCCATCGGCCAGCAAACACCGAACGAAATACGACGGCCACACCGGACCGTGAGCTACCGGTCTTGATTAGACAGCCACCAGCCAGCCAGCCAACCAACCGTCCGCTCGGACATTCCGACATGAGCAAAAGGTGAAATCGTAAAATAATAGCGCTGATCTTGGACATGGACACGACCGAACAGCTCAGAACGGGGACAGAAACAGTCAGAACTCCCGCACCGTAATCTAATTTTAACGTGCCCAACCCCTCTGCCCGGCAGCTGCCGGGATCTACCGGGAGGAGGAATCTCCGGTTCGACCCACTGTGTGCATACCAACGAAGTGCTGTTGTTGGCTTGGCAGACTAACAAACGCTAAACAAATACTCTTCAGCTGTTTGCATTTGAAATATCCCGTCGGTCGGTCCAGCCCGAAAGGAGAGAGAAAAAAGGCTGGCCCGTCGGGTAAGACCGGTATCGCAAGGTGATCCAATTTATGTTTAGTCATTCAATTATTACACTTGCCGAGCCAGAGCAGAGACTTCCGCAGGTTATAGGCTGCAGAGGACGATTACTTTTCAGCGGTGCTTTGCCATGAGAATGGCTTTCGTCCTCGTTGGTGGGAGAGAAAACGAAACGTGCATGTACATATCATACATAGAGGAGGAACATATTCAGTATGTAAATTGCGAAGGTAAAGAACCGCACATCTATTACGAGACAGGCCCGAGAATCGAAGGAAACCAGCTGGGGCTATGCAAAACCGTACGTTATGACAGCTTTACAAGCTAAATATACTTATGTGCTGACTAGTATGGAACGACACGACGTTTTGCACAGATGACTGGCGGTTGTCTCTCTCGTAACACAATCACCATTAGATGGACGAAATTGCCGTTTTTTTTGGTTTCGGTTATAAGCAAAACGTCAGCATTTTGCAACAGGCTACCAACGCCGATTAGAATGGAAAGTGTTTTTAGTGGTTTGCAAATATTAAAATTTCAACCTTAAATGAAATTTGAAATTGTCTGTGAACTCGTCGAAAAATCAAAGCAAAATTAAAGCTAAGCCAAACCAAAACGGCGCCCCAGCAACAATGTGAGTTTCATTGAGAGTACAATTGGTGGTTTTCTACTTGCTAGATTGAAATTTCTTGATAATAAAAGCTCTTTACAAGATCAAACCCAAGAGCTATTTAATACAAATTTGAATTCTATTGGAAGAAAAAATTTAAATATGTTGGTTTACAAAACTTTAAATTTACCAAAAAAATGTTGCAGAAATAGTGTTTTCAATGTAATTTTTGCTTGAATCAATTCATAAAGCTTACTCTACAAACCAACTTTATAATCCTTAATCGTTCTGTAACCGAAACCAAGCGCTGACAGGACGCTATGTCTCCGCCGCAACTAGCTACCCATACGCTTTGCACAAAGCCCAAATTAATTCAAGTCCACCTAAACTACAGTTGGTGCGAGCACCTCCCGAGGCAGGATTTGTTGTGGACCCAAAAGAGAAGGGCCCAAAATTTGTATTTCAAACTAACGTAAGCTAACCATGTTAATATGTCAGCGCCCTGGCCAAAACCTCAGCACTACAGTGGCAAATAAATCTTTAAATGAAGCGTTATGTAGCGAAGACTTGAACAAATTATACCAGCGTTACCGTTTCTAGATTGCATTCAAGACGAGCATCATTAGCAACGTAGTTGTATCCCATAGAGTTACATAGCGTTAAAGCGGCATTTAGGTGTTATGGTCGAACTTCACAGTTAAATAACTATTATTAATCACAACATGCAATATATCATTCGTGCCTCCAACGTGGAACTCCATCGTTAATGTCATCAATGGCCGATAGCAACAGAAATTCCCGAATGCAGACGAGATCTGCAGAGAAGTACTCGACAGGAATGCACAAGGACAACATAACGGGTGACAACTAAAATTTTGTAATTTTTACCTTTGTTAGAAATTGGTCGAAAAACACGAAATTGATCCAAGGCCCGGAGGGCCGAGTCACATATACCAATCGATAGGGCTCGACGAACTGAGCAATGTCTGTGTGTGTGTGTGTGTGTATGTATGTGTGTATGTGTGTATGTGTGTTCGCTTTGAATTTTCTATCGCCTGTTACTCGGAGATGGCTGAAGCGATTCGACCGCTATTACTTTTGTTTGAAAGGTATTATTACCTATCACTATTAAATTGTTTCGTGGTCTGACTTTTCGTTTAAAAGTTATAAGCAAAAATGTGAAAACTACGTGGCACGGTTTTCTCCGGAACCACGCAACCAATTTTAACGAACTTAGTACCAAACGAAAGCTCTTACTATTACTAAACGTTTTGCAGTTTAAAAGTTAGCCTTGAAAAACCTGTTTTGACTAGGTACAAATGAACGCCTGTTTCTCAGAGATGGCCAAACCGATTTACGCGCTATTAGTTCCATTTGGCAGGTAATATAGCCGGATAGATCACTATTGAATGGTTTTTGATTGGACGTTTAATTTGAAAGTTATGAGCAATCGAATACACCACACCAAAATTAACAATTATTTATAAGGATTTTAACCAAGATAATTTAACTAACTTCAATTATTTTAATATCAAACGAAAGGTTTTCACACTAGGAATATATATGCAAAATTTCATAAGAGTTGGTTTTACCGGTCAAAAGATATTAACCCTCGAACACTCGCGCCAACTTTTATAACACGGTTACTTGCGCGCACATACTCGTATACTAACCGGGAAGGAGGTAGTGAGTCTCGGCACTATAAGATGGCAGCCCCATCACGAGACTCGGTAGTGTTGCCCCAGTACGGCTACACACCTAAACAACACAAACTAACAACATTCAAGCATATTCGGAGCGGAATATTCGGCATCGACCTAGGCGACGGAATAAGGACGACGAATGGAGACTCGGGACTTGGAACTGCAGATCGCTAAATTTCGCAGGTTGCGAGCGGGTGCTGATTGAACAGCTGGAACCCCGCAAACTCGGCATCGTAGCTCTGCAGGAAATCTGTCGCAAAGGAGAGAAGGTATGGAAGATACGTGGCGGAAAGGCCCAGTTTTACCAGAGCGGTGGCGCTACCAACGAACTGGGAACGGGCTTTGTAGTGCTGGGCGGAATGCAGGATCGCGTGATAGATTGGAAGGCGATCAACGAGAGAATGTGTGTATTGAGGATAAAGGGCCGTTTCTTCAATTATAGCATCATTAACGTGCATTGCCCGCACGAAGGTAGACCCGACGATGAGAAAGAAGCGTTCTACGCGAGGCTGGAGGCAACGTACGACAGCTGCTCGTCACGGGACATCAAGATCGTCATCGGGGATATGAACGCCCAGGTCGGTAGGGAAGAAATGTATAGACCGGTGGTAGGACCCCATAGCCTGCACACCGACACAAACGATAACGGCCAACGATGTATAAACTTCGCAGCTTCCCGAGGCCTGGTGATCCGAAGCACGTTTTTCCCGCGCAAAGATATCCACAAAGCCACCTGGAGATCACCTGACCAACGTACAATGAACCAAATTGACCACGTTCTCATAGAGGGCCGGTTCTTCTCTAACATCACGAACGTACGCTCCCGTCGGGGTGCGGATATCGATTCTGACCATTACCTAGTAGCAGTACATGTGCGCTCAAAGCTGTCCACCGTATACCGGACACGTCAAAGCCGCCCTCCTCGGCTAAACATCAGGCAGCTAGATAACCCACAAGCTGCCGAGAACTACGCGCGAGTACTGAATGAGGCACTGCCTTCTTCCGAGGAGTTAGGTGCTTCAAACCTCGAAGACGGTTGGGGCAGAATACGCTCGGCCATCGGAGAGGCCGCTACCGCGGCACTAGGTATTGAGCCTCGGAGTACACAAAATGATTGGTTTGATGGGGAATGCCAACAAGCGGTGGAGGAGAAAAAAAATGCTTGGAAAAATTATCTAAGTATTGCCACTAGAGAGAACCTGGCCAAGTACCGACGAGCTAGGAACAAGTTGACCACGATCTTGAGGAGGAAAAAGCGCCAAAAGGAGGACAGGGATCGTGAAGAATTGGAGCAACTATTCCGAGCTAATGACACGCGCAAGTTTTATGAGAAGGTAAACCAAACTCGGAAGGGCTACACACCGAAACCTGACATGTGTAGGGACGAGGGAGGGAATCTAATTACAAACGAGCGCGAGGTGGTCGACAGGTGGAAGCAGTTCTTCGATGAACACCTCAATGGCGAAGTCGCAGAAGGAGGCGGAACGGAAATTAACCTAGGAGCGCCCATGGAAGATAGTGATGTCCTAGCACCTGATCTCCAAGAAGTCAAACGAGAAATCAGGTTGCTGAAGACCAATAAAGCCGCTGGGAAGGACCGCCTACCGGCAGAGCTTTATAAACATGGCGGAGAAACGCTAGCAAAGGCTCTACACTGGGTTATTTCGAGGATTTGGGAGGAGGAAAAGCTACCGGAGGAATGGATGGAAGGAGTGGTTTGTCCCATCTACAAAAAGGGTGATCGGCTAGACTGCTGCAACTATCGCGGTATTACGCTGATAAATGCCGCCTACAAGGTACTCTCCCAGATCCTGTTACGCCGGCTGTCACCGATAGCACAAGGTTTCGTAGGGAATTATCAGGCGGGTTTCATGGGGGCTCGCGCAACTACGGACCAAATTTTTACTATCCGACAGATCTTGCAGAAATGTCGGGAGTACAACGTGCCCACGCATCACATCTTTATTGATTTCAAAGCAGCATACGATACAGTCGATCGAGACAAGCTATGGCAGATAATGCACGAATACGGTTTTCCGGACAAACTGACGCGACTGATCAGAGCTACATTGGATCGAGTGATGTGTTTTGTACGCATCTCTGGGACACTCTCGAGTCCCTTCGAGACGCGACGAGGGTTGAGACAAGGTGACGGTCTATCCTGCATGCTGTTCAACATCGCTCTTGAGGGGGTGATCCGACGAGCGGGCATCGAAACGAGAGGCACGATTTTTACCAAGAGTAGCCAACTTCTAGGCTTTGCAGATGACTTCGATATCATTGCCAGGAACTTTGCGACGGCGGAAGTAATCTACGCCAGACTGAAAGCGGAGTCTAGGAGAATTGGGCTAAAAATAAATGCGTCGAAGACCAAATACATGAAAGGAAGAGGCTCAAAGGAAACAAATGTGTGCCTCCCACGGACGGTAACCATTGACGGCGACGAACTAGAAGTGGTAGAAGAGTTCGTGTATTTGGGATCGCTGGTGACCGCGGACAACAACACTAGTAAGGAGATCCAGCGGCGCATCCAAGCGGGAAATCGGGCCTACTTTGCCCTTCGTAAAACGCTACGATCAGGAAGCATACGCCGCCGCACGAAGCTAACAATGTACAAAACCATTATTAGACCGGTAGTTCTTTATGGAGTTGAAGCCGTGACGCTGCTTACGGAGGACATACGCGCCCTTGCCGTGTTTGAGCGGAAAGTGCTGCGGACGATATTTGGCGGAGTACAAACTGAAAGCGGAGAGTGGCGGAGGCGTATGAATCACGAGCTACAGGCACTGCTTGGGGAGACTCCCATCGTACATCTAGCGAAAGTTAGCAGGCTACGGTGGGCCGGACACGTCGTAAGGATGCCGGACGACTGTGCGACGAAAATAGTCCTCTTCAACAACCCCACCGGCACCAGGAACAGGGAGGCCCAACGTGCACGATGGCTCGACCAGGTCGAGAGCGATTTGCGACTTCTGAGACGACTAGGAAATTGGCGACGAGTGGCCCAAGACCGAGTTGAATGGAGACGAGTGCTTGAAACAGCACGAGCCACCCCGGCTCTATGCTGCTGAAGAAGAAGAAGACTTGCGCGCACAATAGCCCAAAACCAAAGAAAACGTGCGCACTAGAGTTTTGACTACGAAAACTTGGTTTTAAGTTTATTAAACCTTTGGAAGAGTTTCTTAAAATTGAATGCTCTATCGTCTGGTAGAATTTGAATTTTGATTAATCCCCCTGAAAGTGAAATAAAAAAAATATTTTCCTTCAGTTTCAATATAACACATTAATGTGTTCTGCAAACTTTTAGAGCATATTATTGCAAGAAATTTTGCTAAAGACAGTAACCTTCTATCTCTTCAGTGAAGATAGAAAAATCTTATTTATTGTATATGAATTTGCAAAGTCAGTTTTTCTATTCTAACTCTTTTTGTAATTATTGTATGACTTTTTCATGTATTACAAAGTTGTACAAATAATAAAAATACACAACTTTGCTGAATTTAGTATACCTCTATGTTTGCTTGTTTAAGAACTGTAAAACTTTAATTATAAAAAATAACCTGATTTTGACCCCGAATTACTCGACTACCAACAGACGGATACATCTTAAACATTTTACATTTGCTGGTAGTTTTGCTGCATACAGACACCATTTTTTCATATGAAGAAACGAGAGAAAATTCCAGTTGGGGCCAGTTGCGGTACACCTCACATGCTACTTGCTTCGTTTCTGTAATGTCGGTTTATGCTAATCTTGTTTCCTAACAATTTAAAGTATTAATGCAATGAATAATTCTGACATTTTGCTCATAACAAGTTTACTGAAGAATATACGTTAGTATATACGTAATATACGATTTGTAACTTTATAACAATATGGCATTCTTGTTTCCCAACAATTTAAAGTATTAATGCAATGAATAATTCTGACATTTTGCTCATAACAAGTTTACTGAAGAATATACGTTAGTATATACGTAATATACGATTTGTAACTTTATAACAATATGGCATTCAATGTTGTACAAAATACAACAGCGTGAGTAACCGAAAGTTAATAAAAATTGATGAAATTTATTCAAGAAAACATTATTGTTGTGAATCAAATATAATGGCATTACAGGAAATTATGTATAGTTCAAAATCTTATAAACTAGACCTTTACTACGCAATGTATATGTTAAAGAATAATATCCCAGCTAGCATTTTCATATGTATAAAAAAGGTAAAAATCAGCATTACGTACAGATATGCATGCTAAATAAATCATATTTCATGCGTAAAATTGGCATATCCGTACTATTTTGGAGGCGATATACGTGATTACGAATAATTTTGAGCGTTACGACTATATAAATATTTATTTACGATAATATCCGATTAAGCGCGAGTCGCTCCGTACTACTCTACGATTTTGTGCTGAGAATCGTAAGAATGTCAGTCATTATCATTATATACGACAGAAAATCAACTTGATCCCACTTTATTCAGTTTTAGTTACGATTTCGAGTTTGTTAGTAGATATTTACGATAGTTTTCGTACATTGACATACGATTTGGTGCTAGCTGGGATTTCATCTTACAACTTGCATTTACCCTCATTAGTAACAACTTACTCAGCAATTTCATGAGAAAAGGAGCTATCAAAATTTATAAGTGCTTCTATTTGGTTCAAATTTTGTAAACTTATTCAATTTCCAAAAATTTCATGTAAACCAAACGTGTCGATTTCTTTCTCAAATAGCAAGTAAGATCGTATTACAAAGGTTCCTTTCACCACTAGCTGGATCAAATCAGGTTTTTTCTCAAGCTGTTAAAAAAAGACAAAGATACATGGACAAGATCTGATATACCGAAATTAAAGATACATTATCGGTTATTGAAAAAAAATTAGTGTACATTTGAAAACGGTCCGAAATCGGCTGTTCGGCGAAGCTTTCATTTGACGTCGAAACAGAAGCGTTGTACAGCCGTCATGTCAACTTTGTGAATGCATCTCTTGATTATACTATTCGTGGCTCTCCAGTTATTTTTGTTCACAAAGGAACTCAAAATCCCGAAGAAATCTTCGATTGGGTGCACTGAGACAGATTTTTCGGGTCGTGGTTTTTGGGTAAAAATGGGATCGAATGGGCATTCATGAACGATTGAGTTTTTTGGCGTAATGCGATGATGCTCTGTCCGGTCAAAACACGTATTGTCCATCTGTATGACATTTTTGTAGAAACGGGATCAGAATTTTCTTCAAACATTCGTCTGGTGCATCTTATTTGATAGCCAAATTTGAGGGCTTGTTGTTGAAGAAACGAGAAAGAGAACGATGTTTTTCTACGTCTATAATGTTGGCCGTTCCACTACCTTGCTTGCGAATAGTTGTTGGGCATCTCAGGATATGGTAAACAGTCGAAGCCGCAACATATTCGCTTTTTAAATATTATACCGTATACTTTTTCCCGAGATTTCTGTGGAAGTTCGTAGAAGTGTACAACGCGCTCGCGGAATGCTTCTTGTTTTGACGCCATTTTAAGCAAGACTGGGCCAGCATAAACAAAACAAAAAATACTGACAGAAAGAGGAGAGAAAGAGCTAACACATACACACTCTCATTTCTCCCTGAGCTCGTTTGTTGAGTAAAGGGGCCTCGAAAAAAATTCAAAATTTTAGTTGTCACCCATTAGAAGAGGCATACTTAGAAGAGGCTCAAGACGACGCAGGATACCCGATCAGGAGGGCATAACAAAATTATAACTGATCCTGTTATTTTTTGACCGATTTTTGCTAACAACGGCTGTTATAAATTATCCACTGTAAGTGGTTAACATAACTCAAAATCTAACAAAACTGCTTAGCAGTTATAGCAAAAAATATAACAAAGTTTGTTATGTTTTGAACAAAATTATATCAAAATTTGTTACGATATTTCCAACAAATTTTGTTATAATTTTGTTAAAATATAGCAAAAACTTCTTTACCTCTGTTTGCTATATATCGACATTTTCCCGGCCTATTGTCAAAAATAGTACAATTATGTATCGGGAACATTTATAAACAGCAACAGAAAAAGACTTTCACACATTTTTTCATTTTCTAAAACCGCACCCTTTCACTCGGAATTGAACTCACGACATACCGCACATGATGCCGTCGTCTTAACCACTGTACCAGAACTACTCTTGAATGAAGGTAGTTTAAATGGCCATATGATTTGACCGATAGCTTATTTTGGGTTGTCAGTTTTTGCTGTTCGGGTTCTCTATAAATAGATCTCTTTTGGTACGAGTTCGTGATCGAGAAGAAGAAATCGAATCCGTTTTATCAGTGTTGCACCGTTTGGACAGTGTTGCACGATGTGCTTTCAAATATAACAGAAAATAAATTGAAGTGAACCTGGCCATTCAAACTTTTTTTAAATGAGTTTTATATTTCAGGTTTTGAGTCTATAAATGTTATTGCTGATTTTGGCAGGAACCAACCACAGTAAAGATTAAAAACGATTATGAACCTAATTATTTTAGTGATGCGTGGAAGAAAATATTTCTCAATTATACGAGGTTTTGTTAGTAAAGGATTGGAGAAAACACTTATTGCTTTTAAATTTTGTAAACAAGACGTAAACCGAGAAAAAAACTAAAACATTTTATTTTATCGTTAATTATTTTTTTCATAATGTGTTTGCTCGATTACGTTTTGTTCCAAGCATCTACCAACAAAAGAAAAGTTTGAGAGATTTTCTTTTTAATCCTAATTCGTTGTTCGTTTCAATTCGTTGTTAGAACCTAATAGCAGAAAATACATAAAAGGCTTAATGGCTTAACAGGAGCGGCATTTTGCATCGAGTATATTTCGAACTGCAATAGTTTATGTTTTCATTTTATACACTTGCTGTTGTCGGATGCTTAAAAAACTATTATCCAAACAAATAAAAAAAAGTCTAGAATTGACGACAAAATTTTCTTAATGCAAAATTGATAGATATAAGAATTCGCTACATGTAATCGTTATTTCGTTCTGATGCACTGAAACTGAACACTGAAAACTGAACAACTGAATAGGACTTAGATTGCAATTTGCAATTGGATTTGAAATTAGACACGAAATTTCACTTTGAATTTCATTTGAAATTGCATGTCAAATGGACATGGTATTGGATTTGATATTGGACCAAAATTTAAACTTGAAATTGGACATTAAATTCGAATTAAATTTAGAATTTAAATTGAATTCAAAATAAACATGAAATTTGACTGGAAATAGTACTTGAAATTTTACTTGAAGTTAGGCTGGTATTGCATGTAAAATTTGGCTTGAAATCAGATTTGAAATTACACATAAAATTTGCGTTAAATTTTATAGAAAAGGTATGGAACGTTCCCCATTGTGTGTCCTGGGCACACCAGTGATGATATGTAACATTTTTAGTAGTAGCCAAAGCCCTAATTCTCCTATATAAATCTATGAGTTATAACTATCAGAATCTGTTACAAACTTGAAACTTTTGTTTTCACTTCCTGATCAGTTAATTTCCGATTTGTAACACAATGTGTTATAAATATCAGAATGTGTTATAAATTTGATGTTATCTTGTTATGCCCTCCTGATCGGGATCCTATTGGAGGCATAAAAACCCCACCATCTTTTACAATTGATACATTGATACAGCTATTTACATTAAGTCAACATTTCATGGTCAATCACTTAATTCTAATTAAACTAAATACTAAAATTACAGTCACATTATATTATACAAGAATTAACAATTTTTTGATAGAATTTGTTTGAGGATTCATCAAATTCATATAAATATTCCACCGAAAAAAACGTACGGATGCAAGCAGTGATAGGTTCATTGAATTCAAATGCTGTACAATGCGATTCAGGTTGCAGTAATCCAACGGAACGAAGAGAACGCTGAGGAGCAAGAACGCCAAGCAATGAAAGAATATTCGGCGAGTCGATTTCTCCGTTCAACACCTTGGCAACAAGTACAGCTTGCTGGATTCTTCTGCGTCGTTCTAAAGTATCTAGACCGATAAGGCGAAATCGTTCAGGATACGAAGGAAGATTTACAGGATAACGCCACGGGAGATAACGTAGTGCTATGCGAATAAATCTCTTCTGCTCTCGTTCAATTCTCAATGCCCAGGCTACTTGATAAGGAGTCCAGATCAGACAAGCGTTTTCTAATATTGGTCTCACCAGAGAACAACACAAGGACTTTAAACAGTACGGATCTTTAAAGTCCCGTCCAATCTTTGTGCTGAAAGCGAGCTGCCGGTTTGCTTTTGAAATTATATTCGAACGATTCTGATTAAAACAATATTATATTCGAACAATATAGGGCTTACAGTTCGATGGAAGGTCATAATCTGCCATTTAGCCGTGCTGACGATGAGCCAGTTCTTGTGACACCAATTGACGAAAGTGTCAAGCAACTTTTGCAAATTTCGGCAATCTTCAATGGATCGAACAGCGAGATATAGTTTCAAATCGTCCGCGTATATCAACTTACATCCGTCACCCAAAAGTAAAGCAACGTCATTAAAATATAACGATAAAAGCAATGAGCTCATATTGCTGCCTTGTGGTACCCCCGATCTATTTGTAAATGGGGAGGAGAGACATGAATTGAGCTGCACGCGTAGCGTTCGATCACTTAAATAAGAATATCATCACTCGACAAAGTGTTGCGATGCGCCAAGTCTGGAAAGTTTGCGTAAAAGTATTCGGTGATCTATTCGGTCAAACGCGGCCTTCAAATCTGTGTAAATTACATCAACTTGAGCCTTCTGCTCTAGATTAAATTACAATCAACTTGAGCCTCCTGCTCTAGATGCGAGATGCAAGTCGATGTGAAATCCTGAAGATTCGTTCAAACAGAACGACCTGGCATAAATCCGTGCTGATCGAAAGAAATATAGCTTTTTGTACGAGCAAGAACAGCAGTGCTCACAATTATCTCAAACAGCTTACACGACGCAGAGAAGCTAGTTATGCCACGATAATTTCTTATATTTTGCCGGTCACCAGATTTGAAAACTGGGAGCATACTGCCGGGAACTTTCTTTGCTCAAACGACCTGTTAAATATTCGACATAGCGGTTCCGCCACTACAGATGCACAACGGAAAAAAAAACAATTGCTGAGATCCCGTCCGGACTAGCGGCAAACAAAGCCTTTAGTTTTTTTGCGGCGAGAACCATCATATCCGTAGTGGTTTCAAAGGTGTCTAAATCAACTAAGTCGAACGGTATAAACTCGGAAGCTGTCTCCGCATCTAAATCAGAAGCAGTACTGTCGGCAAAAACGGAAGCGAAAAATTTTGCAAACAATTCGCATAAATCCAATGTCGACGTTGCTTCAGTACCATCGAGGCTAACATTCGATGGAATATTAGAATTCTTTCGCTTCGAATTCACGAAATTCCAAAATTGCTTTGGATTCCTGCGAAGGTCAGTTTGCACCCGCATAACATAGCTCTTGTATAAGCTAGCATTCAGCCGATAGTCGATAGTCAGCACTTGTCCGTTTAAAGTTACATCTAGTCTCATCAGTTCGAAATTTTCGATATTTTCGCTGCCAAGCGTTGCGCACTCGCTTCAAAGTATGCTGGTGAGGGGTATTCCACGGAGGCGAAGCGGGCATACCAAACCAATGTGATGTAGGTAAAACGGTGTTCGTGCAATGAAGAAATTTCATCATGGTGTGGTTTGTTTATGTAGTTTGACGTCCATTACTGATTTTTCGCTACTAATACCTCCAAATGTCATCTTCTTCCACACCTCTGTAAACCTCAATAAATCTCATTGATACCAAACGACAGTTAGTTCTTTCACCGGTCTTTCGGTTTTTTTCACTAGCGTTTCTATTCTCCTTTTAATGTCAACATTAAATATCACGAGGTGATATTTAACATTATGATGGTCCAGTTACGTTTTGACTAGATCTATCCAGGTGCCATCATAGCAAGAACGTGCCACATACAGTGCCCTGTTCCTAAATGATCTAAGCTTTATGATATTCAAATTTTCCCGTGCGGACGGACCGAGAACCTTCGGGAAAAATTGTTTATCCCTACCGTTTGCGATAACATCGAAGTAGTAACTTGAGCTTGCAGTGAATTATTATGCACCGAAAATGTATGCCATAACTCTTATTTGCGATAAATATCTTTTAAGCTAGCGAATACTGTTCTGTTTTGCAGACAAAAAAAAAGTTATTTCATTATTAAATTCCCTTTCAATATTGCAATTGAAATGAATCCAAAGTTCGCAAGCAAGCATCTCCAAGCGGCAGAAAATCAGCACAATGAAATCGCAACAGATCTATTAGCGAACTGGAGCATCAGGATTAATTCAACAGAACCCCGGGGAACAAAAGAGCCTCTTGCCAGTATAGGTACAACTTTTTCGCTCGCTTTTATGCGAAATATATTATGCTACTTTGCGATCTTCACCGCCGCTTTATTGTGCTTTGAAATAATCCTTTTGCGTCACAAGATGTTTCTCTTTCAGTCCATGTTTTTGTTGTTTGTAGAACACAAAACCTCTGCGATGGTTTTGTTAGAATAAACCCAATTTGTATAATAATTTGTAACTTTATTCAACAATTTAGAATTTACTCAAATACCGGCAGGTTCGAATAGACACAAACGTGTGCTTTGCTTGAAACTGAACTGTTTTTTTTGCTTCAATTGAATCTAAATCTAGTTTCAAAATAAAAAAGTGTCCTATCCTCCATTGGTTTTGGTGAGAACTGCTTCGGCAATCAATTTTGTTTTGATTGCTAGAACATTTTATATCATCAACAGAGAAAGAATATCACGCTTGTAACCAACAACAAGGCTTAATCGAATTTGGTTCAATACCCAATGCTGATCTGATTGACCAGCATGAAATTAATAGTCAGGTCGTAAATTGCAAGTTACTTTTTTACCTTGAACTTGTTTTCTTAGTGCAAGGCTTCGACTGTCATGTTCTCAAGCTTAACAACATGATCAAAATATATTCCGAAAATTTAAAGTGCAAAGTTTAGAAACTTAAATTTATAATTAAGAGTAGTCAGATACCCTAGAATTAATTGCTTTGTTTGTGAAAGATTTTGTTTTCGAACGCAAACCAATTTAAACGCAATGACATTAGGATAGCATTGCCAGTAAGCCAATCCGTTGTCGGAACATGCTAAACCAAGCCGCATAGAATGCAAACCTAAAAATTACACGAATCATTAACTCTTATTCACACCAAATGACCGCGACGCTGAAGCATAAAATGTGGCCTCGCTGTTGTGTGGGAGGCGGGGAGCTTCCCACCACAGCCAGTAAATATACATAAACATAATCTGCGGGTGGGAATTGCTTTACTGCGCGGCGCGAAATATGCAAATACGCGAGAAGAGTCAAATCGATTTCAGTGTTTTACAATAAAGTCAATGCGTCTGTTTTGGCAGATAAACAGAAACCTACTCAACCAACATCGAATAAGGATTCAACAAAAATTGAAAATCATTTCGTAAATGTTTCGTGCACTAAAGGTTCGTACACACACATGTTACTTCGGAGGAAAAACAGGTGTTGGATCGTTGGATGTGCCTCTAAAGTAGCTTACATAGCGGATAGCAGTCAAAATTCTACATTTGATATGAACGGGAACGAAACAGTTTGCGTGAAAAGCATGCATTTCGCGTGAATGATATTTGCTGTTTTGTTTTTGATGTTGTCTTAACGTTTTTCACGATCATGCAGTGGGCGAAAAATACTGTACTTTCTTACCATACACGCAGTACAAACAAAAACATCTGTTTTCAATACTGTATTACGGTTTCAGTGTTTTTTGTGATATTATCGAATCGTTTAACATTTTACGCAAGGAAAAGCATGCACATGATTTCAACCATTACGAACGGATTCCCTAACTAGCAGCGACAAAAATTGCCTCTTAACTTCTAGCTTATTTATACTTTCCCACGTAAATCCGAAACGATTCATTTGCCTACCGCTCTGGCCTGAAAATGTGTCACAAAGTCACACCCAAACGCACCCATCTCAACAGGTACCGATCCTGAGTTGGCAGAACTATATTTTCCACAGCAAGCCAAAAACGAAAACCAAAGGGAAAAAATACAAAGATAATCATCTGTTCATTTCAGTAAACCATTTTCCCAGCCCATCCTGCGAAAGACAAACCACTTTCAGCCAGTCCGTCGCCGTGGCCGCTGCGGGGTGCCAACTATTAATTATGACAATATGTCACATGGCACTGCCAGTTAGACCCGCTAGCGCAGCAATAGTGGACCGCCGGCAATTGACGCCGACATCTGCTAGCGATTTGCATCGGATTGTTTGTCAGGCTCGTCGTCGTCGTCGTCCCGTTCCGTTCCGTTCTGTCGTTTGTGTGCGGCCGCAACCGTGCAACATTGAAAGTTTTTCTGCTTTCTTCTGGTGGTCGGTCGATCGACCGGCGCGCCGACGACAGTGACGGTTCGCGGCATTTTGGAGCTGTCTAGAATGGTTTTGCTATTTTCAGCCGGACCAGGTCGTCATTTCCCCTCTAAATGTCATTTCCGTTACACCCCAGCGAAAGTTTGCTATTTTAATGCTCTTATTTCTGGTACGCTGACTGCGCTTGATCCGCAAAACGAAAACTTTTTCAATAGTGGAATAACTTCTTAAATAAGTTAAAAACAAAGAAACAAGGTCTCATAAAATTTTTAGTGGTAACCATAAAAAATCGAGCTGTTATATTATTGTGACACAACATTAACAAAACAATACTGCTGAAGGCTGCCAATCGGGTGCCAAAGCTATTTGAAAGCTGCTCTCGAATTCCAGCAAAACCACATTCATTCTATTAAAACAATCATGGAACTCCGAGAGCAAAGCCACAGGATGCAAATTATGACTTTACATTAATTCAATGTGCCAAGGATGGCTGAAATTTCAACGTTAGATAAAAGTTTTCAGTTTTCTTAACTCCATTCTGCACGAATCCCTACGCTTGTGTGCACACAAAGAGATCTTCATGCTCAATTTAATTCAACGAATTAACGTTACTATTCAACTTTGCTGTGATTGCGAGCATTCACCCACAACGGAATCCGTCCCACTCTTCTATTATCGTCACACCCACACACTCTCAACGTATTCGTCTGTATGCGATATCCTGTGCACCCCTTCTCATCCCATCCGGCAGTCAACAAGTAGCTGCAGCATTCTAATACCGATGATTGTCTGTGACAGTCGTCCTTCCGAAACCGGATTCTAGGGCTGACGCCTGCGAAAGTACCTGCTCATCCTTAAGTTGCACCATACCATACAAGCTTGTGCAAAATAAGGTCGAAGACAGTTCCAGTCGAACCAGCATCTCCTATTTTCCGGTGTGCTACTTTTCATGATTTAACAGTCTTGCGAAATGCCATGAGAACGAAGATTCAATTCTTTCCTAGAAGACCGATGACCGAAAAATGGTTCGAAGAAATGGATTTTCCAAAGCGAAATCTCGGTTTCCGTTTTATTAGCTTGCACTATGAAAGTCATCAAACTGAAAGTAATCGGTACTGAAATATTGATGACTTTATACACATTCACTATAAAATTTAATGTTCTATTTAATTTCTATTCTAATTTAATAATTTCTGTAACCCAGACGTACGCAGTTTTAAATGTAATCAACCACTATTTTTGCCATAAGTAAATTAATTGCAAAAGTATAGTTCCAGTTTCAAGTGCAATTTCAAGTTCAGTTAAAAATTAAATTTTAAGTTTCGTTTGAAACCTAATTTAAACTGAATTAATTTCATAACCAATTTCTACACCGATCTTGAGTCCAGTTTTAAGTCCAGTTTCAAGTCCATTTCACTAGCGTGCCCAGTCATTAACAAGAGACGTGGCACCCATACTTTCAACAGAATGTTTTGGCGAAGTATTCATAGAAGGGTGAACCTATCAGTACTTATCACAAAAATACCGGCCGATTAAGTTGAAAACTCGGCACTGTTGGGTCCAATTAGATTTAAAAACAAAATTAAAATTGGAGTCGAAATTAAGCTCGAAATGAAAGCTAAAACTGCCAATTTCAAGTGCAAATTAGATTTAGGATTAGACAAGGAATTTCATTCGTAATTAGACTTGAAATTGGAATTCAAACTTCGAAATGAACTTAACATCAGAGTTTAAATTTGCCTTATAATTGAACTTAAAATTGGTATTAACTTAGACTTGAGATTGGGTTTAAAATCGGACATGCAATTGAGCTTGAAGTTGAACATGACATTGGGTTTTGAATCAGACTTGAATTTGAGATAATTTGAACTTCAAGTTTCACTGCAAACCGGACATGGGGATGAAATTAAGACTGAAATTTTTCGTCCTTTTCTCTCACATGTTTTACATCTTTTCTGTTCCGTTCTTCTTCCTTTTCTGTACCGTTATGTTAGCTTTTTCTCTGACTTTCCTTCCGTATTTCCTTCTATTCTTTTGTTTTCTTTTTTTGTCCCGTTTTGTTTTTTTTTGTTTTTTTCCTGTTTCATTATTTCGTTTTACTTCGTTTCCTGTCCCATTTTCCATTGTTTTCTGTCCTGTCTTCAGTATCTTTTCCTTTACACACACTTTAGCAGCCGAGAACCGGGGTGGCTCTTGCTGTATCAAGAATCCCTCTCGATTGTACACGGTCCTGGGCTACTCGCCGCCAATTTGTTGCTCGTCTCGACACTCGCAAATCGGCTTCAACCTGGTCGAGTCATCTAGCATGTTGGGCCCCTCTATTCCTGGTGTCGGTGGGGTTCTTGAAGAGAACGGCTTTCACTGCATAGTCGTCCAGCATCCTTGCGATGTGGCCGGCCCATCGTAATCTCCCAACTTTCGCCGGGTGTACGACAGGAATTTCTCCAAATCCGGTTAGTATGTCCTCCGTAGGCAAAGTTACTGTTTCAAGTCCGCAGAGGACTACCGTTCTGATTAGCGGTTTGTACATCGTCAGCTTCCCCAAGCAACAATATGAGTTTTATTGTACTCTTATGGTGGTTTCCATGGCCAATTTTGGTCTTAAATGCCATTATAAGAGTGTAATAAAACCCAAATTGTTAATTGGGTTGTGCGGCGGCGTATGCTCCCAAATCGAAGCATGTTGCGGAGGAAAAAGTAGGTTCGATTTCTAGCTCGAATGCGTCGTTGGATCTCCTTACTTGTATTATAGTCGCTGGTGACCAGAGATCCCAAATATACGAATTCATCAACCATTTCTAGTTCATCGCCGTCAATAGTCACTGTCCGTGGGAGGCAAAGGTTGCCTTCTCAGGAGCTTCTTCCTACCATATATTTGGTTTTCGACGCATTGATTGGTAACCCTAACCACCTAGCCTCCGTTTTTAGTCTAGCGTAGATTTCCTCCGCCGTCCCAATCCGTCCCCGCCGGATCACACCTTCAATAGCGATATTGAATAACATACAGGACAGTCCATCCCCTTGCCGCAACCCTCTGCGCGATTCGAAAGGACTCGAGAGTGTCCCCGAGACACATTCGTAGCATTACTCGCTTCAAAGTAGCTTTGATCAGCCGCTTCAGTTTGTCCGGAAAACCGTTCTCGTGCATTATCTGCCATAGCTGGTCTCGTTCAACGGTATCGTACGCTGCCCTGAAATCCACGAAAATGTGAATCGTGGACACGTTATACTCTCGACATTTCTGAAGCATTTGCAGGAGAATATAAATATGATCCGTAGTAGCACGGGCTCCCATAAAGCCCGCCTGAAATCTGGGAGAGCACCTTGTAGGCGGCGTTGACCAATGAGATGCCACGGTAATTACAGCAACCTAGCCGGTCGCCCTTTTTGTAGATGGGACAGACTACACCTTCCATCCACTTCTCCGGTAATTTCTCCTCCATCCAAATCCTAGAAATTATCCAATGAAGTGCTAGCGGTTCTTGGCCATTTTTGTAGAGCTCTGCAGGGAGTCGGTGCTTTCCGTCGGCTCTTCTAGGTAACAATTTGAGTTTTATTACACTTTTATAACGGCATTTATAACCAATTTTGGTCATGTAAACCATCATAAGGGTATAATAAAACCTTCATTGTTACTCGGGCTATTATTCTTCAGTTAACGAATTTCTCGCCGGATCTTTTCGAGATCGGGAGCCGGCACGCTGTTGTCGTTTGTACGCACTCTGAAATTAACTTCCATTGCGTCTGCTGCTGCTATATCGCCGTTGAGGTACTAATCGAAATACTGCTTCCACCTGTCGACCACTTTGCGCTCGTTTGTGATTAGATCCCCTCCGTCATCCCTACCCATGTCAGGTTTGGGTGTGCAGCCCTTACGAGTTTGGTTCACTTTCTCGTAAAACTTGCGCGTATTATTAGCCCGGAATTGCTGTTCCAGCTCGTCACTACCTCTGTCCTTCTGGCGATTTTACCTCCTCAGGATCGTGGTGAAATTATTCCGCGCTCGTCGATATTTGGCCAAATTCTCTCTCGTGGATATGCGTATCTTGAGTATCTTGAGGTTGAGTATCTTTTCCCCTCTAGTTTTTTACTCGTTTTCAGTGATTTTCTTACCGTATTATGGCTTTTTTAATTTCTTTTTTACACTTTCTGTGTTTTCAGTTTTCAGTTTTCATCTTATTCTAATTCCTTTTATCTGCTTGCATTCTTAGTTTTCGCCTTCGTCTGTTCCATTTTTGCTGCTTTTCCTATTTGATGGCTAGTTTTTACTTCTTCCCTGTTAAGTTTATTTTGTAGTTGGCTCCTTTCTAAACTTTACACCTTCGTTTTTCTCTTTATATATCCCCTGTCTCATCTTTTTCTCTTCATGTGATCGGTTTTTTCCTGGTTTTCTTTTTTTCTTTGTTCATCTCATTTTCCCATTTTTCTTTTATTTGTCCCATTATTTCTGTTTCTTTATTCTGTTTTTCTTCGTTTTTTGTCCCATTTTTATTATTTTCTGTCCTGTTTTCCTTCATATTTTATTTTGTGTTATTTATTGTTTTTCTTCCTTTCTTCCGCGTATTTTGATTTTTTCATTCTCTTTTTCCTCTTTTTCGTTTCTAATTTTCGTCTTTTTATAACTCCTATTATCTCCTTACAGTCTCAATTTTTGTCTTCGACAGTTTTCTTTTCTTTTCTCTATTTCCTTTTTGTCGCCTCGTTTTTCTTCTTTTCTGTCACATTTATTCTGCTATTAGCTCCCTTTTTCACCATTCCTTTTTACTTTTTCAGTTTTCCCTTTTTACTTTCTGTTTTTCGTTTTTTTCTCTTTCCCCCATCTTCCCATCTTTCTGCTTTAATGTCCCGTTTGGCATCTTTTTCTCGTTTTCCCCACTTGCTTTTAGCGGTTTTCTTCTATCTCGTTATTTTTCTTTTTGTTTTCTGTTGGTTTTTAATTTGTATTCTCTTTCTTGTCTCGTTTTGCCACACTAAAAAAATCGTTGTCGTCTGTTTCATACTTCCTAATTTTCATCTATCTCTGTCAAGTCTGTTCTAATATCTTCCGTTTTCATTTTCTCTCTTATTTTCTGTCCTGTTTTTCCTCTTTTTCTGTTCTCTTTTCTCCATTTTCATCGCTCCAGTATTTCTTTTCCATTTTTCCATTTTTGTCCTTTTTTGTCTCGCTTTTCTGCTCTCCCATATAACCTCATTTCTCGTTCTTGGGTTTCTTTATATTTTGTCGCTCATTTTTTTCTTTTCACTTCCGTTCTTCAACTTTTGTTGCAAAGTGTTATCGTTTTCCTTCTTTTTCTCTTCCATTTCCTTCTTTTCTTCTTTTTTCCCTTTTAATGTCCTATTTTCTGTCTCATTCTTTTACATTTCTTCTTTAATTTTTCTTTTTGTCATGCCAGATTTTTTTTCTCTCTCGCGTTTTTCCTATTTTTTATCCCATTTGTCCAGTTTTTGTACCATTTTCCTTCGTGCGCTTTTCCGTTTTTTTTCATCTCTTACAGACGGACTACCTCTGAATCACCAATACCTACGGATCTTGCGGTTGGCCGTCTCCTGCTGCTCTCCAGACAAAGAAGCAAAAAAGAATAAACGAGCCAGAAGTAGAACGAACGGACAGGAGCACGAATGAAACGAACACAAAGAAAAGATGAAAAACTCAAGAGAGAGAAAAACGTGACGGAATGGGAGAAAAAACGGGACATAAAAAATGTAAACAAAAAACACGTCTCTATCGTGGGGGGAAACGAGACAAAGCACTAGGAAACTGGACAGAAAAAGATGAAGAACGGACGAGAAAAGAAGACAAATGGCAAAAAAGTAGGAAAACCCTAATGAAAAAGAAGATGAGGAGGAACTGGACAGAAAAAAAGAGACAAAAAAGAAAAATGAAGGAGAAAAGAAGGGAGCAGGAGAATAGAAAAACTGAAAAAAAGAAAAAAATGAAAACAGAAGACAAAAGGAATAAACAAACAAGAAAAACGTAACAAAAAAGAAAGAAAAGCTAGACAAGAGAAAAAACGAAACAGACGAAAACAAAAAAAAAGAAAAAAAATAAGTTTCAAAACGATAAAAAACGAAAACCTGTACCGAAAAAACGAAACTGGACAGAAAATAACATAAACCAAGACAGTAAAAGAGAAAAAACGAACCGGAAAATGAGAAAAACGGAAGCAAACCAGAGAAAAGAATCAGAAAAAGTATGAAAAACAGGACAGAAAAAACAGATGCAACAAAGAAGGAAAAAAGTAAAATAAGGGAAAAATTGGAAAACGAGACAAGTATAAGAAAGGCATAAAACAAGAGAAACCAAACCAGATTAGCGAGAAAGAATAAATAAAACCGATGAAGAAAACGAGCAGGAAACGGTAAAAGTGGTCAAACGTGATATTAAAGGAAAAAAATGGTACTAACAACAGGGAAATGGGACAAAAAAAGAAGAAAAGATGGACAAGAAAAAGACATTCAAGAAAAAGATAAAACCGCGAGCCGAAAACGTAACAGAAAAAATGAAAAACAGGGCATCGAAAAAGGAAAAAGTGAACAGATGAAGACGAAAAAAGAGAAGGCAAGGAGATAAAAAAAGTTACAAAATAACAAAAACTAGAAACTAAAACAAGAGAAAAAGAGAAGAGAAAGGATGGAATACGGGAAAGAAAACAAACAAAAACAAATGAAAAACTTGAGGATAAACAGGACTGAAAATAAGAAAAAATAGGACAGGAAACGAAGAAAAACGTAACATTTATTTGGAAAGGGACATGGAAAAGGAAAAAGAGACAGAAAAAAAAGGAAAACGGAAGGAAAATGAGAGTAAAAACCAAGAAAACGGTACAGAAGAGGCAAAAAACAGAACAAATAGTGAACAAACGGGAAAAGATAAGAAACGGAATTGAAAACAGGTAAAACGTGTTAGAGAATAAGACGAAAAATGTCAATTCTAAATTAATCTACACCAAATCAATTGCGCAGGAGTATTTCCAATTCCAAGTCCAGTTTTAAGTCTAGTTAAAAATTTAATCTCAAGTTAAGTTTCAAACCACATTTAGGCGCAATTAATTTCGTAACATCAGGAATAGAAGAAAAAAGCAACAAAAAGGAGGAAACAGCGGGCACAAAAGGAAAATTAAGAGAAAAGAGGAAAAACGAGATATGCAAGGAAGGCGGAACAGAAAATAAGAGAAACCAAACGGGAAAAGAATAATTGCGAGGGAAATACTGATGAAGTAAACGAGGAAATCGAAGAAAAACATGGTCATGCGGGATTTTGAAGGAGAAAGATGGGACCAAACACGGTAAAATGGTTTTTAATTCCAAGCCTGATTCAGTTCCAATTTCAAATAAAATTTCAAATCCAATTTCATATAAAATCTTTAAATTCTGTCTCGGTTTCATGCCTTATTTAAAGTAAAAGTCCCAGTCCAAATTACTCTAAATTCAAGTCCAATTTCAATTCCAATTTTCGTCCTTCCAATTAGTTCAAATTCAAATCTAATGTCCTACGTAAGGTCGGATTTTAAGAACAATTTTAACTATAGTTTCTAGTCCAGTTCCAAATCTAATTTATAGTCCGATAGTTATAGTTTTGATTTTAAATCCAATTGCATCCGAAAGTCTAGAGTTTTTAACCTAATCGGCCGGTATTTTTCCGATAAGTAATAATTGTTTCGCCACGCTATGATTGCTCCGTTTTACCAAGTTTTACCGCGAGCCCCAGCTTTTGTTTATGTCCGAGCAGGTCATTGTGTACATGTAATAACTATATTCAATTTTGAACTTTTTTGCACATACAGAGATCTTTCCATATATGTACTGGAACGTTCACTTTTAGATGAAATAGGTTAATGAAGAGTTTTCACATCGATGTGAAAAATATTTCAAATACACTACTCAGGTTTCACTGATTACCCAGAGGGGTTTGAACTATCTAAGCTCGTTCGAAATGCATCAATTGACAACGCCCGTTGAGATTTACGAGTTTCTGAAAGCCACCGACTAGACCGTCGTCGATCTATGAACCCGGCGGTTTATCGCTATTCCCCAGCAGCACACAAGCAGAAGAAAACAATCTGAATCTGTGCATCGCTCACTGTAAAAAAAAACAAAGATATGAGAAACAGCTGCATGCTGCAATCAATCGTGCGCAACGTCAGCATATCGACAAAATCTCCACAATAGTAGTAGCAAAGGGACGATAAATCGCACCGGCAAACAACAAAGTTGACAAAAGACCAATTCGTGAAACGTGTAAATGATCCTCCCAAAATACTTGTACGCACCGTCCCGTCGTCGTCGTCGTCGTTGGACGAGCATCCGATTGTGGTCGTAAAATACGGAACGTTTGAAAAGTGTGTGAGAGAGAGATTAAGGAAGCGAATGGAGGAAAAAATAAATAAAAACCACGCACCCAAATTAAGGTCCGCCCGGGAATTTATTGCCCACCGCCACTACCGTGCTAGGTCCTTCAGCTAAACTAGCACAAGCTACAGCTCATGTAATCTCAGCAGAACCATCTTTACGATATCCTCCTACGCTTCTATTTCGCATTACCCTAACAAAAGAAACACAATCGACTCATTCCCTGCCCACTAACTTCTAACATGTGTTTTCTTTTCTCTGTTTTGATCCGAAATCTTGAAACCGACTTTCACTACAAATTCTATACTTTCTCCGTAAGCATTAAAACTTTCCCGAATGGTATTCAAATTTAGAAACTTTCCAAATGGTGGTGTCCATTTCCGATCTTTGGGGTGAAAGTGCGAGAAATATATAGCGATAAAATAGCCCCAAACCGCCACGGCACCGTCCGCCATCAAGTCATAAACTGTGCTGCAGGATGTTATCCTTTTCTCTATCATTCCATGCCCATTTGGGTAGACCACAAACCGGGGCCGGGATTAGATGGTTTTAGGAACCTAATTCTGCTGAAATTATACGGCAGGCGGGTGCAACAGCACACGCGAGCAACGCCAGCTGGCAACCAACGCAA
Organism: Sabethes cyaneus; assembly: GCF_943734655.1. Lineage (NCBI taxonomy): Eukaryota > Metazoa > Arthropoda > Insecta > Diptera > Culicidae > Sabethes > Sabethes cyaneus. The sequence goes on along the minus strand of NC_071354.1, from coordinate 172,324,624 downwards.
CGCACGCCTGGATGTGGATTATTTAATAAAAGTGAACTTATGGATTTAATTTGCTTTCGACGGGATAAATATCCTCCGCTAAACCTAAGGTCAATGATACAAAAATGGTTACAGATCTATTCCAGTGAAGCAATTCATTTGACAATATAACCCAGACAGACAGGTAATTGAATCTAGTCTAGAAAGGTAAAAAGCTTGTTATGTTCAGTTCATATATGACTGGAAAACAAGTAAACTACAAAACTTGATTTATAAGCATTAAAAATTATTAGCTTCTCTGACGGTATTCAAATACACAGATGCATCGAAAACCGCTCATAAATACCATTTGCAAACCAAACGACTACGGAAGTAGAGAAAGTTCTCCACCAGAAATACAATTTGATTTTAATAAAAGATATTTGATTCCAATAAAAGATATCGTTAGTAAGATATAACAACTAATAGTTCTGAAATAAGCTGCAGTAAAAACAAAATCCGCAGATCGACGAGTTTTGTTCGTGTTCGGGTTTTATTTGCAGGAAACTATAAAAATGGAAACTGCAATCGCGGCACCTTACGGTATCAGCTTATATTTTTATTTTGCTGCTTTCCGGCGTTTGATGGGTACTTCGGCCAGATTGCTTAAATTCGACGAACGAAAGATTTGAAAAAGATTCTTCTTCTGTTTAGGGACTCGGGACTGAACTTCTCCAGATGCACAGAAAATGGACCTTCACTTTCAGTTCATTGATTATTTATTCCTATGAACTATATTCCTTCAAAGGTCTTTTTTAATTGTATACTTAAGTAAAACAAATCTATAGAGGAAAGTTACCTGATTGAATTATTGGCTAAAAGCGAATTTGTTTATTCAATCCGGATTGGAACTGGATGAACTTATTGTGTTCATTTGCTCCTATCTGACAGATAAAATTCATCCAGTTCCAACACGGATTGAATAAACAAATTCGCTAGAACATATTGTTTGGAAAACTATACATAATAAGGCATCTCGAAAATTGAACGGCTTTTAGAAGTCAAAACTCGATGGCTGGTGCCACTGGAATATCAAAACAGCGACTATCGTACCAGTGCTTAGTTGGTTTCGAGCTACGATGCTGGTCTAACAATACAGTCGACGTATGTTCGAATGTCGACTAGGCAGTGCTGATAGATAGAGTCAGTAGGATTGTTCCACTAGTCCTGTCCTGTACTGTCCTGTACTCTAATAGCCGGCTGTGAAGTATGTCGATAAAGAAGGGTTATGTCTTAGAAAAGACGTTTAAGCCCAAGGCTTTTTTTTTATCAGTATTTTAATCGTAGAGGATCTCATGCTTTTTACTCACCAGTAATCCCAAGTAACAATTTCAGGTTTTATTACGTTCGTATACTGGTTTTCATGACCAATTTCAGTTTTTTTTATCTCAATTTCTAGCAAAATCGTTTTAGTTGCTTCCTGCTACAGGTCAACCGATTGATAATAACTTTCTTTCTGCAAAACACTTCGCTTTGATAAATTTTTGTTTGCGAACTAAAACAAAATACTAGAATATGGCACATAAAAAAATGATTTTGGTGTTGAACTTTAGTACTCTTCATATTAGCATCAAAAAACTGTTTAGTCAGGGTGTTGCCGTTTTAATAGCTCTATGCAACTAACAGATTTATTGCGGTTTGACAAGTAACCGCGATAAGATCAATTTTGATTGGTGCCCATTTTGTATTGCTACGCCATACTTATGGTAAGTTTATAAGAGACGTGGTGCATCCAACAAGTTTCCGCGTGGTAATATAAGCAACCACAATAAATTTGCTTTATTAACAGTTTGATTATGGTTTTCTAGCTAGCTTGGACTCGTATCCTCTTGGTATTGCGCAATTCCACAATAAAATCAAAGGTAATCATTAATACCATAAGAAAATCTTTACAAAATTCAAGTAAAACCAAGTAGTTTTAGAACTGTTACTTGGGCTATCGTCATTCTTTGTCAAAGTCGAATGCTGATAAAGAAGACGGGCTCTTTCGAATTTCGTTGGTCCTCCGGTGAGACAGGATTTTGGTGCCGCAGGTCTTGCAAGCCACCACCATGAAAAACTACTAAGCATGAGAATCAACTAAAGTGAGATATACTGCTAAGCAGTGTTGCAAAGCCCACACTCGTATGGTCTAATTTTATCACTCATGCGTTCTGGTTCTAACGAACACGCTGGCATGAGCGTTGCTCTCGGACTCCCTTTCTTATTGTTGCATTCTCTGGCGACAAGTTTTTACGAGTGTGTATTTAACGGTCCAAGGTCGTCGCTCTCGCTTGTCATTGCAACCCGAACAGTTGATGAAGAACGCTTGCGAGGATCCGCCCTCCTGCCGGCGTGTGAAACGAGGACGTAATATGAAGACGAAAAGAAGAAGTAAAAGGAAATGCAGGAGTGCAATTGTACATTCTACTCACTCTCACGAGCTGCTGACAGCTCACGAGCTGCTGGTTTCGTGAGCGGGCTACGCAGAACGATGCTACGAGGCTGTGTGCTCACGAGTGTATCGGTAGCACAATGTGTGCACAGAATGTCAGTTGTTCATGGTATGCTTGCGTCAGTGGAGTAAGCTTTGGATACTATGCTTCTCAAACTCGCTCGTGTGCAAGTCGGCATCGTTTGCTTTACGCTCGATTTCCAAATTTGCTAATAAGCAATGAAAGCGGAACCAAAATTTGAAATAATCGGAATAAACCCGTGGGACGAAAAAGGACTATGGATTGAAAGCTCGGGACGTGGAACTGACTATCTTTTCCAAGGAAGCATGCAAGTGCTCTCTAACGTATTGACAAGCCGCAAGTTCGACGTTGTAGCGCTGCGGAGATGTGCTGGAATGGCTCAACGGTAAGTACCTACGTTCAGAGATGGATATACTATCTGCCAGTGCTGCGGCAATACACACGAGCTGGGTACAGTATTCATTCTGATTGGGTGATGGTCAACTAATCCTCGAATGTGCAGGTTCAAAATCAAGAACCGGTTCTGCAAAATGAGTAACGTGCACGTTGCACTGCCCTCACGTCAGAAGTAGCGGTGACAACAAAGAGGAATTCTACGCACAGTCATCGGAGATTTCAATGCTTAGATCGGCCCGAAGAAGAATTACAAACCGATGATTGAGCATACACCCGCTGACTAAAGAAATCGGCCTAAGATTCATCGCTTTTGCGCCTTCAAGCGCTATCGAAGCGCTAACATAGACTCAGACCACTACGTAGTGATGGGTAAGATGCGCCCAAAGCTCTCCATTATGAACAACATTGGGTACTGACACTAACCTCTGCCATGCTAAAAACTTGCGATGATGTGGGATATATCCTTGATTCTGGGGGTACTGTAATACTCATACTTTTAGATTTTTCTAAAGCTTTTGATACCATTTCGCACAGGGCGCTGTGCTCAAAGGTTTGTTCAGTATACGGTTTTAGCGGTTCGTTAATCAAACGCGGAAACGCGGTTTCGTTAATCAAATCGTACTTATCGTACGTAGACAGTAATCGGTTTTTTATTTTAATCACTTGTCTGCATCGCTATCTATTATTTCAGGTGTACCACAGGGCTCTGTGTTAGGTCCAATACTTTTCACTTTATACGTTATTGATCTTCCAGCACATCTGCATTGATGCAGTATTCACCTCTTTGCTGATGACGTACAAATTTACTTTGATGTTTCAAACCTTTCAAAACAAATAGCTAAACAGATAATAAATAACAATCTAATCATTTTTTAATAGGCATTCTCTTAGACTGAATGCTTCGAAAACTCAAGCGGTTTGCTTATCAAGACGTAAACAGACTATACAAAAACCATGTATTGTGCTCAATAATTCTCAAGTACAATACAAGAAAACTGTATCTAGCCTCGGTATAGTTCTCCAAAGTAATCTGGAGTGGGACTCCTTTACACTACAGCAGTGTGGTAAAATATATGCGGCACTTCGTTCTCTTCGTCAAAGTGCTTTCTTAGTAAATACAGAAATAAAATTAATGCTATTCAAATCACTAATTTTACCACACTTAACCGCTTGTGATTTTGTGCTGAGCCATCGACTAAAAGTTGCTCTTAATTACTGTGTCAGATTTATATTCAACTTGAATCGGTATTCAAGTGTGACTCACCTGCAGCATAAACTAATTGGTTGCTCATTTAATCATTTTGTTCAATGTTGCTATTCATCGATAAAAGTACTGATTCGGTTCGAAACACACTCAAAGGTGATTCCATAACGTCAAATTCTCTGGCAATGTTTTTCTAGCTGAGAATTATTTAATGAGAGTGAGAGAAAAGCGAATTACCACTCACTCTTTTTCATGCAATGATTTGATCGCTAGTGATGCCAATCAAAAACGAATACCTCGCATTTTGACTCATCGCGATGACTAGCTATGGTTTATCAATTTTGGAAAACAAGCAAAAGCGCTATCGGATATTGAATTATACCGTCAAAAAAACATGTACCTAACATTTATGTTGGTTTTTCAGTTCGACTTTTAGAACCTGAGATACTTGGAATATACATTTTTGCGACATAATACATAAATGCACTTCAAAACACCAACGTTCTTCTACACCCAGAAGACTTTTAATCTCATAAAATTATTTTAACGTGCTATTCATAATTTTTCAACATTAACGTTGAGTGCAGCAAAAAATTTTTTTTTTCGTGACAATGACAAGCACCAGGATCAAATTTTGAACAGTAGCCGACGATATTTTTATTATCAGCCTTCATCGTTAGTCACACAAGAAGAAGGTGTGTTATTTTTCATAGCTTCGAACCTTCGAGGCACCAATTATTAATAATAATATTACATGAATTTCATTGAAACTAAATCTTGAAACCATTTTGTTTGTCCGTGTGCCGCTTGAAGTTGCTGGTTGTGTATGGCGTTGCAAGTATATGTTAACGTTTGACAAGTTCATAATTATTATATGTGATAGGAATAACGAGCACGAAACGAGCAATATTTTTTTTGTAATTTGCCAAAAAATATGTTTATTTACGTTTCATCGCAAAATACATTCTCGGTTGGATGACAGCGATTAACGATGATTAGCGATGAGTGTGAGATAGAGATTCCGAGCGAGTATTTTCGAGCTTAATCAATTCATATTTTGCTCACCAATTTTTGCGTCGGCGATTCATCGCGAGCAATCAGGATACGATAGAGTTGCCAGTTGATAAGATTTAAATCGCTGATGAGCCTTCACCGTGATGAAAATTTGCAACATTGATTTTGTTAAATACACGTGTTGTTTGAGACAAACACATCCCAAGTAGCAATATGAGTTTTATTGTACTCTTATGGCGGTTTTCATGACCAATTTTGGTCTTAAATGCTATCATAAGAGTGTAATAAAACCCAAATTGTTGCTTGGGATACCAAATGGAATTTGTAATCCAACTAGCAGTTTCTTCAGATTTCTCCCATCATGAATTTGTGTGGGTGACAGTAGTAATCTATAAGTGATAAGTCAGGGTGTTTAAAGGACCATACAAGCATTGTATGTTAATCGGATATGCCAGGTTAACCAGATGTGCAAGAGCTCTTTAAAGGACTTAGTGTCTAGAAGCAAAACCATCAACGAACAGGGTGTGCTAGATGTTCGAGAAGATTCACTAAATAGAAATTAAGTTGTTAAAGTTTCACGTATGTTTCAATTACAAGATCGACAAGATAGCCAGATACCAGCATTCGGTTGTTGACCTATAGATTCGATAGATAATTCTGAAATCATGAATCTTCAAATTCGAACCGTATTAAAAGCCAAATTAAAGCGGTTTAAAAGCAAAATAGGATTAAGACGTGCTATTAGCTCTTAAGTTGCTGAAAACAACGAAGGTCGATCTGTGAAAATCACGAATATTTTATCATCGTACAAATCGAGAGGGCAAAGTACTGAAACCAATTCTGATGCCAAATTAAAAGTATTGCTAGACGTGCTTGCATCGTAGCAAACGAACCAATAATCTCGCTTTTTCCTCGTCAGATAATCAGAATCAAGTTTGCACTTGAACCGCGCGAAATGACATCAAAACAAAGTTTAAAAATCATGTAAAAGCTATAACTGTCCGTAACGTGCTCGGAATTATGTGATCCTCAAGACGGCTCACACGAGCGCAAGCACATTTTTATTGCTGTGTGACGCACTTTTTCGCCAATGTTGACATTTACCATCTTTCAGAATGATCCGTTTCAACACGATATGCATACTAATTAGTAAACCGTTTGCCTCCCCTCCCCCGCCCGCTGCGTGTACCACCCCGGGCAGGCCACTCAACTTCAAGAATGTCCACACGCGCGCACGTCCTCCATCTTTGTATACAACCTCGCGATCCGCCTAGCACAAGTAGATATTTTATTTTCAGAAACTTAATGAAATGACGATATCTTGTACCGACAGCAACCACGAACCGGGACTCAAATGTGAATGTGTTCGTGATTCATGAACACTGTTTTCTTTGTGACGTACGTACAGCACAATATATTCAACTGCCTGGTGCAAATAGAAATTGCCGCTTAGCAATTCATGATAGAATGGCACCGTCTCAGGAAAAGGGAAAATATCTAGCAATAAAATTCTAACATCAGTGCCTTCGCTCGTTTAGATTCATTCGGAAAGACCGGGGCGTACAGGGACCGACTGACTGACTGACGGTTTATCGTCGGTGTTGCAGGTAGTGCACTTCAATCCATAATAACTAAAGTAACTCATATCAACTTTGGTACGAGTAGGAGTTTATCATCTTTAAAATAAATTTTCTAGTAAAATATAAAAAAAATACAGAAAAAAATCGGAAAAATACAAGGAAAGGCTTTTTCTTACACTGCAAAGCTTTGAAACCTAAAAACTATCGAGAAAAAAATAAACCCAAACCGACTGAGTGGAAACAGCACATACCAAAAGAAGTTATAGTCTCTTCAATACCCAAGGGCCAAATGATACTCCCAAAGCAAAACTTAACACTCCCGTTCGGCATCAAACACCATGCAAACCTCATCAAACTAGGAATAAAAGGTACTTCATTCGGTTGTCGTTTCGTTTACGTATCTCTTGCTAAACTTTCCGTACACCTAACAACCAACGGTGGCATGTATACTCAGCAGTCGAAAAATTCACGTCAGCAAAACATCACGCGGTAGATTTCTAGTTGCACGGTTTTTCGTTCTTTTTATTTTTTTGGCTGCCCCATCCAACGGAACAGCGTCGGTCGTGAAGCGATGACGTTTGATGTAAAAGCATTTCACCGGCGGCGGCAGCAGCAGCAGCAGCAGCGTGCGGCATCGGTCGAGAAAGCAAGCAAGCAAACGAGCACTACCTACATCCCGATGGGAATAAATTTTCCGCACACTATCTGTGCGCAGAGAAGGTTTTTTCCTCGCAGTTGCTCTGCTGATTCTGGTACCGCTGCTCGAGAGACCGCATACTCGAGTGGAGCCGCATGGTGGTAAAGCTGCGGCGATGGACGGGATGGATTGGCAGCCGGGGAAAAAGGTTCGACGAAACACACGCATTCAGCAAAATATCAAGAAAAACAAACAACCAGATAGAACTGCCTTTCGCTTCTTTGCAACCACCCTCCTCCTGTCAGTTACTCCTTGCCGAAACTGAGTTCTCCATCAAACATTCGTCTTCACTCTAATGCGGTTTAGCTCAAATGCAGCTTTGAGTTGGGAGCAGAGAGAGAGAATACCGTAAAGAACAGAAAAGTAATGAAAATAATATAGAGACTCTGCTAAAATTACATGTAAGTGAAATACCTAATCTAAAATTAAACTAGTCTATAAATATGGCAGAACGTCGGGAAGTAATAAGAGTGAATGATCCCGAGAGGAGAAGTGGCGAAGATGAATCCGCTTGCTAGCTAGCTAGCTAACTAGAAGCAACGATGTGCTGGCAGTGAAAATCTGACGATAGCAGTCGGATTTCTCGTCTGCTAGGTATTATTTCCTTCGGTAGTAGTTGAATTGTTACTCATAAATTTGGTAACTTTTATGGTTGACTTTTGTGACTAGGCCGATGAAGAAATACTTTCGTTGAAACTTTTGAGCGCGTTCACTCACGAGAGCAGGATTACAGCTTACGACTGACGAATGGGAAAATTTGAGCTAAACCCTATTAGCAGTTTCTTTACGGATATAAAACTGTTTATCTTAAAATTTCAGATGGGTATCAGTGTCATAGTTGGTCATAAAACCAACTTTAATGAGGCGGAATAATTAACCAGCCGAACCTGTTGGCACTAGCATGAGTCAATGCAACCATTCTAAAAGCTAGTTTATTCATTAGTGGATTAAAATAACAAGGCCTTCATTATTTCGAGATGTTTTGCATGGCAAATTTCTATGTGGACTACCGCTCCTGACTATAGAATCGGTGATGTTTTCCATGAGATGCAGCAGGCATGTGATCGCACATGTTAGACCGCAGGTCTGCATCAAATGAATTGTATACAATTTTTCAATAGATTCTTACTTACTTACTCTTTTAACTTTTTGGCCAACCTCATTTTTCTGATTTGAATGTGGTTAAAGTTTAATAGCAAAAATAAACACCTATTAGAAAAGTAGTTTAAAAGAAAATATTAATATTACCATCACATACGTGTTTATTAATGTTAACCTTCTCATGTTTTGCAAGAAATCTATATGTGATGAATAAAATCGTAGATTATTTTCAAATTTATTATTTTCGAGAGCATGCTTACTTAACTATAGTTTAGTGGCAACGGTCTGTCACTGATCCTCCGCCGAATTATGGTCCTCCAGTTCAGTCGGTCATGGACTACAGTTCTCCAATCCCCTCGAACACCAGCTGAACGCTCAGTCCATCCAACGTCTCGAAAGCGACTGAGGTCTCACCGGCTATTCTGGCGCATGATTTCGACCCATCCAGCGTCGCACGAATCAATGTCGCTAGTTTTGTCGAAAAAGCACGTTCTAGCATTATCTGCCATGGTTCATTTCGTAAATCGTACGCCTCCTTAAAGTCCACAAAGAGATAATGAGTCTACAAGTTGTTCTCCCGGAACTTGACTAGTTACTGTCACAGGGTAAAGGTTTAATCCATCGTGAAGCGACCGTCACGAAGGCCAATTTGGTACTCGCCGACGAGGGACTCCGCTAACGGTCTCAGTCTACAGAATAGGATACGGAGAACACCTTATAGGCAGAATTGAACAATGTAATGTTTGACGATGAATGAGGAGGACGCTGCGCGGGTGACCAACACGCGCAGTGCCACACGTCAGAGCGTGGAAAAACACAAACGGAATAAGTTGCAGTGAAAACAAATCTTCCAGGAGAAAAAGCGCTACCTGGAAGGGTTGCGAAAGTTCTACCAGAAACTGAACGGATCCCACAAAGACTTTGTGCCGCGAGCCGAGATGTGTCGGGATAAGAATGGCAGTACTCTGACGGATGATCGTGAGGTGACCGATTGCTGGAAGCAACACTTCTGAAGCGACCCTCATTCCCTACAACATTACATGCACGCATTTTCATCTGGCTGAACCCGGATGAATCAACCCCGGTCGGCTTTTAAATATCAATTTAATATTATTAAATTTAATATTTAATTCGATCACCCACGCCGGTAGGTGACTTGATCGAGCGACGGCGCCGGTAGGGCAAAATACTTAAATGAAAACAATCGTCGCGTTTGCACCACCACATTCTAGGTAAACGAACGCGCAAGTTTCTTAACCTGCGGCAACGAACAGTTCCCAAAACAAATGCGCCGTTGCATTTTGCCGACTAAGGTAAACAACGAAGCGCGGAACTGTTCAAGTTGACAAAAACAAAGTCCCCGCGCGAGAGGCCAAAATGTATGCGCGAGAGGGAAGCTCAACGGACAGCGTGAGGTCTGCCGCTAGGCAGAATAGGACGGAACTACCTCGAGAAGGAGGAGTTTCCTTAGGGCAAAGAGTTTTTAGCAAGTAAGAATTAACTTTGTGGAAAAAGTTTAGGAAAATAAATGGGGATTCGGTTTTGACACGCCAACCCGTCTGGTCGGTAGTGGCACTTAATCCGGTTGTTTTATTTCTTTTTTGATTTGTTCCTTCCGCGCGGGTTTTTTGGATCGAGGGGGCCCTTAAGGCCCCCTCATTATACTTCGATGAACATCTGAATGGCGCCCAGGCGAAGAACCATGGCGGAGCAGGAAAAGCGATTTCGATGGTGCAACAAACAGGAACGAGGTGCCATTCCCAACGATAGGCGAAGTTAAGGAGGCCATCATGCAGCTAAAGAACAATAACTCAACTGGAAAAGTGGGGTTTCCCGCGACGGCCGAACAGAAAACCAAATCGACCACATCTGCATCAGCCGGAAATGGAGAATTTATTTATTTCCATTTGGCCGGCCGCCAGCACAGCTAGGGCTATATGGGCGGAAATGGAGAAGGAGCCTTCTTGGTGCACGCAACAAACGCAGCGCTGATATTGCATCCGACCATCATCTTGTTATCGCTAAGATACGTCTGCGCGTCGCACGTGTCCAACGACGGGAGGAGAAAGTTGGGTGCCGCTACGACATCCGCCGATTAGAGAATCTTGAGGTAAAAAGGGCCTTTGTTGAACAACTTGAATCTCGAGCCTCGGAGTTGCCACCTGGTGGAACCGTCGAAGAGCAATGGACCGGCATCAAGAACGCCTTCATCACGACCAGTGATGAAACCCTCGGCAAAGCGCGCAGTGCGCGGAGGGAGTGGATTTCGGATCAAACTTGGAGGAAGATCGACGAGCGGAGAGAGGCGAAAGCCGGCATTGAGCGAGCGCGGACTAGATCGGCTAAGACAGCTGCCCGTCAACGATACGCCGAACTGGAGCGGGCTGTTAAACGTGCTTGTAGGCGGGACGAGAGGCTGGACTAACTCCCTAGCCGAACAAGGAGAAACCGCCACCGCTAATGGTGATATCCATTTGTTGTACGATATGCGGTAACTGGCGTGGCATCACGTTGCTCTGTATTACTCTCAAAGTACTCTGTAAAGTAATCCTCAACCGGATCCAGGAGAAGATCGACGCTACTCTCCGGCGGCAGCAAGCTGGATTCCGTGCTTGCCGATCATGTGTAGACCATATCACAACGCTCCGCATTATATTGGGGCAGATCAACGAATTCCAGGACTCTCTTCTGCTGATTTTCGTTGACTTCGAAAAGGCGTTCGACCGACTCAATCACGAAAACATCTGGGGCGCACTTAGGCGTAGAGGAGTTCCAGATAAGCTAGTCCATCTCATCGAGGCTCAGTACGAGGCGTTCTCGTGCAAGGTTTTGCACGACGGCGTCTTGTCCAACCCCATAAGGGTTACTGCTGGCGTGAGATGCTGCTGCATTTTATCACCGCTTCTGTTTCTCATCGTTATGGATGAGATATTAGTTGGAGCAATTGACAGTAAACCAAATCGAGGATTGCCTTGGAATCTAACGATGAAGCAGCTCAATGACCTCGACCTAGCCAACGACATTGTCTTGCTCGCACAACGCCGAAACGATATGCAGAGCAAGTTAGATGACTTCTCCGAGATCTCCCATGCAGCAGGTCTCACAGTCAATGTAGCAAAAACTAAGTCTATGGTAGTGAACACTGACAATTCCTCCAACTTCACAGTAGCGGGACAACAAGTTGAGCAGATAGACGCCTTTCAATATCTTGGTAGTCAAACAACGCCCGATGGTGGTACCAAGACTGATATAGCCACACGGATCAGGAAGGCCAGGGGTGCCTTTGCAGGTCTGCGAAACATTTGGCGCTCAAACCAGATCACTCTACGTACGAAAACCCGAATCTTCAATTCAAACGTTAAATCCGTACTGCTGTATGCCTGCGAAACGTGGTGCGTCTCAGCGGAGACAACGCAAAAACTGCAGGTATTCATTAACCGGTACCTGCGATACATTATTTGTGCCTGGTGGCCTGATAATTGGATATCCAATGAGGAACTCCATCGTCGGTGTCATCAACGGCCGATAGCCACAGAAATTCGTGAACGTAGGTGGAAGTGGATCGGACACACCTTGAGGAAAGGAACGAACGAGGTTCGCAGAGAAGCACTCGACTGGAATCCACAAGGACAGCGTAGAAGAGGCAGACCCAGAGGCTCAAGGCGACGGAGCTTAGCCAACGACATCCGGGCTGTAGGCGAGAACCTGTCCTGGTGACAGGTAAAAACCATGGCGTGTAACCGTCAGCAGTGGAGATCTCTGATTTCATCCCTTTGTTCTGCCGGACCGGCGGACATGGACACATAAGTAAGTAAGTAATAGATTTGCGGGAACTTATCAAGTCGGCTTCGTCAAAGGATGGTCTACAACAGATCAAATATTTACACTGCGGCAGAACCTCTAAACGTGCCGTGAATACAGAGTTCCCACGCACCATTTGTTCGTTGATTTCAAAGCCGCATATGATACCATCGACAGAACAGAATTCTGGAAAATCATGGACGCGAATATAAGGAAGCTCATTAAACTGATTAAATCTACGATGGATGGTACACAGTGCTGTGTTCGTTTTTCGGGTGGATTGTCAAGTTCATTAGAATCACACAGAGGGCTGGTCAAGGTGATGGTCTTTCATGCCTGCTGTTCAACATAGCGCTACAAGGTGTTATGAACCGAGCGGATATCAACACGCGGGGCACGATCTTCAGCAAATCTAGTCAATTCGTCTGATTTTCCGATGACATGGATATTATCGGCAGAACATCTGTGGCGGTGGCTGAACGGTACAGCAGAGTAAAGCGCGAAGCAGAATAGATTGGGTTAAAGTACATGATACAAAGTACAGGGTACAAAGTACATGATCGCCAGCGAAACCGAGGTCGACCAACGCCTCTTGGACAGTAGCATAATGATCGACAGCGATGAGTTTGTGGTAGTTGACGAATTTGTCTTGGCTCATTGGTAACGGCAGACAATGATACTAGCCGTGAGATTCGGTGGCGTATTATCAGCGGAAGTCGTGGTTAATAAGAGCTTCACAAGCAATTAAACCGGTTGTTCTCTACGGGCAAGAAACATGGGCAATGCTCGAGGAGGACCTGCGAGTGCTTGGAGCTTTCGAAAGACGAGTGCCAAGAACGATCTTTGGCGGTATATAGAAGGACGGACTATTGAGGCGGAGGATGAACCATGAACTCTATGGCAAACCCAGCACTCTAAAGGTGACTAAAGCTGGACGACTACGATGGGCAGGGTATGTAGCAAGAATGCCGGACAACTACACTGAAAAAATGGTGTGTGACTCAAATCGAGTAGGAACAAGACGATTAGGAGCACAGCGAACAAGATGGTTAGACCAGGTGGAGCGAGATCTGGCGGAGAGTACTCAATGTCCGAGGAATTGAAGAGCGGTAGCCCTCAACCGAGTACATTGAAGAAACCTTGTTCAACAGGTTTTGTCTTAGGACGGTAAACCACCTAAGAAGAGAAAATTTCCTAATAGTTTTTACACTCGAGCCGATGTTCGTTTTTTAAAAATAGGACAAATGAAGCCGTTCAACCACTCCTCCGGTAATCATTCTTCCTCCCAGATCCTGACGATGATCCGGTGGATTGTTTCGTACCACCGGTCGCTCCTCGCTTTTAAAAGTTCAACGGAGATACCGTCCTTAGCAGCAGTCTTACCGGTTTTCAACTTACTAGTTGCCTTCCTAACCTATTCTTGTGCTGGTGATTCACAGATTGGCCTTCGCTCACAACTCTTACTATGTTCCTGCTGAATGATCGATCGGAAATGATCGAGCTGATAGCTAGAGTCTCCATTTGGATGCCTCCAAGTGAGTTTCCGAATATCCAGTCATAGAAAGTAGATGCTACAAAAGGCCCATTCCTCTGACCAAGACTAAATTTATCAGCCACAGATCGTTATCATTGGTCAACATATGAAAGCTATGCTTTCCAATGACAGGACGGGAGACTTCCTCCCTCATGATCTGCGCATTTGCATCTTCGATAATCATTTTCACGTCATCATAATTACCGTTTATCGGTACGTAGACGTTGCTCAGGCTGTAGTTGAAGAACTTTTCCTTAATGCTCAACACATGTATAAGGTCTACGTATCTACGAGCCTCAATCGCATAAATCATTGCTTTGTGCTTTCCCAACACTACGAAACCCTGTTTCGCCTTTTTACCATCACTGTGGTGTAGTGCTTTAAAGAAGTGCCTGCAATAGGGTTTACTGCACAGAACTTCCTCTCTCCGGAATTTAGTTACCGAACTTCTTGAATAGAAGCGATCAACTTCGAGTCGATGAGCTCTCGAGCAAGCAAGTCAGCTTGTGCCGATTCATGGCGGGTTCAGACGTTCCAGGTGTTCTTGTTCTTGGCCGTGTCCTATACCTATCGATCCGTTCCGTATTTTCATTTTCGTTGTTCGTCATATATGAGTGTTGATACTACTACTTTACAGGGGGTCGTGATACCTACATCCCACTGATGGGCCTGCCATCTTGGATGCAGCTAGCGGGATACAGCGTTACACATTAAGCCACTCGCTCCGAGAAAGCGACGCTGTTTGAACCGCTCCTCACCTGGGAAACAGGCGCGCAAGTTCGCACCTCCTAGCTATTAGCTATTCCAGTATTTACATGAAGTACATACTGAACTCAATACGCACCAAATGATCTGCACTTTAATGTGATATGTTTTGAAAAATGTAAAATATTCATGTATATGGAAAACACCACACCTCCCTTTTTTGGAAGAATGATGTAACAAAATAAGAGTTTGATTTGACACCCCGAATAAAAATTCACATTAAATTTTGTAAAACGCTATCTACAACGCTATAGTTTTTATTGTAGATATTCAAATTGATGGTAAATTTATTGTTAAATAGTCACAAATTCAAATTCTATTTATATCCATATAATTTTATGGAATGGAATTAGCCATAGTTCACCACAAATTTACTGCATTTTTAAATCATATTTTGCTTTTTCGTTTAAAAAAACTACCATAAAACGACGATAACATGTACTGTAAATGGAAATTTTGTTCACGAAAAAAAATACATTTTATTTTATTGTTAATACGTAACAACCCGTCATTTTGAGGCCAGAATCTCTCAAAACCATGCAAGTTATGATGGACTACATTAAGTGGTTGGTTATCTTTTCTGACAATAAATTTTAATGTTTTTACCGTGTTCCGTATCCAACTGTTGGAATAATTCTTATCTTCGCCTTATGGTTATTTTTTTCCGGAAGAATCGTCCAAATTAAGTTTTATAAAATATACTGAGATATGTATATTTATATTATTTATATTATATTTATACTTAAAAGATTTTTATGTAAAGATTTTTATGTTATTTGGCCGCTTATTTAGCGCATGGTTCCTAATTCTGCACATCTCATATTTTCGTTAAAAACTGCCTCAAATTAAAAACGTTAAAAACAAGCCTCAAATTATTAACTACATGTACACCAATTTTTCTAAATCTGTTATTTAGGATCAAAATTTACAGGAGTCTGAAAGTATTGACTGAAATGTTGGGTGAGCAAAATTAGGAACCATGCGCAGAACACGCTTACGGTATATATAGCTGAGATTTAATTTATTTTCATTTCAGAAAGAATATTAGAGGATCATTCCATCCCAGCAGCTCGACGAATTTCAACATATTTGAACCTACACCAATGACTGCAAGCAAATGGTTTTAGTGGAAGTGCGCATTCATCCTTTACGCTTGATCTTTTGATAGAACTCTCATTCACTTAATACTTTTTAATACCACTTGTTTTCGCTTGTTTTGATACTAATTTAATAAAGATTCGAGCAGCAGAAGTGGATGAACAATAGAAATGCATCTTAGTATTCCAGTGCTACTAGAAACAAACTGGATGCAGTTGGCGTCCTATTGGCGTCTCTCGATAAATTATGTTTTTCAAACTTTACGCTTTTGCGGACGCTTAGAAACTTCCGGTTTTGTTTGCGCTTGAGCCACAAATTGCTGCAAATTAATAGACTTAATAGACATTGTCCAATTTATTGTTGAATAAACACGATTTCGCAATTCTACAACAATCATTGTTCATTGATCGCTTTTACAAATGTTTCAGATTTTCTGAACAATCGCCTGGTAGCGCTTTTAAATATTTCTTCACTTTCTCAGGAATATAGTGATATATTTTCATATGGCATAACCAAACATAAAAAATTCAACACTGTGACAGTAGAAAAAATTGTGCTGTACGGATCTTCTCTCGGTGTTACCCATATAAAATATGTATAGCGATTGTTATCTGCTGATAAAATATTGTGCTCACATTCACATACTGTAACACGCTTACCTCAATTCAAATGACCTTTCCCTCTAACGAGCTACGTGTCGGTTAAACCATATTACTCACAAAAGGTCAAATTAAAAAAAACGAACATCCTAACAAATCATAAAATCATCGATTCTTCCCACGTTGGTTTCAGTTTGCAAGCCAGACAGGCATTCCACTCCATCCCGCTACTGGCTGCACTACAATCCGCGCCAGACAAACGAAACAAGGTAGGACGAAGGTATTTTTGCCGCCGGATGTCTACGGTTTTCCACCCGCAAGAAACTGCAGCAGCCGCCATTAGACATTGGAGCGAAC
Source organism: Sabethes cyaneus (assembly GCF_943734655.1). Taxonomy (NCBI): domain Eukaryota; kingdom Metazoa; phylum Arthropoda; class Insecta; order Diptera; family Culicidae; genus Sabethes; species Sabethes cyaneus. The sequence continues at coordinate 172,308,004 of NC_071354.1, read as the reverse complement.
CATAAGTCACACAAAAAATATTTATGGCTATATCTGTAGAGGATCTTCCCTTGCGCCGCCCGGCAAGGCACGTGCGAGACAGAGAATCCAGTTTTTCTCGTCCTAATCTAGAATACGAATTTTCGTTTTTTCTTATCATTGCCAGTCGTCGTCGTCGTCGTTTTGCGACCCTAATGTGTTTTAAATTTAAATTAGTTTGGAAAACTGTCAAAACATGTAATGGCGACTCGATGATGGCGCCACCACTGGCACTGGGTGCGACGGATGGCAGTCAATGTGCAATAACTTTTCGCTTATTGGATTTGAATTATATTGAAATCCACTTTCAAGTTTTGGGTTTTATTCTTTTCGCAAAGTTTCCTTCCGCGAATAATTTGAGCACTGCTATTGATTACAAACGAATGGTTTATTTTTGTTATTTTCAATCCATTAAGCAATTTACCATTTTTGTGTGCCTGCGGGAGTTTTCTTCCATTTTTCGGAATTTCACCCGATGGGAGATGGAAATCCTGTGGCACAGGGACACAGCATGAATCTAGTGATTCGCTGAATACTACCTTTTGCGTTTCCGGTGTTGACAGCAGTAAAATTTCTCGTGTTCCGAAGTCAACAACTGTGATTCTGTTTTTGTGCTACTACTTGTCCTTCCCATCAGTGCCGGGTTTGATTCGAATAAAAACAGTAGGACGCATGCCGTATTTTAAAAAATATTTGTGAATTTAACAGTTCAACCAGAAAACGAAGTTTCTGCAATCTAAACCATTGTTGTGGCATTTCAATAACATGTCTTTAAAATAGTTTCATCAAACCAACGGAATTGGCAATGATGTAAGAACTTTCACAAATCGAGCGTGACTACGAAACAACTAATGATTGATGTTCGAAAGTTGCAACAGGCAACCGTCTTTTAACCTCTAGCCACGTGCTCGTAATGTACATTTTCGAAACGTGGGCGGTTTTTATAATATTCACTTTCCCAAACGTGAAAGCAGACAAAAAACTAATCAATGTTGTCGTACTGTAAGCAGCTGACGTAAATGTGCGCTACGATAATCTCGGTTGACAGTACGCTAATCAGGAAACAACATCTGGCTCTCTGATGTTTGACCGAAAACTGACGCATTTTCCGCCGCCACCACCAGCGCCGGTCCAATGATGATGTGGTTCATCATAAGAAATATTATTAGTAATGGTATGGGCGTGCTCCTGCCAGAGTTTGTCCGAACGACTCACATTCGTGTACGTACCCATTTGTACTTTACATCGCACAGCGCATCCTCATACTCGATCCGAACGCCGATTTTTCGATAGCTACTAACGGAAGAATTTCTGCTTCAAAAATATCTCAACGATGGATGAAAAATTGCAATCGTTTCGCGCAAATGGATCGCAATGCTGTTGCTTTCTCTGCTGGTCCGCTCCCGGGAAAGTGCCGATGGATTATGAAAATTGACGACAAGTTGAAAGGAATCGTACGACTGAAGGAACGAACGGGGAGATGATTTTCCTTCACCTAATGGGCCGCCGCCGGCTTTCAGCTGGGAAAACATGAGATCCACATCGTTCAAATGTTATTGGTCGTTGACTGTTTATGTGCCACCGAACGTAGTCGTACCATCACCGGCTCCACTTGTATTGAACTGTGTATCGTTCGTATTGAAGATATAAAGCCTTTACAATGCGAGATAATCCTATGGCGCAATTTCAATACAAAATACACTTCACTTTTGATATTTATAAGCAAAACACGCTTTAAACCTGGAGTGTGTTTTGATACAGTGGTTGTAACTTTTTTGTCAGAAATACAAATTAACTCAATTTTCTATTTTTATAGGTAGAGTAAATGCTTTTATGACACCGAACTGGAAAAATGTGAAATTGTTTACTGAGATAAATACTGACAAATAAGATTTAAAACCACAACTTTCTATTGCCGGTCGAGTGCATTTCCAATTACACCTGCACGGTTATGAATCACGCTGTTATTTGCTAACAAAACATTTACTCATGTACTCATTTACTCATGTTTCATGTACGAAGATCACTCTGGTGCTGATGTTTACTGTCGCGAGCTGAAATTGACGGAATCTTCTTCGCTGGCTAGTTATTGCATCGTTTTCGCAAATCTGAAGTTTTGTTCAGTTTGTGCTGATTGAAAGAATTAATCGGAATCGGAAAGTTAATTTACTTCTGTTCTGAAGTGGCTATAAATGCAATTTGTGCTGCTAATTCCAAATCGGAACCAATCGTGTACCAAACTCAGCTATGAGAAATAAACATTATTAATGCCATCTGGGTTCTTGGTCATTCCAATATAACGCTACGCCCCCACTGGTCCCATCCTACCCTATAGGTTTGTGAAGTTAAGGAAAAATAAAGCTTCACTATGCCATAACTTTACAAGGAAGGGCTTTGTAGATTGGTGACATTTTGTAAAATGTGTGTTTTGAGTGTTTCTCAAAACTTTTAACTCTGCACCCAAGAGATAAACATTATTTCTTCAGCGAAATTGCTTACTTCTATATTTTCTATAGCTTTTCCAATTTTCTGTAGCAAGGTTCACAAATTTCATACAATTATTATAATATTCATCATACATAATAATATTTAAATTTGCTGTACAACAAATAACAATCGACGATGTTTTGTAAATAAGAACAATAAAGCTTTCAAATGAAGGATATTTAGGATTTGACCGCTATGTTGACTTTTGTTAGAATATCAACTTTATCGTCATGAACGCACCAACCCACCTCAATTTTTAGCCCACCATGGCTGAAAGCTGAAAAAAAAATCTATAAGAAACACTTACCAAATTAGGCATGCATTGGCATTAACTAAACGAAAAAATCAATTTTCTGTAGCAAGATTTATAATTCTCAATGTTAAATCTTTCTCAAAGTCAAAGTTTTGCTGAATCTTTTGTAGTTTCGGTGCTACGATGCTAGTATCTTATTAGATGCTAAATGAACGTTCATTTAGTCACTGATGAGTTACTAGCATTGTAGCACCGTAACTACAAAAGATACAGCAAAATTGTAGATAAGAACTAGTACTATAAATGTCCCATAAATAACTTTGTCATATTTGGCTCGGCTGAAACGGTACTGTCAAATGAATCAAAATTGAGTCAAAGTGATCGAACCATCCCTGCTTGTGAAAATCAATTGCATAATCGGATGAATTCCACTGCATATTAAAACTATTAAATATTTCTTAATGTCTTAATACAGCCTAATTCAGCTTTCTAATGGTGGATTAAATATTAAAATCGGTTGACGCTTTCGTGGCAAAACAAAAGATTTTCTGATGAAATCCAATATGGCGGCCAAATCCAAGTTTGCTGTTCCACAAGTTTCACTTTTCGATCTTTTGGGCCACAGTTAACAAAAATCCGTGTCACTGCTATACGACAAAAAATGTCACGATAGGAAAAAAAAAATGTCGCGTTAGGAAAAAAATGTCGTGACATTTTATGCTAGTCAAGCGTAACAACAATGTTTGCTCATTGTAGGTTTATTCTGGTTCTGGTTTTGGTTCTGGTTCTGGTTCTGGTTCTGGTTCTGGTTCTGGTTCTGGTTCTGGTTCTGGTTCTGGTTCTGGTTCTGGTTCTGGTTCTGGTTCTGGTTCTGGTTCTGGTTCTGGTTCTGGTTCTGGTTCTGGTTCTGGTTCTGGTTCTGGTTCTGGTTCTGGTTCTGGTTCTGGTTCTGGTTCTGGTTCTGGTTCTGGTTCTGGTTCTGGTTCTGGTTCTGGTTCTGGTTCTGGTTCTGGTTCTGGTTCTGGTTCTGGTTCTGGTTCTGGTTCTGGTTCTGGTTCTGGTTCTGGTTCTGGTTCTGGTTCTGGTTCTGGTTCTGGTTCTGGTTCTGGTTCTGGTTCTGGTTCTGGTTCTGGTTCTGGTTCTGGTTCTGGTTCTGGTTCTGGTTCTGGTTCTGGTTCTGGTTCTGGTTCTGGTTCTGGTTCTGGTTCTGGTTCTGGTTCTGGTTCTGGTTCTGGTTCTGGTTCTGGTTCTGGTTCTGGTTCTGGTTCTGGTTCTGGTTCTGGTTCTGGTTCTGGTTCTGGTTCTGGTTCTGGTTCTGGTTCTGGTTCTGGTTCTGGTTCTGGTTCTGGTTCTGGTTCTGGTTCTGGTTCTGGTTCTGGTTCTGGTTCTGGTTCTGGTTCTGGTTCTGGTTCTGGTTCTGGTTCTGGTTCTGGTTCTGGTTCTGGTTCTGGTTCTGGTTCTGGTTCTGGTTCTGGTTCTGGTTCTGGTTCTGGTTCTGGTTCTGGTTCTGGTTCTGGTTCTGGTTCTGGTTCTGGTTCTGGTTCTGGTTCTGGTTCTGGTTCTGGTTCTGGTTCTGGTTCTGGTTCTGGTTCTGGTTCTGGTTCTGGTTCTGGTTCTGGTTCTGGTTCTGGTTCTGGTTCTGGTTCTGGTTCTGGTTCTGGTTCTGGTTCTGGTTCTGGTTCTGGTTCTGGTTCTGGTTCTGGTTCTGGTTCTGGTTCTGGTTCTGGTTCTGGTTCTGGTTCTGGTTCTGGTTCTGGTTCTGGTTCTGGTTCTGGTTCTGGTTCTGGTTCTGGTTCTGGTTCTGGTTCTGGTTCTGGTTCTGGTTCTGGTTCTGGTTCTGGTTCTGGTTCTGGTTCTGGTTCTGGTTCTGGTTCTGGTTCTGGTTCTGGTTCTGGTTCTGGTTCTGGTTCTGGTTCTGGTTCTGGTTCTGGTTCTGGTTCTGGTTCTGGTTCTGGTTCTGGTTCTGGTTCTGGTTCTGGTTCTGGTTCTGGTTCTGGTTCTGGTTCTGGTTCTGGTTCTGGTTCTGGTTCTGGTTCTGGTTCTGGTTCTGGTTCTGGTTCTGGTTCTGGTTCTGGTTCTGGTTCTGGTTCTGGTTCTGGTTCTGGTTCTGGTTCTGGTTCTGGTTCTGGTTCTGGTTCTGGTTCTGGTTCTGGTTCTGGTTCTGGTTCTGGTTCTGGTTCTGGTTCTGGTTCTGGTTCTGGTTCTGGTTCTGGTTCTGGTTCTGGTTCTGGTTCTGGTTCTGGTTCTGGTTCTGGTTCTGGTTCTGGTTCTGGTTCTGGTTCTGGTTCTGGTTCTGGTTCTGGTTCTGGTTCTGGTTCTGGTTCTGGTTCTGGTTCTGGTTCTGGTTCTGGTTCTGGTTCTGGTTCTGGTTCTGGTTCTGGTTCTGGTTCTGGTTCTGGTTCTGGTTCTGGTTCTGGTTCTGGTTCTGGTTCTGGTTCTGGTTCTGGTTCTGGTTCTGGTTCTGGTTCTGGTTCTGGTTCTGGTTCTGGTTCTGGTTCTGGTTCTGGTTCTGGTTCTGGTTCTGGTTCTGGTTCTGGTTCTGGTTCTGGTTCTGGTTCTGGTTCTGGTTCTGGTTCTGGTTCTGGTTCTGGTTCTGGTTCTGGTTCTGGTTCTGGTTCTGGTTCTGGTTCTGGTTCTGGTTCTGGTTCTGGTTCTGGTTCTGGTTCTGGTTCTGGTTCTGGTTCTGGTTCTGGTTCTGGTTCTGGTTCTGGTTCTGGTTCTGGTTCTGGTTCTGGTTCTGGTTCTGGTTCTGGTTCTGGTTCTGGTTCTGGTTCTGGTTCTGGTTCTGGTTCTGGTTCTGGTTCTGGTTCTGGTTCTGGTTCTGGTTCTGGTTCTGGTTCTGGTTCTGGTTCTGGTTCTGGTTCTGGTTCTGGTTCTGGTTCTGGTTCTGGTTCTGGTTCTGGTTCTGGTTCTGGTTCTGGTTCTGGTTCTGGTTCTGGTTCTGGTTCTGGTTCTGGTTCTGGTTCTGGTTCTGGTTCTGGTTCTGGTTCTGGTTCTGGTTCTGGTTCTGGTTCTGGTTCTGGTTCTGGTTCTGGTTCTGGTTCTGGTTCTGGTTCTGGTTCTGGTTCTGGTTCTGGTTCTGGTTCTGGTTCTGGTTCTGGTTCTGGTTCTGGTTCTGGTTCTGGTTCTGGTTCTGGTTCTGGTTCTGGTTCTGGTTCTGGTTCTGGTTCTGGTTCTGGTTCTGGTTCTGGTTCTGGTTCTGGTTCTGGTTCTGGTTCTGGTTCTGGTTCTGGTTCTGGTTCTGGTTCTGGTTCTGGTTCTGGTTCTGGTTCTGGTTCTGGTTCTGGTTCTGGTTCTGGTTCTGGTTCTGGTTCTGGTTCTGGTTCTGGTTCTGGTTCTGGTTCTGGTTCTGGTTCTGGTTCTGGTTCTGGTTCTGGTTCTGGTTCTGGTTCTGGTTCTGGTTCTGGTTCTGGTTCTGGTTCTGGTTCTGGTTCTGGTTCTGGTTCTGGTTCTGGTTCTGGTTCTGGTTCTGGTTCTGGTTCTGGTTCTGGTTCTGGTTCTGGTTCTGGTTCTGGTTCTGGTTCTGGTTCTGGTTCTGGTTCTGGTTCTGGTTCTGGTTCTGGTTCTGGTTCTGGTTCTGGTTCTGGTTCTGGTTCTGGTTCTGGTTCTGGTTCTGGTTCTGGTTCTGGTTCTGGTTCTGGTTCTGGTTCTGGTTCTGGTTCTGGTTCTGGTTCTGGTTCTGGTTCTAGTTCTGGTTCTGGTTCTGGTTCTGGTTCTGGTTCTGGTTCTAGTTCTGGTTTTGATTTTTGTTCTTATTGAATACAATTATTTTCATGGAGTCGAGAAATAGAATATAATTTTCATCTTTTATCAATATTTTTTTCAGACTCCCTGTTGGCCTCGAGGTATGATGCTGGCCAAATAAGCCAGTCGTCGTATGTTCGAATCTTGGCTGGGAGAGGCTGTTAGAGTCAAAAGGATCGTAGCGACTGGTCCTGCAATTGACCTGTACTCTAACAGCTGGCTGCGAAGTCTGTCGTACAAAAACAGAAGGTCAAGTTTCGATAACGGAATATAGTTCCTAGGCTTTGCTTTTCTTTTATCAATATTTACATCATGATTCAAATCAGCAGTAACCAGCAGGAACCGAAACGGTTACACTTTTTCTATATATTTACCAGCATACAATGCCATGTCAGACTCTTAACCAATCCCATCGCTATAAGTGTCGAGACTAACTCGAATACGTACATGATAATAAGCAAACATTATCGTATGTCAGCTGACCATTCATACAAAATGTCGTGTAGAAATGACATGCATTTGCCGCTTTTTGCTTACAGTTCTAGTTGGAATAGTATGGAGAAGTGATAGAGAATAAGGTGTATTGGGAACTAAAAATAAGGGAATGTCAGGAACGACGGGAAAAACTATTTCAGAAAACATTTTTGTTAAACCTCTAGAATCGGGCAAAAACCATTTGTGATCGTCATTTGAAATACAGAATCGATAGACAAACCTCAAACGAACAAAGCCCAGGTTAAATTGCAGCGTAAACTCACCTGTGAAAAGAGAGAGAAAACGTAAAAGAGTTAGGCAGAAGCTAAAGTAAACATAAACATGCCAGCAGATTTTAATATATGTAGGGTTAAATGTATGTTGTTTTTATATAAATGGCTTCGAAAATAGAATGAAACTTTTCAGAGCTGTAAGTTACAGCCTGTAACATACGATATCCCGGGAAACAAAAAGTGTCTTGATATCAATGGTGAACAGCACAAGCAGCAACCTTTCATATTAATCAAGATTATTTCTGAGTTTATTAATAGACACTTTAAGAACCGTACAGTTATAACTCGTTTTAACCGGAATTAAACGGGTTAGTAAACGAACTGGATATAAACCTCACTCCCTTCGCTAGCTCCACCGTCACATTTTATAACCGACAGTCACTAGTATTGCGAATCATCAATTATAATTGGGTAGCCAGTGACAAATATAAAGCAAAACCTATGTAACAGGAAGTACAATAAATTTGCTAGGATTGGCGAGTAATAAAGTTTTGAATTGTTGGCACGCTAGAAGACCACCAGGCATCTCCATCAAATCAAACCAGCTACTGTTCAGGAGTGTTTCTCATATGTTAACAATAGCTTGTAAATGCAACGACACGACATGCCAAAACTGCACATAATAAATCTTTTAACAGACCATCATCCAGTTCCTGCTGCTTGGTGAGAGTCGACATATTCATACTGGCTTTGTTCCACCGGTTGGCAATTATCGACTGTATCAACACGATCCGGGCTGACCGTCCATATTGAAACTAAATGGTGTTTAGACAACGACGGGGCAGCCTCACTCTTTTATTCGCCGTAGGTACCTAATGTTGTCCGACAAATATTTATAAATCTCTTCTAACTATGACGGATGACGGACGCGAAAGGTTCGCGGGGCTAGCAACCTCGGGCAGAAATCGGAACTTAACAACAACAAAAATAAAATAAAACACAACCGAGTAAGAGTCACTTCTGCTAATGAGTGATAAATGACGGCACGCAGCAGGAACGCCAAACGGTGTGGGGTGGTCCCCGACCGGTGGGACACTAATTTAATTGTAATCAATTTTAGCCGAAGTTAGGTGGCCACCCTAAACCAAGGACAGTCAGTAGTGGAAATTTAATACGCGTTTCACCGTTTAGTTCGGTGAGGTACAGTAGAAGAGTCCCTTGCTGTGGTTAGTCCCCGAAATTCACGGTCGGCGATGAGTTATTCTAGTTTGCGTTCCTCAACGTGGCCATTGGATTGTATAGAAATGTTATTTTTTCCGACATTTGTTTGGTTCATCACTAGTGAAGCATGTAAAAATAGATTCAAAATATTTGGCCATCCGCTCGAACCGGTGCGGCGGCCTGTGGAAAATGATTGATCTGCCTAGAGAAGAAAAATTACTGTTCCACTGATTTCTTTGCAGGTGCTGATAAATAAAACTAACAAGTTATTATTCATGTCAAGCTACCCTTGTTAAACTAGTTAGTCACCTCCACAATAAATTCACTTTGATAATTCCCACATCACAGGAAAAACCGTCGCCTTCACCACGGCTGTGTGAAATCGCTCTAACTTGCGTTGGTCTAAACGGTAAATCGACTGGAGCTGTGTAAAGGTTAACAGTTGTCAGTGGTCAGGTGACAAGGTTTGCAGTGTTTAGTTTGGTTTTCCTTTGATTTATGGACGGCACTCAAAAATTGTGAATAACCACAAATAATGCGAAAAAGTGACAGCTCAATTTAGTTTGCTTAGTAGGTTTGAAAAGATAGAGCTTCAACAAACGTTTCTTTAGATATCTTTGTAACAAGCATGATTCACAAAGAAATGTTTATTGAGTTACTATAGTTAAAATTTCGTGTGCATCTAAGCAGAAACGAACCAATTGGTCGTTCACAGTTGTCATTTTTCACGTCATGATAAATTTTTAATGCTTGTGCAAATGCACGTAGCGGATCCATCATACATCGGTGGTTATAATAAATTATTCAAGGTTGGTGTCACCGGTTAGCATCACTGCCGGTCCTGGATTATAATGGAAAGAGCATGTTTTGATTCGAAAACTCAAATCATTGTACGAAGAAGCACTTTCTGTACAATAAATGGCATCAAAGCAAAAATATACCTCGATTGAATATCTGGATTACATCAACACTGATTAAATTTTTGTAAGCGAAATTCACTAGAAACCGTTGAGCACATGCCCCAGTGTGCCCCAACCAATGACCATGAAACAAGGATAATTTATTCTGAGAAAAAATGTTTTACAGGAATCATTGGAACGACTTTTAAATCACAGGTTAAACATGTCTTCGTTTATATCATTATTTAAGGAATACAAAGTTTATGAAAATAGGGTATGGTTATACTTAAAAAATCTTACTGAAAAGTGTGATTTGATTTAAGAACTCGAAGTAAAGTTGCAAAGATTTGACTCAAAAATTATTTGAAATTGACTCTTGTTCCGTTCGAGCGGGGCAATAACAACCGAAATAAACGAAAACATATTTTTGGAGTAAATTATCGCATCACACAAATCATAAAACGTAAGCGGCAAGAAGTCCCCTACAGCTCTATAAATGGAAGGAATTCAATGCAGCACGCGAGTCCGGCCACTTTTCACGGTAGTTTACGAAAAACCTGCTCCGTTGGAGACAATACGACTGCTGTGGAAAGAAAAATTGCCAGGTATGTAGCGACTAGCGGGAGGAAAAACCCTCGGGCCGCGACCGGCGGCGTCGTCGGCCATAGAACGGTTGCACACAACACAGCACAGCAGCGGCCCATTCATGTGCGTCATTTCGCCATTTGTCTCTGTCACCACGTGGTGCCGCCAGTTCGCAACCGTGCCACAACCCCTGCTTATCCAAGTTTCCTCTAGAAGTTGTGGTTATCTGTCTTAGATAGAGTTCATTGAGTGGTGCCAGATTTTTAAATTGCCTTGATCTTTTAAAATTTTTGTTCCAATTAAATTAACTTAACTATTCTTTAATTGATCTGTTAGGATGAACTGATAAACTGTAAAACTCCAGCATATCTGGCATCATTGAAACGACATTTACTGCTGTTTTTTTTTCTCCCCCGACACACTCGTGCTCAGACCGATGTGTGTGACCAGCAGACAAGTTAAACGTAATTATTACCAGCTATTATTACATCATTATATGGCACACATGTTACCTAGCGTTCGTGTCGCACGGTGGGTGCTAGTGCTGCCCGAGTCGCGATACCTTCGAACGTGAGTGGCCGACATGTCATTCGCATCTTGAGTGACCTACACGGTAGGAGGCGAGTCACCGAGTCATGTGCATGCATACCCGTGGCGGTTTTTCACTTACTACGCCTTGCCTTCCGTTTTGTTTAACAACCTAACAAAACAACATTATTGGCTCGTAATGGCTGCGGGATGCAACGGCACTTCGTTTCACGAATTTGGGAATATCAATTAATATCACGAAAAACAATGGTAAAATGATTATACCCTTTATGGCTAAATCAAGCCTACAAAACTGCGCTTAATCAGTCATTAGTGTATGACTGAAAACAAAAACAAACAAATAAAGGGTGTTGTTATAGAGGTAGATATAAAGCTTTAAGTTGGCAACACTTTTATATATGTTCGTTATTTTCAAAGTCGTTACTTGGTATTTAGTTTGTATTTTGTGTATAGTTTTATACCTGATTAATGTCTGAAAATTATGCAGTGTTTTTTTGCTAAAACCACTCATTGCGTCCATTTTACGACCGATATAATCGCTCATCGGAGCAATTAATTCTACCAACTACAGATTATTTATGCATTACTTTTTAGAATGACACGAATCTTTACAGTTGTCGTCCGGTATCGTACCAGAGAAACTATTGCTGCTGGAGCAGAGAATGAACCCAAATGAACCCATTCGGCATCGTGCTCAATAATTGGAGTGGTGCTATTCCACTTTATGGAAGATTTTGCAAAAAGTGTTGGGTTTGTGGGTTTACGAAATTCCACTCGTGCAAGGATTGAAGCCGCACGACCGCATACCAGGCATACCTTACGTTTGGTGAAATGTCTCAACGTTCCAGTTTTCAAACGTTTTCAAATTGTATTCCAGTTTTCAAAAAAATGAATTGCCCGAGAAGTTATACCATTACTAATTACACATGATTAAGATATCACAATAGATCAAACGTTACTGGTCGCAGCGATGAGTCCATACAGGAAAAAAAAGTTAAATACAAACATTTAGACTTATTTTCGTCTTTTCAACCCATTCTATTAACGTAAAAATTGTGATTTTGTTAAGTAAAACGGTAATTTTTCCTTCATTATTCAATACGGTCTAGCAAAATAGGGCCGACCTGGATCGATACGATCTCAATTAATTTCGGTGGTCAATATATTACTAAACATCTATACAAAATTTGCTTTGCTGCTTTTGAGCAGTTTTTACGTTATTGACATTTGAAAAACGCATGTTTTTTAAGAAAAAATGCCTATAGCTACAGAATCGAAGGAGCTAGACACTTGATTTCTTCAAACAAAATGTGCGTTTACATTGGATGTGAAAGTGCTCAGAAGGCAAGATTTGTGAGAAATAAACACAAAAGGAGATATTAAGAAAAAACGAATTTTTTAGGACCTCCCCGTCCAGAAAACTTTAAATTGCTCCATCCTATCAACCATAAGAGATAGGACTTCCATTTTTTAGCAAAGTAATTCAAAATTTAATGTTCTTCAACTTTGCTGAACACTTTATTCAGCTAGTTTAAGTCATAAAAAAGTTTATGTTTTGCACTCGTTTCTATGATGGCCACAATGTCAAATACACCAAAAATACGGAAGTTAAAATAACAAATTTTCTCCGAAGATACTATATACGTAGCACTAACGGTTTTAGCGCAATTACTTTTGTCCACCTAGATTTGGGTTTAATCCCACGATGCGGCGGACATGGATACATAAGTAAGTAAGTAATAAATCCCATGTTTGGTTAAATGGATACGTCAATCAGCCCAACTATCATAGTTGCTGCGAACAAAACCCTCGTGTTATTGTAGAAACATCCTAAAAGAGTTACTGCTAGACGCGTTTTATGGACCGGTATAATAATTGGTTTTTCTTTAAAAAAGATACCGGCTAGAATGTAACAATTAATGGTGCCCTAATGACTTTTTTAGACAACATTAGAGTTTCCCATGAATCCAACAAGATAAGCCGCAAGTAATTGACAGATTGGAAGACAACATTTGGCCTGTTATGCCCGATATTCAGCCAAATTCCTCCAAAACGTGAACTTCCACCGAATCAATTATAGAGTAGGGCGGGGCATAAGTGCGATGTTTGAAGTTGTCATCAATTTTCGAGAGATATAAAGAAAGACAACAACATAATATTTTTTATAGTGATGCAGTAACTCAATGTCTTTACATTCAACTATAAATCATCTGTAGTAATAGTGTTTTGCAAAAAAATTCTTCTTTCTTCTGATCAAGTGCCGATTCGCACTTTTACCCCACTAGCGGGGTAAAAGTGCGAACCTCGAATCCATGAAATTAGCACAACAGTAGCTAACAAAACTATATTATCTTCAATCTGCGTTATGTTTCGGTAAGGAATATTCTTAATTTGCACCTTTCCAATTTTGCGCTGGTGTATTGCAGCCTCCGTTAGATAGAAACTTTTCCAAAACTTTGTTTTTTGTTTCATCAGCGAAAAAACATTGTTTCCTTCGGCCAACATCTGTAGAGCACACAGTTTTCTGCAGGTCTTTCATTTCTAGTATCTGTAACATGGTGCCTAAAACTGTATATAATTAGCTATACTACAATCGAACTTTTGCCCCGTCCGTGAATCGCACTTCTACCCCGCTAGGCGCTTGACGGGGTTTGATTAAATTATGGAAACGCGAAATATATTTTACAAATTATTTTCACCGTATTTTCAAAACAGATATGTGAGTGATGTAAAACGCTGGTAAAAATTTTCAACAAGTAATATCCTCCTGTTGATATCGTATTTGCCGTATAACGAAAAATTACATCAAAACCGCCCTAAAATAACATTTTCACATAACTCGGCAACTATGTTTCGTAAGCAACCAAAGTTTTCGTTAGATTCAAGCTATCGAAGTAGCCACTCATCCATGCCAATGTAGTCAATTTACTCGGAATCTGCACCGATAAATCATTAAATCGCACTTTTACCCGCATCGCACTTTTACCCCTCCTTACTCTATATCAAAATACATAATATATTATAATTCATGGCCAAAAACACCATTTCTATGTGTTTTATTTCTATTATACGTTATTACACGTTTCAAAAGCCTTTTTAATATAAAAACTTCAACTAAACATCAAGAAGCTCAGGCGAAAATGTCAATTTCGTGAAAATGGGACATCACGTTCTGTCAAATGAACGACTGTTTCTCTCAGATGACCAAACCAATGGTCACATAGTAAAAGGGTAACTCATAGGAACAATACTTTTTAAAGTAAACTACGGTAAAACATAGATGATCTGTTCGAAGTCTGTGCTTATAGGTGTTATTTAGCAGTAAATTTTATGCAATTTAAATTATTCAACCGGTGCTGCTTCACAACCGCTCGTCACCAGTACTGTACTGTACTGTACTAGTGAACTCTAACGATCCAATTTTCGATGAGTCTATGCAATATTTCGGCTTGTATAGCTACTATAGTGCTTCAAGTATTGCGCTCCAGGTTCAGAACTGATTTTTATTGACATATTTGGACATTTCACGAGTAGCAAAGCGCGGCACCCATGGCGAAAACTGCATCAATTAACTGCGCTCGCTGCTTTGTTCGAACTGCCGGCTCCACCTCGGAGTTTGGTGTCGGAGATACAGTTGACGTCTTCGCTAACTTATTTGCTGGTGGGAAACGCAAAGTATCTGATTCCCGGCCAGTCGTTGCCGTCCAGCATCAAGCTGGTCTCGTAATCCATTATGGCCACTTCAGCCACTCCTTTTGGGCGATTTTACCCTGTGCTCAGACACGGCCGTCCTTAACTGACGCCTTTGCATAAAAATGTTCATTTTGGTCAGGTACTTCTTTACCGTTTGGCTGGTTACTCCGACCCCCCACGCCAAGGCGCGGAACGATGAGTCCATCTTTCTCTCGGTTTTTCTCCTGAGCCAAGCGCGGCCGTGCGGCCTGACCCAGGTTTTCGTTCGACGCTGTTTTTCCAGAAAGGAGAGAATATAAATGCGGGTTGACTATTTCCTGTGCAAACAAAGTTCTTCATGAGGTCTAACTTCCTCGCTCCGGGGCTGAGGTGGCAGTACGAAAAAAGCACCAAGCGTAGTTGCTTGACTGTTTTCGCCATACCTGTCATAAATCAACTGATAACGCTGTCAATTTTAGAGTCACTGGAAACAAAAGACTCTTCGCTCCGTATCCCAGAGAATATCGCACAGACAATTGTATGAACTGAAACGATTTGTTCCGAGACTTTGAGAGCATGCGTTTGGTAGTGCTCTGACAGAAAAAAAACATGAAACAAAACTAACGCCCATTCGGGGAAGAGAAAAGCAGCAAAAAGCACTGCAAAAGCAAAAAAAAACATGTCGCTTGTCGGATAAGGTAACATGCGACTGAGAGAGAGAGAGCAAATCACCAGTAAAACGCCGAAAATTGAAGACCAACAATTAAAAGGGGTCCAACCCTAAAATGTAAACAAACCGAGCGAGAGTTATTCCTTGCTGGACTAGCACAGGAAAATGAACCCTTACTCGGTTCGTGTACATTTTGGACTTGGTCCCTTTTTAATTAATGGTCCTCAATTGAGACCAATTTCCAGTGGACAACAGAAGCCTGCATGCTGGTATAGTAAGCCAGTCGTTGTATCTGCGAATCTCGGCTGGAAGAAATTGTTAGAGTTAATAGGATCGTCCGGCCTACGGAGAGTCCCCAAAATATGACGTGAAAATGTGAGTGGAAGAAATTCTTTCGTCATGATATTGTCAAACAGAGCCTTCATCAGTCGACCAATGATAATGGTCTGAGGCTCATCAAATTTCCCGCAGTCAAAGGAATAGCCATCTGTAGCACCTACTTTTTACATCTGAATATTCAGAAATACACCTGAAGGCATCCAAGTGGAGACTATAGCTCTCTGGCAAATGGGGTGGCAACGGAATGCGGCAGAAATTTTGTTCAATGAATCACACAACAGTAACAAGAAAAGGCTGTGGAACAACAGGCATGGTTCCAGCGTGACAACTGGTTTGACGTCGAACGTCAAAGAGTGACAGATGAGAAAAACAAACCTAGAACTCGAATGCTCACTGCGTCTACACATCAGAGCAGTGAAAGGTACAGAGAGGCTAGAGCTGCCTAAGAAAATTCAGCGTCTAAAAATGCACGAGTGCGAGATGCATGTACTTGTCAATATGGACTAGAAACGACGCACGGAGTTCCCACAAAATGATAGTTTGCGCAGTTACGGACCAGATTTTAACTCTCCGACAGATCTTGCAGAAGTGTCAGGAGTACAAAGTGCCCACGCACGACATCTTTATTAACTTCAAGGCAGCATACGATACAGTCGATCGAGACCAGCTATGGCAGATAGTGCATGAACACAGTTTACCAGACAAACTGACTCGATCGATTAGAGCTACATTGGATCGAGCGATGTGTTTCGCGCGCCTCTCGGGGACACTCTCAAACCCCTTCAAGACGAAGGTTGAGATAAGGTGACGACTTATCCTACATGCTATTCAACGTCGCTCTTGAGGGGGTGATCCAACGAAGGGGCATCGAAACGAAAAGCATGATATTTAGCACAGGTAGCTAAATCTAACACTCCGCAAATGATTTTGATATCATGACCAGGAACTTTGCGACGGCAAAGGAAATCTACGCCAAACTAAAAGCGGAATCTAAGAGGATTAGGTTAAAAATAAATGCGTCGTCGTCGTAGAGTCTTAAAGGATAAGAACGTGCACCTCTCACAAACGGTAACCGTTGACGGTAACAGTTGACGGCAACAAACTAGAAGTGGTAGATGAGTTCATGTAATTGGAATCGCTGGTGACCGCTAACAATAGCACTTATAAGGAGATCCAGCGATGCATTTAAGCGGGAAATCGGGCTTACTGTGCCCTTCGCAAAACGCTACGAGTAAGAAGCATACGCCGCCGTACGAAGCTGACAATGTACAAAAATCTTATCAAACCGGTAGTTCAAACCGGTAGTTCGGGCCGGACACGGCGTAAGGATGCCGGTGCGTCGAAAGCGGATTTCGAAGTTTAATGGTTAAAAGAAAAATCGGTTCAAGAAAACAGGCGGTTTTGCACTCTAGCGTACTTTCCAAGCACAGACATCAAACATTGGTATAGGTTTAAACCTCGTAAAAAAGCTAGTGGTGGAATACGAACGCTATGCATAACACAACTGACAGTTTGCTCAGTCAAACGCCGATTGCACGCAGTAGTACGAACGCGTTCTTAAGCTTTTTAACATTTTCGTTTCGATCGAGTTGCCTTTACCGTTACCACCATCTGATTGCAGAACAGTCAAATGACTGGCAGACACCACGCTAACGAAAAGAAACCGCAGAATCGTATGATTCAATACTACAAAAAAAACAACCACTACATGTGCATGGAAGAAGTCGGTCGGACTCTGTCCAATACAAACCAATATTTTGCTTGCGTCGGACCGACGTCCGGGTGACAAACTATTACTGTGAGTAGCCGATTTGGAGACAAAAAGAGAAACGAAAAAATACGTCACCGTATGCTTCCAGTCAGTTTGCAGTTTATATTCTCAAAGCGCAAAGCAAAACGGGAGATCGGCTGTTTGCTTTTGCTGAGATGCCGCATGAATTGTAAGACGGCAGCAGCGCAAGCGGCAGATTGACTGGATTCAAAAAACAGTCAAATTCAACTTGCGATCCCTTTTCAAGCCCTGGTCCCTGCCTGTGAAGCAAGGTAATTACGATGATACATATTTGCTACATCTGTTATGAATCGACTAGTATTCAAACCATGAAAATCCATTCATAATAGGCAGAGCTATTAGCGTTCAAAATCTTTCATTTTTTCGTGACGCTTGCATTTTTTGATTTTTTGGAATTAGCCCCTGTGCCAGCTACCTTCCTGAGAGACGTAGTCCTGCGTAAAAAGGAAAAAAGTTGAGCAATGTTAGCTGAATACTTACACTGCATATTCCAACAGTTAATGTCATTCTAGGAAAAGTAGTTGTTCCATAGTAATAAATGCAAAGAAACCGCCATCCTTAAAGGGATATACATTCACAAGAACTCAGTTTGCTAAAACAGGTTATTTTTAGCTACTAATTCTTGAGCGCTATTGTGACTTAAACGAGAACGGTGTTTTTAAGTACGTAATAGCATATTGGTACATTTGTAATATTTATAGTAAAACGGACAAATTACCCCTATTGAATAGCCCTCCTTCTAGCGCCGAACACTTCAAAGGCTTGAAATTGGATAGACCGTCGCAATGGCACCAGTAGTTAATACAATGTAAGTACACAATGGAGTTGATTTGATTTTTTTATTTATTCATGATCATTGATACCACCTTCGTGTTTCTAACCTATAAATCGACCATCGAATACTACTTCAAAGTTCTATGCTCCTTCAACGCTATCAATGTAATTTACGACCATCATTCGACATGAAAATTGCTTCGGTGATAATGCTTAAGTGATCTGATGCTATCCTTAAATGCGATTTATTACTAAATTAGGGCCTGTCATAGATATATCAGCTAGAACCTTTATCATTGTTAATTGGGTTTGTATGAAAATTCGCATTCCATTACGTTAAACAATAGAAGTGAAACAAGACATAATTTGCTACACAATGAATTAGCAAACAAATGTTTGACATCGTCTATGATTTCTCTTGAAAGACTAAAGTCATCATCAACCAGCAATGGAATAAGAAAACCCCGTTGGATATTTTTTCGTGAATATCGCTGCGTTTCTAAGAAGTTAGCAATGACATAAATCTCCACTTCAAGACAAAAGTGAGAAACGATGTACGATGATAAAAAACACTTGATTTGCCTGTATTGTACCCAGTTGCATGCATGGCTTTTGTACTACGCAAATACGGTACTGGATGCCTTCGTCGACGTTTCCATCATGGATATAACGAAATGCCATTAGAACCAACTTTGATTCTGATTCCATTTCAATTATTACCGAGCACCGATAGTTATGAATTGACCATTCGATATAGACAAAAGATAATGTGAGGAAACTACCATTTTTCGCTAATTTATCGAAAATAAAATTTTGAATCTATTTTGAGTATGACGAAGAAAACCTTCTGACCATTCTAAGTAAATATCTGAAATTTTTGGATTACTTATTTATGGCAATTGGATAACTCGTCAGACTCAATAAATGCAAACATAGATTCTCGTAAGCAATTGTTCTCCTTCCAGGATAGAAAAATGAACATCTTGCATATGACGAAGCGAAATCGCCGTATGACGGAAATAAAAAAACTAAAAATATAAGTTCTGGAATATATCTATGTGAATGCATGTACCCATACAGATAGGCAGTGTAAAATTCGTCGTTTGCTGAAAACTTGAGTACTTGCATGTTTATAATTCCTTTTAAATCACGAAATAAATACGGATCGTGCTTAGATATGACGAAAGGGTCTACAACCCTACGTAGTTATAATCACCACAGCAACGAGTGGGTCAATATGGTACCGCAAGCTAGACGATAACGCACTGATTGCTGGCGGTGCACTGGTCGGAATGCATGCCGGCTGGCAATAGATGCAACCGTGCAGTGACATGACAGCAGCCAGCCAGTCAGCCGGCACACATACGTAGCACAATAGATCATTGCAAGTCTTCCCCCCGGTCGTCCGAGCTAATGGTTGATGAAATAATGGATGTTAATTGAGCATTAGTTGTACTGGTACTAGCAGCGTAATGAATTGCTGCCGTTGGGGATGAGATGCGATACGATGCAGTTCATGGGAATTTTTGCTTCTCTAGTTCTGTGCCGATTGATATCAACGTAAAACGCCATCGGTCTAAAATAGCGTAAATGTTGAGCAGCTGTTATTATCCTTTCACAAAACTGACACACAAATTGAAAAGATAAGAACAGAAATAAAGATTTGCAGCTGTTGGAGAAATTAATTTGCAGTTTATCTAAAAAGTTTCAATTCTACTTTTCCGGACAAAGTAGTATTCCAGTAAAATACAGCTGAGTTCATTTCTATAAAAATAAAATCTTTCTGGCAAAGTACAAGTAAACTAGTGAAGTGTAAAGTCGTAACTTCAAGCTGAAATTTGCTACCCTTGCTAATCCGTATTTTGAAACTATCCAGGCGCAGCCTGGTCGTTACACTGATTTACTGTCGACTATTCAACACAAACCTGTCGACCTTCGGATCCATTTTCCGTCCCCCTTTCCCCTGTAACGTCGACCTTCCTACCCCACCAAACACTTAGGCGACGAAAAATTGCGTTCCTGATGGTTGTCAACCCGCGCGGGGCCCCTGCTGGCTGCTCGGGCTGGGGTGGAAACGTTCAAACGCTTCCTTCGCACAGGGTTTGCTTTTGCTGGTTAAAAATAATCATAAATCACCAAAGCCAAATCACCGAACGCAAATTGGTGTTAGTAGCGGCACCCAATGGCAATGGCGTAACGTATGACTGCACAGAGCACGTTCGGATGCGGCCGGGGATTCTATTTTCTCATCTCCATGCTTTCGCTTAAACCGACCGATCTCACCGTCCATCATCAACGCCTCCTGTCGAATGACGAACGGGAACGGGAAAGCTGATTTTTCTTCGGTGAACACGAACCGTCCGACAACAGTCGTCATCAATCAATTCGGTGCCTCACAACAAGCCGACCGGGTATCCAGAAAAGAAAAGCAGAAAAAAAGGAGCAAAGCAGGGTCACAGTGTCAAACCGACACGGCAAGATTAGATCTTCACTAATGAGATTTACTCGATACTTTGATCACTTTTGGAAAACGCCTCGGTCTAGAGTTTCCGGCGAATACATAATAATGTGTATGTTGTCGCAAGCGTATGAATTTTCCGAACGTGTTTGACACGCTTGCCTGCCAAAGTGCGGAAATGATTGACAAGTGCAAATTTGATGATGGGAAAAGTTTCCGGTGCCCGATTGAGTGCGTGTTGCTCAATTTGGATCAATAATTAAATAACTACATCCGGAGTTGGGATTCATGGCTTTCTACTATTCTGTGTCATGCAGTGCAAACATGCAAACGAATCAGACGAAGGAGACTTGAATGGCGCCAATACGTAGAATAGAACTGAAAAGGTGTAAGAATTTGTTAATCGATCCGGAGTGTCAATCAATATCAAATTATTAAGTTTGCAAGTTTGAGTCGCCTCTGCCTATTGACCTGTGAAAAATGAATTGTTTCACACAATAATTGAAGTATGCAGAAGATGTTAAATACCAGCAAGCAAGATAAGAATTAAATACAGTTCGGTATGAAATACCGCGGATTTTTTACAAAATCCTGTCAGTAATAATTTTGTAAATCTTTCGCATTTCATCGAATATTTGATGAAATAGTACAAATGAAACGTGAAAAGTTACCGTTATGTTGAACTGAAACCCGCTCTGATTGAATCCAGTTTTGGAATGAGACAAAATCACCCTAGTTGAAACCAAAACTTTATTGTTTCATTGTTGAGTAGCAATTTTCAGCTGAAGGAGACCTTTCTGAACCCCGCTTGAGTTTATAGCTTTTACAGAACTTAACTGAAATTCAAACATCGCAATAAATGTTCCCCAAGATCCTCATTTGGAATCACTTTTTTACCTCTACGTTAACGATGCTTCCTTATTTTCAAATATCCTGAAATGCTAATCTATGTGGACGACCTAAAACTCTTTCCGGGAAAAATATGAAAAAAAAACGCCAAACTTTACAAGAAACAAAAAAATCGTAGGGGTCAATCCCCGTGTATGGGGGTGTATGGGTTAGCATTCATGCCTCTCACACCGAGAACCCGTGTTCAACTCCCTTTCCCAAAAGTGACTTTTATACAACAAAAAATCATTATTTTACACATACTGTTCACAACATCTGTTGGAACCAATTAGGTGAAATAGGACGGCTTCCAAATGTATTGTCATAATCTGGCCTAATTCGAAAACAGAACCCGTGAATAAGAAAACTGTAAAGCTAAGGTAACCTAATCTGAAATAATCTTACACAGACTGAAACTGGTCTACGACATATTTAAAAAAATAAATAAAAAATAAATAATGTTTCATTGACGATCAACCGCCCGTTCGAGGTACGATGGTAGACTAACAAACCAGTCATCGTATGTTTGAATCTCGGCTAGGCGGTGCTTGCTAGATGAAGTCAGTAGGAACTTTGCACTAGCCCCGAAATTGTCTTGCACTTTGACAGCCGACTGTACGTCGATAAAGATGGGTCTAGTCTTAAAGAGACATCTGCTTCTTGGACGATCATCCTGGTTGAAACTGTTCTTTTGTTGTTTAAAGGTAAAACGCAAAGCCCGGGTGCAGCCTAGCTCCGAGTTCGAAATATGACTTAAGCAACACAATGTTGGTACGTCTAGTAGCAGTGACTTATAACCAACTTCATAACAACTTTGTTAGTAGGGTATTGACTCCAACCTCGTCCAGCCGAGTTTCGAACATACGTTCAACAGACTTGTGTCGTACTTGAAATTAGCCGGGCAAGTTTTTTAAAGTTAGCAAGTTTCTTAAAAGAAAGTTTTACATAACAGCTTCAATTGATCGAATCAATTTAAAAATCTTACGAGCAATGTATTACATTTGCCTAATCGAATTAGTGTCAATTACCTGTAAAGATAAAAAAAAGATATTGTTAGTTGTTTCGATAAAAGCTATAGATCGTTATTTTGTTCGCAGTATGACACTACTAATAATGGTTCATCTAATTTTTGTTACTTTTATGATTTTACAGGACCCGGCGCTCGAAGTGTAGTTCAGACCATTGCCGGAGCTGTGACACTGGCAGCTCCTGCCTATAAATTTGTTAAATGGCAATTGCAAGTGTTGTTTACAGGCACGGAATTGCATTTTGTCAACAGTGAATGCAAAACAAGTTAATTGTGATGGAATTTAAAGATATTTCGAACAAGCTGAGTGCCCGATATTACTAGAGGTTTCTTTGTCTCTTAGCCACTTGTATATCTGTTATTATAGCGGAAATTATAATAACGGAATTATGCGGAAATAATAACGGAATTTTTATTAAAAGATGTGGCTTTTCGGTCTCGGGTTTCTTACGAATACTTTATTTTACGTTCAGCTGACGTTTCGAAGAACTATGCCTTCATCATCGGAGCAAAACGTTAACAAATGTTTTCTTAGTCAAGTGTTTAAAACGTTGACAAATGTTTACCCGAGACCGAAAAGCCACATCTTTTAATAAAAATTCAACGGTCTATTACAATCATCATAATAACGGAAATTATAATTCTAAATTTGAATCACCCCCCTCTCGTTTCACGTACGAAATTTGAATTAACGTCGTTGTCAAAAATCATCAGGTGGTTTTAGAAAATTAGAAACGTCTTTTCTTTTTACGTATAAAATTCGAATTAACGTCCACTTTTTTTACGACCAAAATTTGAATTAACGTCCGCTCGTTTTACGCCCAAAATTTGAATTAACGTCCTCTTTTTTACGACTGATTTTTTTACGTCCCCTCAATAGTGGACGTAAAACGAGATTTGAGTGTACAAGAAACAAATCCCTTTTTCTCATTTGAACGTAGCTCCACCTCTTATCAGCCAGTTGCCCCCCAGCCACTTGTTAATCCGTCTTCTTTTTGGAAAGCAATACAAAGCCTTTTGATTTTTTGAATCTCCCCCTTGTCATTGGCACTGTATCCTTGTCCTTTTTAGATCCCACTCCACAGTGGTCCAAAAGCGCGAAAAGTGGAACTTTTTTCCTAGTGCCTTTTGGTTTCATTTGATCATTTATGGTCTTCAGCACTTTTGTTCGTATGAATATCCCTCTTAATCTAAAACTGTTAAAAATCTGTCTAAAAAGTTTAAAAAGTTAGTTATCACTTACTATAATGAAAATAAAAAACTTTTTGTGTTAGGAAATATAGACATAGTTTCTTCGGCAATGTTGTAAACAATGTAAAAACAAACAACATTGCTGAAGAAATGAAATTTCTATCTTTATCGAGTGCTGAACTACAGGGCATATTCTTTAAAACTGCTTTAAAAATTGGTTTTTCATACTTAGCTTTTCTTAGTTGCATTTTACAATAATATAATGCTCTGAACAATCATGGAAGCTCTCAAAATACACGTTTTTGCAGAAGACCGCAAGTCTCTTGGACCTTTACTTGCTGAGTTTTCGCATATTCAAGCTTTAAATTTCCGTAGCTCTACGAGCCCATGGGGTAAAATGGGGCGGATTTATGAAATCAGCGCTTCATCTTAAAGCTTAAAGTCGAGTACTATAAACTTGTATGAGTTACGCTTGTCCCCAATAACCCAAATGAGAGTACGGTAAGCGTTTTACGTTTTATGTGTTTCGCGTTCGCTGAAGGTTCGATGTACGTCCATTTTTTTTGTGTTAGTAGATAAACACATGATTTCTTCAAAAAAGTTATGGAAGATATAAAGGTAAACAACTTTGCTAAAAAAATGATATTTCTATTGCTATCGAATGCAGGGCTATAGAACATTTTCCTTGGAAATTCTTTAAAAATTAGTTTTTCATACTTAGCTTATGTTGGTTGCATTTTACAGGAATATATGGTTCTAGGCGATTATTAAGAGACTCCTAATACACGTTTTTACAGAAGATTGCAAATCTCTAGGACCTTTCCTTACAAAGTTATCGCTTTTGGCTCGCGAAGTTAAGGAAAACTAAAGCTTAAAAAAGTAATAACTCATTTTGACGTCCTTGCCCCCCTTTCCAGTTTGCCACCCAATAGCACGGATTGGCTCATTTTGTCGGTATTGTCGACTACGAACTGCGAGGTGAAAAAAATTTGCGTTCTGCGTCCTCTCTCTCTGGGGCATAGAAGTAGAGCTCTCGGAGTAGTTCAGGCGAATCGACTTCCGAAATGATGACCTTAGCAGTAAAACAGCTTGTGTAATAAATCTTCTCCATTCTAGGGTATCAATTCCTAGTAGCCGGCAGCGATCAGTGTAGAAAAGGTAGGTTGGTCGCATCACGCCAAGGCAGCCAACGAGTTGCATAGCGAACAAACTTCTTTTGTACTCTTTCGAATCTGGCAATCCAACACGCTTGGTACGGACACCAAACCACACTACTAAACTCAAAAACTAAGCGGACGTGCGAGCAATATCAAGACGCAAGCACAGTGTATCGCAGATGTCTTCGAATTTGGAACGACGTAAAACAGGCGGCTTCAAGATGGCAGTATTACAGAAAGTTCAATGATAAGTGGCGACAAAAATCTAGTCCATGTTTACTCCCCTGTGGGACGACCGAAGCATTCGTAAACTCGTCGGAACGTACAGCTCCGGTCTTAACGCAAAGCAATCGGTGGTCAAACGCTCTGAAAGAGGCGATCGAGGATATATAGACTCCAAGTTTCTTCTGTTTGATTTACAGAAATCCGTAATCTAATCGATCGAATGCTGCCTTGCGATCAATGTAGACTGCATCAACTTGTCCACCGTTGTCGATAGTGCAAACTATATACTATATGAACATATACATCAAGCCATCACTGGTCATCACAAGAACATCGTAGTCATATTCGCTTGCAGCCAGAAAGAATGGATCTTCCTTTGCCCATAAGCATCGCACGTTTTGGTAGTACAAACGCATGGAGTGGTTATCTGCCACGTAGCTAGTTGCAACAGCTCCATTGTTCAATTCTGAAGATGAAGTACTCGGTAAACAGTAGCAGCATGAAAGACCAACAGGATTAGATGCTCGACGACAAGGAATAGCGCTACAGAGGCTATTGCTGCGGGCGGAAAAAAAACTTCAGGAAACGAAGTTGAGCTAACACGCCGGTACTTGACTGAGAAATCAATGGTGCCCAAGCCACCATATATGGCACCTGTGCAAATTAGCAAAACGGTATTTTATGATGTAAATAATTAAAGTATGATTATTTCTATTGCACTATTGAATTAAATTTATAAAAAATAGGTAAGTTTTTGGTTATCTATACCTATAAAAATGGATTTCTGTCTGTCTATCTATCTGTCTGTCCCT
The DNA here is from genome assembly GCF_943734655.1 of Sabethes cyaneus. Taxonomy (NCBI): domain Eukaryota; kingdom Metazoa; phylum Arthropoda; class Insecta; order Diptera; family Culicidae; genus Sabethes; species Sabethes cyaneus. The sequence goes on along the minus strand of NC_071354.1, from coordinate 172,282,536 downwards.
ATGTTCCTTTTAGAATCGAAAGCTACTGAACCAATCGGCGTGAAAATTTGCATGTAGCGATTTTTGGGGCCAGGGAAGATTCTCTCGATGGCAAAAGACCACTCTCCCCCCTAAGAGGGGGGGATCCCATACAAAATCTATGCTTATAAAAATGGATTTCTGTCTGCCCTATGTTCCTTATAAAATTGAAAACTGCTGAACCGATCGGAGAGAAAATTTGCATGTAGGGGTTTTTGATGCCAGGAAAGGTTCTTATGATGGTTAGAGACCCCTCCCCCCACTAAGGGGGGGGGAGGCTCCCATACAAATGAAACACAAATTTCTGCATAACTCGAGAACTAGTCAAGCAAATGAAACAAAATTTTACATGTGGGTGTTTTTGGAGGCATGAATTTTTTCTATGATGAATTGAGACCCCTCACCTTTTTAGGAGGGGGGCTTCCACACAAATGAAATACAAATTTCCTCATAACTCGAGAAGTAATCAAGCAAATGGAACCGAATTTGGCATGTGCGGGGTTTTGGAGGCAAGAATTTTTTTAATGATGGTTTGAGACTGCTCACTCCTGTAGTAAGGGGATAAGGACTCTCAAACAAATAAAACAGAAATTTTTGCGTAAGTCAAAAACTAATCGAACTCGAGAAACTTTAGACTCTTTCATAAAACATTCATCAATAACAAGACCACCAAAAACTATCAATATTAACATTAGATAAATCAGCGCGAGCGAGCGGCGTCGGAAGCGCCGCCCTACTAGCACAGTTGTTATAAACTAGTTGTGGTAACCGATTAATGACTAATTTCAGTCATAAATAGGTTGCAGCAACCAGAAATGACAAAAGTGTGCTACTGGGGCGGCCACTGCGGGGGGCAGCCTCCCGTAGAGATCACATCATCATCATCAAGATTTTCCGTGAAATGGTACATCCCGCGCAAGGTTTTTCGCGAAATGGTATTCTGCGAAACTCTATATTCCGCGTTATGGTCAACCGAGAATTGGTGTTCCGCAAAATGGTATTCAGCGAAATGGTTTGTAATGATGGCGAATGTTTAAATGCTACCCGCTTTATGTTATCAGGCTAAGCAATGGGGGAAGTTGTTTTCTAATTTACTATGAGGAAAATTTGTATATTAGAGCATCCATGAACTCCCAAGAAAATTGCAAAACTCGAGATTGTGATAAAGGTCATCCGAGATTCAGGATTTATGTACAACACAGTTTAATTTGTGGGAATACGAAGTTTGTCGGGTCAGCTAGTAGTTAAATAAAATGAGAATAATAAATAAAGTAGAAATTAATAACCAATAACCGCGCAGTTAGCTTCGAGTTGCAATGCTGGTCTAACAAGCCAGTCGTTTATGTTCGAATCTCAGTTGAGCGGTGCTGGTAGAGACAGTCGGTAGGGTTGTTGCACTAGTCTCGTCATTGTCTTGTACTCTACACGGAAAGAAATTTAATTCCGATGCCATGAATGAAATCATTAAATCATGGAATGTGAGTTCACGTCAAATCATGACTGAACTGCCATATCAGACAGCACAAAATCATGAATAATAGTACAATAGTGAATAGCAGTACAACAGCAAGAAGCTCGTGATATCATGATTTTTATTCATGGTGTATTTTCATAAATCATGAGCTAGAAACCGGGAATCATGAGTCATTTTGCTCGTTTTGGAGATCAAATTCCTACCCATGTAATAGCGGGCTGAGAGAGCTGTCGATAAAGAATTAATCTTAAAATTCGAATATCAACAGCTTCATTGCTCGTGTACAATAAGCGGCTGTATATGCAGCTATTATATCATTGCATTAGGCCATTCCATTCCATTTTGGCCACTGAAACACAAATAGCGAGACTACAGCGCTTGCAGAACAAAATTATGCGTCTAATTTTACGATGTGACAGATTTACTTCCTCGGTTTTAATGCTAGACGTTTGGCAATGGTTGTCAGTGAAGCAGCGAATTGTTTATCTGACTATGGTGTTCATTTATAAAGTAGTCAACGGTTTGCTGCCTCAGCATTTGTGTAATCGAATTGAAAGAGGAAGAGACTATCATAGATATAATACTAGAAACGCGGATGAAGTAAGAACACCGAATTTCTTGTCAGGTGCTTCACAAAATTTGTTATTTTATAAAGGAACTAGCTGACCCGACAAACTTCGTATTGCCACAAATTAACCTGTGTTGTACATAAATCATGAATCTCGGATGATCTTTGTCACTTCTCGAGTTTTGCAAGCCCCGACGGCGCTTCCGACGGCGTGGGCGGCGCTTCTGACGGCGGGTCACCGGCAACACTCGCGACCGGCTCGTCCTGAATGATCTAGTGTTACTATAGATAGTTTTTGTGGTCTTGTTATTGATTAATGTTTTATGGAAGAGTCTCGAATTTCTCGAGTTGGATTAGTTTTTGAATTTCGCAAAAATTTCTGTTTTATTTGTATGAGAGTCCATATCCCCCTACCACAGGGGTGAGAGGTCTCTAACTATCATAAAATAAATTCAAGACTCAAAAATCTCCTACATGCTAAATTTGGTTCCATTTGCTTGATTAGTACTCAAATTATAAGGAAATTTGTATTTCATTTGTATGGGAGCCCACCCTCGTAAAAGGGAAAGGGGTCGTAATACACCACAGAAAAAAAATTCTGCCATCTAAAACTCTCACATGCCAAATTTGGTTCCATTTGCTTGATTAGTTCTAAAGTTATGAGCAAATTTGTATTTCGTTTGAATGGGAGCCCCCCCCCCCCTCCTAAAAAGGTAAGAAGTCCTAATTCATCATGGGAAAAATGGTTGCCTCCAAAAACACCCACATGCCAAATATGGTTCCATTTGCTTGATTAGTTCTCGAATTATGAGGAAATTTGTATTTCATTTGTGTAGAAGCCCCCCCTCTTGAAGTGTGGAAGGATCCTAATTCACCGTAGAAAATATTTTTGCCTCCAAAAACCTCCACATGCCGAATTTGGTTCTATTTGCTTGATTAGTTCTCGAGTTATGGGGAAATTTGTATTTCATTTGTATTGGAGCCCCCCCTCCTAATGTGGGAAGAGGTCATAATTCATCACAGAAAAAATTCTTGCCTCCAAAAACACCTACACGCCAAATTTGGTTCCATTTGCTGGATTAGTTCTCGAGTTATGAGGAAATTTGTATTTCGTTTGTATAGGACCCCCCCTCCTAAAGTGGGGAGGGGTCCCAATTCATCATTGAAAAAAAAATTGTCTCCAAAAACACACACATGCCAAATTTGGTTCAATTCGCTTGATTAGTTCTCGAGTTATGAGGACATTTGTATGGAAGTCCCTCCTCTTAAAGGGGAGAGGAGTTATAATTCCTCTTATAAAGAGGGGAGGGGTCTCAATTCACCATAGAATAAATTCTTGTCACCAAAAAAAACACCCACATGCCAAATGTTGTTCTATTTGCTTGATTAGTTCTCGAATTAGGAGGAAATTTGTATTTCATTTGTACAGGAGCCCCCCCTCTCAGAGTGGGGAGGGGTCCTAATTCACCGTAGAAAATTTTCTTGCCCTCGAAAACCTTCACATGCCAAAGTTGGTTCCATTTGCTTGATTAGTTCTCGAGTTATGAGGAAATTTGTATGGAAGTCCCCCCTCTTAAAGGGGAGAGGAGTTATAATTCCTCTTATAAAGAGGGGAGGGGTCTCAATTCACCATAGAATAAATTCTTGTCACCAAAAAAAACACCCACATGCTAAATGTTGTTCTATTTGCTTGATTAGTTCTCGAGTTAGGAGGAAATTTGTATTTCATTTGTACAGGAGCCCCCCCTCTTAGAGTGGGGAGGGGTCCTAATTCACCGTAGAAAATTTTCTTGCCCTCGAAAACCTTCACATGCCAAAGTTGGTTCCATTTGCTTGATTAGTTCTCGAGTTATGAGGAAATTTGTATGGAAGCCCCCCCTCTTAAAGGGGAGAGGAGTTACAATTCCCCTTATAAAGAGGGAGGGGTCTCAATTTACCATAGAATAAATTCTTGTCACCGAAAACACCCACATGCCAAATTTGGTTCTATTTGCTTGATTAGTTCTCGAGTTAGGAGGAAATTTGTATTTCATTTGTACAGGAGCCCCCCCTCTTAGAGTGGGGAGGGGTCCTAATTCACCGTAGAAAATTTTCCTGCCCTCGAAAACCTTCACATGCCAAATTTGGTTCCATTTGCTTGATTAGTTCTCGAGTTATGAGGAAATTTGTATGGAAATCCCCCCTCTTAAAGGGGAGAGGAGTTATAATTCCCCTTATAAAGAGGGGAGGGGTCTTAAATTACCCTAGAATAAATTCTTGTCACCGAAAACACCCACATGCCAAATTTGGTTCTATTTGCTTGATTAGTTCTCGAGTTATGCAGAAATTTGTGTTTCATTTGTATGGGAGCCCCCCCTCTTAGTGGGGGGAGGGGTCTCTAACCATCACTAAAACCTTTCCTGGCCCCAAAAACCTCTACATGCAAATTTTCACGCCGATTGGTTCAGTAGTTTTTGATTCTATAAGGAACACAGGACAGACAGACAGAAATCCATTTTTATAGGTATAGATAAATGTTTTCAATTCGATGCCAAGAAACATTAAACGTGCGTCAACGCTTGCAGAGTTTAAGAGGCTATGTATTTCACACGAAAAATTAGTTTTTAAAAAAATATTTATTGACTTAGACTATAACTGACGACGTTTTTGAACAGACCATTTCATTTTAGGATTATTTATTTATTTATTTTATTGAACAGAAGATTGTAACTGACGAAGTTTTTTTTTACGAATGATCTTATTGTAATTGACATTGTATTCATATTTTTTCTTAATTTATTTATTTCTTTATTCTTGTAATGGCACAGTAACTACTATGTTCGCCACGATGGTGATGATGGATTTTTTCTTTAAAAATACAAGAGTAGTCTACAAAAGTTTGAGCCTCGCGCGCAACATACGGATATAAATGACTTTTTATTGTGATTTGACTTCTTATATCTGTATATAAAAACCAGTTCGTTTTTTTTTTGCATAAGGCCATTACAAATATTTTATTAAGTTTTTGTCCTTCCGGTGTTCGGCCACTGAAGGGGGGGGGGGGCGAAAAAAAACAAAGTGAATTTTTTAATCGAGCAAAAAAAAACATGGATTTGAAGAATTTTTATTTAAGGTTTAAACGTGAAAACCGAATCTATTCTTGCTTATAATATACACGTTATTATTTTCTATGCAAAAATATACGAAAAAAGTCAAAAACGCAGGAAAATTTTTTTGGACGATTTTCGGAAATTCCATTGTTCGAATTTCCATTTCTGTTTCGTGCTAGAAGCGTTAATTCAACTCGGAGACTCATTTTTCGAGTTTATCAGACTATAGAGCCCACAGACAATTGATTTTATAAAAAGAAATTTGACTCATATCCTACAAATTATTTTTTTGCCCCCCGATTTTTCAAGCCAATTTTCAAGGGGGGGGTGACAAAAAGTTTTAATATGATTTGCAATGGCCTAACTGGTTCATATTGTTAAAATAATAATTATTTTATAGATATATCGTCTTGCTCAATCCTTTGCGGGGGTATGCGGCGGGACCATCATCATCATCATCATCATCATCATCATCATCATCATCATCATCATCATCATCATCATCATCATCATCATCATCATCATCATCATCATCATCATCATCATCATCATCATCATCATCATCATCATCATCATCATCATCATCATCATCATCATCATCATCATCATCATCATCATCATCATCATCATCATCATCATCATCATCATCATCATCATCATCATCATCATCATCATCATCATCATCATCATCATCATCATCATCATCATCATCATCATCATCATCATCATCATCATCATCATCATCATCATCATCATCATCATCATCATCATCATCATCATCATCATCATCATCATCATCATCATCATCATCATCATCATCATCATCATCATCATCATCATCATCATCATCATCATCATCATCATCATCATCATCATCATCATCATCATCATCATCATCATCATCATCATCATCATCATCATCATCATCATCATCATCATCATCATCATCATCATCATCATCATCATCATCATCATCATCATCATCATCATCATCATCATCATCATCATCATCATCATCATCATCATCATCATCATCATCATCATCATCATCATCATCATCATCATCATCATCATCATCATCATCATCATCATCATCATCATCATCATCATCATCATCATCATCATCATCATCATCATCATCATCATCATCATCATCATCATCATCATCATCATCATCATCATCATCATCATCATCATCATCATCATCATCATCATCATCATCATCATCACAAGACAAGATAATTTCCCTTTTATGACAGTCCTGGGTGGTTTGTTTGCCTGGTGGTAGAATGTTAAATGAGGTTGTTTCCCCTCGCAATTTTTATTAAAGAAAAAGCACATACATATAACCCTTTAAGCACGGAGGGGTTTACTTACGATATTTTTGGTTTTTGGATCAATATAAATTTTTTTATCTCTCGAGATACCAAAACCAGTGTATTCTACACATTGCAATAAATGGTTGTTAAATTTAGCAACCTACACAATTGTGTGGGTTCGCCTTATCTTATATCATTGCACTATGGGCAAAAACGAGCCGAAAAAACGGACGCAATTAAGATATGGCTTGCAGGCTGATAAAATGTAGGTCAACTTATATAAAATTTTCCGGAGAATCGCATGGTGCCAACCGCTTTCCTGTTTGTCATCGGGAAGTGCCCCATTTTGCTCATTTCCCCTATTTTTAACATTTTTTACCCTTTTTGGACCATACCAAGCCAGACTTTGAAAAAACAAAAAATGAAAACCTAATTATTTTGTATAAATAAGTCCACAGAATTGAATAGGATTGACCCCGTTTCGTTTAGAGCGAGATCATCGCTTCGAGGCTCATAGACTTTAGCTTCTTTATTACTTTACAATTTATAAATGGCCAGTTTTAGGTTTCGGTAGTACTCTAAACGGATGTTCCGTAGTGTGGAGCATGAACAAGTGCTCTACATTATAACGTATTCTTTCTTACTAACCCAAAATGAGATGACAGCAGCAGATTTCGTTTTATTTCAGCTATTACTTATGACGTGAAATAATAAATAATCCCACTGCGATCTGGAATATCTCCGAGAAAATGGATCCAAAATTTGTTAATATATTTTTTCATTGAAGGTCAATCTAAGGTGGTTCTTTGAAGACAAGTTGAATAAAAATCGATCAAAAATAGTAAAGATAGAGCCAAAAGTGTAACGGCAAGTACACTGATTTTTGAAGTCCCGGCGGGAACGTAAAGGTAAAAGTAGATATACAAAAAGGCCGAACCTGCACAATTGTGTAGGTATGAAAAACAATGTGCATAAGTAAGTTGTAAAAGTTATTTTCCGTAAATTTTTAATTACATCAATTAGAAATACTTATTACCAATAACTTTTTATCCAAGCAATTTCGAAATACGGATCCAATAAGAAAATACGACAGATAAAACTTTTTGCTGTTTTCACAAGATTTTGAAGACTAGACAATAATTAATCTAAGCACAAAAGAAAACTTCTTTTCAGCTATTTTCTATTTTTTCTACGAGTTACGATGTTTACACAAGAGATTGGTGTCATATATGTAAAAGTACGACGTTTAGAAAGGAAAGGAAAATTTTTTAAAAGTAGTCATGTCTCACCTACACAATTGTGTGGGATCGGGCTTAAAGGGATAAAGGCATTTCAAAGCAAATTGGCACGGTAAATTTTAACATTCAAATCAAAACTGCTGGAAGTGGTATGGTTCTTGTAAACAAACCATTCAAAAATATCATTTCATAGTTAAATGCGACTTCGTGCAATGATCTATGGCGTTTCCTGCATTTTGAATTAATTTGTTTTTAATAATTTAATAATTAGATTAAAAATTGTACAACAGTTAATAACTTGGTTTAGATATCATCCTGAGTCGGAAGTAGTATTGTACTAGTCAACAACGATTATTCTCACTGATTTCAATAAGAAATATCGATTATTAGAAACGATGAAAAGTTCGTGTTAATACATAAGAAAAATTAGTCGTTGTATGTTCTTACCCGTGATACTGGGAGATAGAGAAAGATTCTATATATGTTATGTTTTTCCAATTAAGAGAATCGTTCTAATTAACAAATTTGTTTTTTTTTTTTGCACCGACGATTGTATTGCACTCGAATACAGAATTTGGCACTAACAGTCGAGTCGATGAACGAGAGCTGTCGTTGAAATAGACCATGAAGAATTGCTTTGCACGGTTAAACTTTAAATAGGCGAAAAAAATTGCTTGGCTGCTGCCATGCTCGTCGTGTGCTCTAACCGTAGAATCAACGTATCGTGTTGTGTCTCCTTACATTTCTTTATTTTCTACCGACTCCGTTGGGCACGGTACCGGATCAAACTGGTCTATCTCTAGAATGCGAGAGGGAATAAAATATTCACGCGCATCGGGGGCGCATCATACGCCGAACATCAAATGTCAAGTGGTCTAGGTAAACAACCTTGTGATGGTGCATTTCGGCATCGCTATCGTCATTAAGCAGCGAAATTATTACACTGGCACGTTTAGCAACAACCGCCCGGCCCGGCCAGTGCTGCCAAGTGAAGCTAATGATACCAATTATATCGTCAGACTTGACTGTCGCATCACTAGCATCACTATATCATGCATGCATCCATGTCACGTTTGAATGTGAATGTACTGCAATCGTCAGCCACAATCCGAATTCTATCCCCCTCCAACGAGCACTCACTCAGCAAGACTGATTTATCAGAAAGCAATCAATACGTTCGGTTTTAATTAGATTCTGAAGCAGCAGACAGCAACCACTTGAGTCAGCAGGTTGTCAAAATATTTCGTAATCTCGATACGCTTCAACGATCGGCCCGGAATCCGTGCTGGGTCCACTCCAATAAACAAAGTCTGTCTTCCGATTCTGAGCGAATCCGAGCGAGGCGGTAAAAATGAGCTACTGTGCCGTCATAAAAATAAGGGATTCAAGTTCAATGTAATCCTCGATGCAACCGAAAAACAAAACGACCATTCTGACGATAGGCGGCGTTATATTTAACGCAATCGGTGGGTGGTGTGAGAAGTTACGAATAAACAAATACTTCCTTTCCACCAGGCAGCTGCAGTACCGTCTGGCAACATTTGCTGGACGTGAAAAAATGTCTCATCAAACACGGCACAATGCTCCATTTATGGAGCTCTAGCGGTTCTGGGCAAAAAATAATAACGTATTTTACTGCGAAATCATGAGATACTTTTTCTGTCTACCCGTTCCAGAGTTGCAGCAGGGTTTATTTTATACAGAAAATGAATGTCACCGTATCTTCCCATCACGGCACAGCCGTGACTACCGTGTGTAAATCGAGCCAATGATTGTAAATTAACTTTCATATATAACGATGTTTTCCACAATTCACAGCGACTTGCCCGGTGCATCACGGTTTTCACTGGTATGAACCCTAATTGGCCCCACCGGTCTATATGGCGAAATGTGTGTATGTACACAATGTTCAGTTCTGTTTAGCGCAGTCACATTGTTTCCAACGTCATACGGTCAAACACCGTGCGTTCGCTTTTGTTTCTTGAAGCGAATGGCCGAAACAGGGATTTCATTATAACATTGTCCAACTTTATAACCACCGTAAATGACATTTGACAGATTCACGAAGGTGCCACAACGGGTACCCAGACCACTTCAACCTTGCTGAGTCCCAACAATCCTGTACCGTCTAATCAGGTGTATTTGGTAAATTTTGTGTTTGGGGTTACTTGCGGTTGCAATGATTATTTCCAATTCGCGGAGTATACAAAGGCAAGGGTTTATATACATCTTAGTGGTCACAGTAGTATCCGTTGATATTGGAGGTGTTCTGCATAGTCCCAGCACGGTAAACTCTCGATTTTTATTTTAGAGTAAACTGTTTAGTTTTTCCAGCAGCAAACATTGACTCGGATCAGCCAGAGAGATCAGTCGCACCGGGTTGTACGGTGAGCACCAATGCACCGCACTATTAGAACGACCGCAAACGGTGGCGTCATGCACTATGTATGCAATGCACACAAAATATAATTACTTTCGAAGAGTGTTTTTATGATCGGTACTGGCCGTTAAAACGTGTTAAAATTTAGCTTCGCCGGTCGTGCGGTTACCGGTTAGTTTGGCGGTCGCTTGATTCGGATTATAATCCGTTGATGCTGAAACGCAATTCGTGCTAGGGGTTTGTGATGAATTTATTATTATTATTATTACTGGTGTTTGATTTTTTATAAATCTATATAAATGAGATGTTTTTCACACTAATATTGAAGAGATTTTGTTGGATATCCATTCAATTCAGAACATAATAGCAAACACAAATTCAAACATTAAACTATTTTAAATTGACGTTTCATATACATGCATAACCTCCATCAATTCATCAATTTTAATACATTTTGCAATTACAACGTGAAATGCTAGAACCGCCTGTCATTAAATTTTATGAATCCAAACTAGACATCCAAACAGTAGTAGGTATCAGTTGTCGATTGAAATTTATCGCCTAGGTTGTTAGCATTCGAACGTCTCAATCACCATCTAATGTACCTAGTAGTAACATTACAACTTCTTCCCTTGCGTGTGCCTAGACAGAAAAAAGGAAAAAGAATCCTATTTTTAGCCCAATCGTTGTCACTGGCAGCACCAAATTTTATACCATTGACAGCACGCAAACCGTTTATCGACAATTAGTCGAAAAGAATCGAATCTATAATTGCATTTGTGCTAGTATTTGTTCGGCCAATCGGTACGCCCAGTGGCTACCATTACTCAGCTGGGAATCGAACAAAGCGGAAGAGATTCTTGTGCTGGTTCGGTTTTCTGAACGTTGCTAGGTGAACTTTTTTTGTCAGCTACGTGCATTTATTTGCACTGAACATAAAATCTAAACATTTACACTAATCTAACAACAAATTACCACAAAATATCATCTAGTCAGACGATCTGTATTTTAACTTTCTCTCGTCATAAACATGTTTTCACTATAACTCTTGAATAAATTAGTAGAAATTACAAAACCCATAAACCACAATTTTTCTCTCAACATTATAACTTTCGCACCATATGGACGCAATTTTTGTACAACCTCCTGCGCGGCTATTCGAAGAACGACATTTGATTGACAGGTGTTTCGAGAGTTCATGGCTTCGGCACTATTCACTGTGTCGTCGCTCAGCCGAATCAGCCTCTCGCGGCTGGTTCGGAATAATGTCTTCTTTTTTTCTTTGAGTGTCGTTCAATTACTTGATCACTTTACATGCGTGTTTGTTTGGATTGATCACGAAAACTAGCAAAATAACAACAATTCTCTGTACAACCGTCTTTCACACAGTGCACAGTGGTAGAAAAGTGTGACAAGTGGAACTTTTTCCCTAACGTCTTTTGCTTTCATTTTAGAAATATAGTGTTTTCTGAACTTCAGTTCGTATTAATATCCCCTCCCATAATTTGTAAGAATTACAAGTTAGTCACGGCTTACTTTGATAAAAATCGCAAAACTAAGTTTGTTGTGTTAGGAAATACAGACTAAATTTCTTCAGCAAAGTTGTAGAAAATGTAAAAACAAGTAACTTTCACAAGAAATGAGATTTCTATCTGTGTCGAGTGCAGAGTTGCAACGCATTTTTTGGAAGCTCCTTAAAAATTAGTTTTTCATATTTAGCTTTTGTCAGTTGCGTTTTGCGAAAACATTATTTATGTTCTAGGCAATTACGGAATTACCCAATTACGTCTACAGCTCTACACTCCCCCTTCCCTGTTGCCAACCAGTCACTTGTAAATCTGTTTTCGTTTGATTGATAATCCCTATAGACTGTCAAAGCCTTATTTGAACGTTTATTTGAATCTCCCCCTTACCACACCGTCCCCTGACCACACTGTCCTTTTTAAATCCCTCTCTTGTCAGCCATTCGTACATCTATTATCGACATGGCAATTCACATCTGTAAACAAACAAACCCGTTTTCCCCTCATTGGGATTTCTCACCGTGTTAACAACCACCTTTCTTTTTATCGACCATCCCATTCTGATTCCCTCATGTCAAGGTATGCTAAATTTTATGAAGAACCGCCCAAGCGTTTCGAAGTATGGCAGTGCACAGTGGTCCAACAGGGCGAAAACCGGAACGTTTTTCCTACCCAAGCAACAATGTGAGTTTTATTGTACTCTTACGGCGGTCTTCAAGACTAATTTTGGTCTTGAATGCCATCATAAGAGTGCAATAAAACCCAAAATGTTACTTGGGTAGTGTCTTTTTTTTCATTTTATCATTTATGGTCTTTAGCACTTTTGTTCGTATGCATATCCCCCTTAATCTAAAACTGTCAAAAGTTAGTCATTGCTTACTATATAATGAAAATAAAAAAATAACTTTTTTGTGTTACGAAATATAGACATAGTTTCTTCGGCAAAGTTGTATATATTGTAGAAACAAGCAACTTTGCAGAAGAAATAAAACTTGTATCTTTATCGAGTGCTGAATTTTTTTAAACTTTTTTAAAAATTGGTTTTTCATACTTAGCTTTTCTTAGTTGGTTTTTATAAGAATACAATGTTCTAGGCAATTATCGAAGCTCCAAAATACACGTTTTTGCAGAAGGCCGCAAATCCCTTGGACCTTGCTGAATTATCGCATATTCAAGTCTTAAATTTCCGTAGAATCACGAGCCCATGGGGTAAAATGGGGCAAGCGTATTTATGAATACCCCTTCATCTTGAAGTTTAAGTCGAGTACTATATACTTGTATGGGTTCCGCTTGTCCTCAATCACCCAAATGAGAGTACGGCAAGCATACGTTTACACGCGATTTTTTTTGTGTTCGTAGATAGACACATGGTTTCTTCGGCAAATTTATAGAAAATATAAAGGTAAACAATTTTGCTAAAGAAATGACATTTCTATCTATATCGAGCGCAGAGCTATAGAGCATTTTCTTTGGAAATTCTTAGAAAATAAGTTTTTCATACTTAGCTTATGTTGGTAGCATTTTATAGGAATATATGGTTCTAGACGATTATTCAAGGACTCAAAATACACGTTTTTGCAGAAGATTGCAAATCTCTAGGACCTTTCCTTACAAAGTTATCGCTTTTGGCTCTTGAAGTTAAGGAAAAATAAAGCTTAAATATACGATAACTTTGTAAGGAAAGGTCCTAGAGATTCGCAACTTTCTGCAAAAACTTGTGACAAGTCTTTTAAGAATTGCCTAGACCCATATACTCTTGTAAAATGCAACCAACATACGCTAAATATGAAAAACTTATTGTCTAAGAATTTCCAAAGAAAATTTTCGCTCTTTTGGACTACTGTGCAGCGCCTTGCATTCGTTTTTATGTATGTACTACCTGAACCTGGTACGAGTGTTGTTACGCTTGCAAATTTAACAGAACTGACGTGCTTATAGTTGCTTTTCGGAATGAATTTTGTTAAAAAAGATATTTTCGTTTACTAATGTGTGACTTCAATTATATTCCAGAGGGGGAGAGTTCTCGAACCACCATAGAAAATTCTGCCTCCAAAAACATGTACATGCCAAATTTGGTTCAATATGGTTTAATATGCTCGATTAGTTCTGGGGTTATGCAGAAATTTGTGTTTAATTGGTAAGGAAGCCCCCCCCCCCTTCCTCCTTTATTTTGCTCTACCTCTCTGAGTGTCGATCCCACCGGCTTGTCAGGAACAGCCCTTTCTCTTATTCTGTATTGGAACCCATTAAGTCAATTAAAATCATAGTTTAATTATAACTATATGGTTGGCATGAACTATACGGACTTTTGATTTAGGTGTCGTTTTCAATTTGCGTTGTAAGTTGGACGCACGAGGATCTGGACGACGTAGTTGTCTGCTTTTGTGCCTTCACAAAACTTACTTGACATTTGAAGTGCTTTTTTATAATACCAAAAAAAAATTGCATTAAGAGGGTGGGTCAATGAATAATCAATTTAACTTTTGTTTTAAAGCCAAAAATATACAAAAACCAAGAAAAAGTTATACAAAATGTTATTTGTATGTTTTTGTTGAAGAAAGAAAACTTCTATCTCTTAAAAGAGAGAAGTTATAGTTCACAAACTAACGTATCCTCTTAATACCAGTTTTTCTAACTTTTTTTGGTTATTTCGACTTCTAGGCAGTTTTGATGTTACACGTAGTTTAACATACTATGGAAATACACCTTTTTGCTGAAAGAAGTGTAGCTCTACTCTTCTTGGTTTTCGAGCTATTCCAGCTTTTGTCTAATTTTCATTCAATTTTTAAGGAGCTTTATTTTAAAAGGGTGTAGGTATGCGCAGCCAATCTCAGCCACTTTGAATACTGCAATGTAGTGAGTTTCATTTCATATGTATGTCACGCACGGTGGTATATATATATCAAAGTACTTCAAAAATCAAGAAACTTTTGTGAAGGCACAAATGCAGAAAACTTAGTACAGTCAAATTTCGTTAATTGGGCTAAGCTTATCACCGATTTTCACAAAAACTTTCATTAATTGGGCTGTGCTGTGATAGGTAACAGTTCAATTGATGTTCATGTCATCTATTGACTTTATTGGATCAGCCCGATTAAGGAAAGTTTTTCTCAAAATCGGCGATAACCTTAGCCCAATTAACAAAATTAGACTGTAGTTTCTACGCGAAAGCTGATGTCCGCGTGTTTTTTGAAGCCATTCCACTGTGCGACGTTTATCTGCGTTATTCCGCGATAGTAGCAGCAGTCTATCACCCTTTCTGCAGATGGGACAAACCACTCCTTTCATCCATTCCTTCGGTAGCATCGCCTCCTCCCAAATCTTGGAAATAACCCAGTGAAAGCCACTACCAGCATTTCTCGGCCATGTTTAAAAAGTTCTGCTGATAGGTAGCCCTTACGAGCGGCTTTGTTGGTCTTCAGCAACCCGATTTCTCGTTTAACTTCTTAGAGATAGGGAGCTGGAAGACGACATGGGCATTCCTAGGTTAACGGCCATCCCGCCTTCTCCTGCTACTTCGCCATTACAGGCTGTCGCTTGTGATCAGATTCCCTCCCTCGTCCTTATACATATCAAGTTTCGGTGTGAAGCCCTTAGCTACGAGTTTGGTTTGCTTTCTCCAACCGGCGCTTTTTACTCATCAGAATGGTTAACTGGTTCCTTGCTCGTCGGTATTTGGCTAAATTCTCCCGAGAGCCAAGGCTCAGATAATTTTTTTAAACCAAGGTTCTCCACCGCTTGTTGGTATCCCCATCAAATTATTTCATTATACTCCGGGGCACTTCACGTAGTACCATAGAAACGACCTCTCCAATGGACGAGCGTATTCAGCTCCAACCGCCTGCGAGGGTTGAAGCACCTTATTCCTCGGAAGAAGGCAGTGCCTCATCCAGTATTCGTGCGTAATTTTCGGTAAACTTAAGGATATCTAAATATAGGAATATTGATAATTAAAACAACATTTTTTTACATTCTAGACTTCGCGTCTTAAATTTTTTCCATCTCAGACTGGTTTTCAGCCAGTGTCATATAAACATCTTGCCGTAAAAATTCAAAGACCCGCTAACCTACTATCAATACAATTGTTCAAGTATCTCCATCAAATCGTTCCAATCTATCAGCTGGATTAATTGCTTCAAACTTTAAAAAGCAATTCAATGCTGCTCCTACAACCCTTCAGTTCAGTCACGAACCAGTGCAGCAATAAACAACTCACTTCGGTTCGGGTCATCCATCATTTGCTGTTCCGATACAGTTTATCCCTTAAATGACAGTCTCAGGGGAGCAATGAATGTACATACAGTATTGTCCCTCCTCTCGTCCGAACGGTTCATTTATCAGATCATTTTGCTTGAAACGGACAGAAACGGTCGGAAACGGTCGGAAACGATAGGCCACGTGGTTGACACTGATAAAGCCGAACTTCAGCTATTATATTGTACACAGGTGAATACTCCACCGTCCCGGTCGGGTGGTGCACAGGGAACGTCCGCTCTGAAGGAGTGTGGTTGAAAACTATTTGTTGTTACTGAAACTAATTAACACTTCAGCAGTAATCGGTTTGTTTGTCCATGCATAAGTTTTTTCCTGCCTAGCGACGCCGGCCGTCCCCGATAGGCTTTATCTGTCTAGCGGACCACGGTGCTCTGCGGTAGTAGAGCAGTCAATAGTCGGTCCCATCTTCAGATAATAATTGATTTATGTGTCAATTTGGTCATCAAATGATTATCACTTTCCTTCTCACACAGCAGCAGTCTGCCAGAGTAAAGTGTGCTAGTGTGAAAAGTTAAGATTGCTGAAGCTAGCAATTTAGATTATGCTGGAAAGTTTCTTATCTGGGCCGCATTTATCTCCGAAGCTGGTGTGGACAGTTTCGGGCACTAAATACTAGATATCTCCTACACCATCGATTTACTAGGAAGCCGAAATGTTCTAATCTACTTTTGTAGAAATTTTTCTGATGTAAGCAAATCAAAAAAGAAAACGTAATACCGTAATACAAATGTGGAGATAACGATTAGTTAAACATGATTCTTCATTACACATCTGTACAAAATGATAAACCAGCACAATCTGCTCAAACGACTTAAATCTCATCGCACAAAATCACGGTCTTGCTGTTTAGAAGATGAACTACTTCTGATAACAAGCTGTGTGTTTTCTCTCTCTTTTTCTTTGCTGAGCTTGACGAGCATCTTGTCGCCACTCCAAGTATATGTATGAATGATGCATTTAATCAAGCGTATCGTTGTTGTTGTTGTTTTTGTTGTTGGAATAACACAGTTGTTACTGTGCTGCCACTTCCACTACTACAATGCAAATGTGGACATTTGCCGGTGAGCGGCGCAATGTGGTCGTTTCTGAATTTAATTAACACTTCTGTTTGCTTACTCGTTTCGACGCCGCGGCAGGCCATGTGGTCACATTTAGGTATCAGTACCACAACCGATTACGCATCTGGTTTGTCACGAGCCAACGTTAGGCGGTTACTTCACCATGTTTGTAGGGTATATCACCGCATGACTAGATGGATTTATACTACTTCGCTATTAAAATTTATTTAAATTATATCGTCACAAAATTTTGAACTTTCTGGGAATTTCAACGATGTGTTTTTATGTTGGTTGAAAGACGTTCTATCTCTGATGGATTCTCGATAGGGCAAAGTTTATATTTCGTTCGAGACAACGCATCAATTCTTATCGTTCTACTGATTATATTTCATTAACAATATGAAGGAAGCCTTATCTACTGCGGATTCATGACAAACACACCTAAAAATTCAAAAAAAAAATCTTCATGCTTCGGACCCGCGATAATGTGACCCGGTTAAGAAAGTCGTGCTATGTAAAAGTGTGACTTGATTTTTTTCGATCCGACCCAGTGAATTTTTCATTATGAATCATGATAATTCAACTACTGGACTAATGAAGAAGAAAAAAAAATCAAAGTTCTACATACTACCACGTCACGTCCTAGAAACGGTTTTAATTTAATTATGCGATTTAGTCAACAACTAGCTACGCTAATCTAATGCCCCCGTCGCTTGCTTTTATATCAACTAATATATTATTTCACTGACAACTACCTGCAATCTTTACTAATAATAATAAACAAAGTTAGTAACCGGACGATTGTTTAGCATAATTTGCATTATTTGCAAACAAGCTTATCAAATTGTCTATGCATCAAATGGAAACTAGAAACCTTCACCTCGTGATCAAAGAACAATCTTCGTAATCACAAAGGCTTTGATTATTTATTTTTTGCGAACTTCTTTGCTATCAGCAGCGAAGCGGAGATTGCTCATAACCTTGCTAGGACCGCAGTTTTCCTCTAAGCTACTGAAAATTGGCATTTGATTTCACTCCGAGAACAACTAAGGATCGACGTCCGTATTTTATTATATATACTCCACGTAGAGTCAAGCCAGGCATAATCAAATTATTTTTATAACGGTAGTTTTTCCAAAATCCGCCAGGAATGACAAAAGAATGCAATGAAACAAACGTGTGTCAGCAGTTACTAACTTCAAACCGCCGATCTCTTAGCTTGGGAAAAAGCAAGGAACTATGAGTCTAGTAGGTACTTCTTCCATGACTCTCCTTTTATTTGATTTTCCGTTCTTCTGTTCTGAAGGGATCACGGTTTAGTCTCGCACTGGGGATTATATATTCTACTAATAACACAGCTGTGCCTAATAACATTCTTCTTTTGTTCCCTTCCCTTATAGATCCCTTAAAGAGGATCACTCTCCCCTCAAAGATAGCTTAAAGCGATCGGGCTGAACTCACACCCGCTATTCTAATGCATTATTTTGACATAACCAGCGTCGCCACAAATGAACGTAATGAGTTTCGTCAGAAAACCATGTCTTAGCATTATCGGCCACAGCTTATTTCATTTGACTGAATCGTACGCCACCTTAAAGTCCACAAACAGATGATGAATCTGCAAATTGTACTCCAGGAACTTATCTAGTATCACAGGGTTAACACGAACTGAACAAGCTTGATACCCGCCTTTACTAACGGTCTTAGTTTACAGAACAGGATATGGGAAATTCCGCTGCACGCCATCTGCCGTCAACCGCTGGATGCTGAAACGTTGCGTTCGGTGGTCCAACGTATTTACCGAAACCAACGAGTAAGATACAGCGGTTATCAGCAGAGGAAGTTGCCGCAGAGTACTCGCGGAAAGTTGAGTGGCAACTCAAAAAACAGATAGGATAAAAGTCAACCGAGCAGTGGAAGCAAATTTCCACTGAAATTGTTTCCGGTGTTGCCATGTCCAGTGACAGTGCAAAACTTTATATGCAAAGATAGAGACAAAAACTAGATTACCAAGAGATCGTTGGAGGCCAGATGTGATGAATAACACTTCGATGTACTGTTTAATGGTGAAAAATACGGTGTCGTTGATACATGCAAGAAAAAGATTACCAATGACGGCTGCCGAGTCGCAAACTTTAAACTAGATGAAGAAAGTAACGAGAGAGCTGAAAACCGGTAAAGCAGCTAGAAAGGAATTCTTCTCGGATGAACCAAAAGATTCGCACAGAATCTCTGATATTCCTCGTATTGGAAACGTATGGTTGAATTCTGCATAAGATTCGTCCAGACTGCTGTGCGTATAGAACCACGATTCTTGTAACAGAATTCTCAGGATTCCTATAACTCGGTAAAAGAGTTCCCTTTATTATAAAATAGGAATGCTTGGGATTCTGAAAGTGTGTGTGTTAGTAAGGGTTAACTGGCCAACTTTTTGAAGTCGGGAGCGAACGGCCATACTGTGTGGCAATCCATCGGGTCAAACTATTGGCAAAAGCTCTCATATGCCCGATCTGCAAGAAGCACCATCGACTCGATTGTCGCAATTATGGTGGTATAGCTCTTGTGAAGTCGACATACAAATTTTCCCATATCTTGTTCCGCAGACTGAGACCGTTTCAGAAATCCATTGTTAGCGAATACCGATGTGACTTTCGAGAGATACCCTCCGCGTTCACCTTGCGACAGATCCAAATCCGCCCATTTCGAGAATTCAATTGGCAGACCCACCATCTGCTTACTAACTTCAAAGCAGCGTACAATTTAATAAGGCGAAATGACCCTTACTATCACACCAGAATTCCTGGTTTCCTGCATTCAGAATCCAGAGAGCCCTGCGATTCCTTTACCGAGTTACACGTATCTCGGCGATTCGACAGTTGTATTCTCATACAAGAATCCTGGTTCTCAAGCAAGACATTCTGTACGCATCTGATGTACAATTCCTCCATTCGATTCCTATGAGAGGAATCCCAGAGATTATGTGCGAATCTTATTTGTACGTCCGGGTAGTTGCGGCAGGCTATGTTCGAACATGGTTTTCTAACGAAGCTGACTAGATTGATGTGTACAACCCTTGATGGTTCTACGTCAAGCGTCAAAATGGGGAGCGAAATATCGAAATTTATTGTGCCGTTATGGTTTAGCTAGTCTGACAATTCGGACAGAACTCGCTATCTAGAAGACGGTCATAAACTGTGGACGCTGAAAGACAAGACTCGACGAGCTTTTGAGGTCCTCGAGCGTATGATAAGAGGGAATGCGACACAACCCAATGGAAGAAGGTAATGTGGCGCAGGTACATAAACCAAGGGTTGTACTTGGTGTATGAAGATATGGTATGTAGATATTGTCAACTAAGTAAAACATGACAGGCTATAACCTGGGTTGACTATGTAACGACAAAATCCGAAAAAGACAATTCGACTAATTGTATTGTTCTTTTCTATATGGAACTAACTAACATTAATAGTAGTCGAATTTATACGTCTAACATATTAGATATTTAATAAAATGGACTTACGCCCTTTAAACTCTCAAACTAGACTTAGAAGCAGCTGTAAAGACCATATAATGTTGTATCTGAAATGTGTAGGGCACTTTCTACATGTTTTTTTCGTGAACTGGTGATTTAACAAGTGGTTTTCAATGAGTGTTTCGTCGATTAAACATTGTTTTTAGTACTTACGGCACTTAAAAGGGCGTAACTTAAATTTCCACCGTAGGAGGATTTTGAAAATTTCACCAGAGATGCAGTTCAACCACAAAGAACAGACATCCAAGCGAAAAGTCCCCACTTGGATAAAACTTATGTCAAATTAGTTGGGAAACTATAGGGATGATGTCGCTAAAGGCGCATAAAATTCTACACTAAACTCACAACAGCTAGCTTCTGGCGCTAGCATCACGCTTATAGTCCATATATACTAGCGCCAGAAGAGCCAAAGGTTGTCAGTGTGCAAATCAAAAGAATCATTTAGTTGGGAAACTATAGTGGTGGTGACGCTAGCATATTAGATGATTTTAATTTGAAATTTTATCCAAGAATACCCGGAAAATTTGTTCCTGAATGGATGTCTGTTCTCTGTGGTTCAACCTCACGAATCGACTGGTGAGGTCCGATTTCATGGAGCACCGTGGATATATGTCTCAATTTTTGCTACCGATTTCAATAAGCAAAAGAATTGTTTGACTATGAAAACTCTTAATTAATTATATAGCCATTATCAGTACCTTTGGTGATGCAAATTGTACCAAAATTGAATATTCGAAACGAACCACTAGAATGAACGTCCGTAGATTGCAGAGGAGGATACAAATTTCTGCTAAATTTTGTTTAAACACAGACAAACAGACATAACTCTTGGAAGAAAAATCAACAAAAATTATCGAACCTCACATTTAGCCTGAACACTAGCACCATCTATGATCAACATTCTCAAATATCAAATAGCAACATGGGTATTCTTCGAAGTAGCAAGTATTTTTTATGGGGAATTCACTTTCTCTCGTCAAAAAGTGCCACTTTGACCAAAACGGAGACATTCCCAACTAAGCCCAAATTTAAAATGACGGTTTAATCGGTAAGAAGCATGAAAAACGAGTGTTATGTCTGTGGTTTAAGCGTTTGATATAGATTACTTTTAATATAAAACAGATAGTGAAGTGCAATTAGACTGATAAGATGCATTGTTTTTGGGAAATTAGTAAGAGCACAGGGTGAATTGTAATAATTGTCAGTATTTTTGGGCGTGATTATTTAAAAATGGGTTTCTCACAAATGTGTCATATTTTTTGTTTAAAGTGTATTCAAATGTCAACACGGCTTGCAAGTTTGTTTTGAATTTTCATTCGTTTGAGACGCAATTGGGGACGCCAAAAGGGAACTTGTGATAAGTCTGTTCTTGAAAATTTTTCGATCGTGTGATATATTAAAGAAGCTGAAGCCACTCGATATAAACGAAATTTTCATGTTACGTATCATCAAGCGATACAAGGTTCTTGGAAAATACTCCCCAAACTTGGCCGTTAACGTACTGACACCGGGAGCCATCAAACGAGTAAGAGAGTGAATTCGACGAAAACTAGATCAGTCTGGATGGCCGTCTGGATGGCCAAGAAACTGGAAGTTTCGCAATCAACTATGAGGAATATTTTGAAAGAAGAGTTTTGATTGATTCTATACAAAAAATATCGAGAGTACGGTTTGACTGAAAACCAGAAGGTTGCAAGAGTCGAAAAATGTCGCCAGCTGCTCAAGCGGCTCGGTGATTGTGAAATTCTGTTTTCGACCGAAAAAATATTCCTGCTATAGGATCGCCACAACCAGTAAACTGATCGGATATATGCAGTACATCTTTCAGTACATTTCTCGGGACAAACAAGGTTCAAGAATGTTTCCAGGATGACAGTATGGGACTGTTTCTCCAAAATATGAAGGTTCCATTTCTGTTCATCGAACCTGGTGCTAAACTTAACACTAAATTTTACATCGATAACGTTTTGAAGAACAGTTTGTTTCCCATCGACAAAAACACTACAAGAATGCACCATACTGCTTCCAACAAGATTCTGCACCGTGTCACTAGCCGAAAGCTATACACAAGTTTAACGTAAGGATAATTTTCGGGATTTTATTTTCTTAGGAAGAGTGACCTGCTTCTTCGCCTGATTTGAATCCTCTCAACTTCTATGCATGGGGTTACATGATGACTGTGGACTGTGCAGTCAAGTAATGTTTAGAGAAGATTTGGCATAAAATGCTTACTGCGTCACGACAACGACAACGGTTGCGATTTCAACAACGATTGCGATTGGTAATTAAAGCAAAGGGGATTGAACTGATTCCAAACAAATATTATGGATATATTTTACACGAAATACACGCAAAATTAAAATTTAAGCAAGCGTCTTATTTTTGTGACAATTTGCTTTACTGACAGTTATCACTAACCACCCTGTAAAGACGCCGTCTGAAATGGCAGTGTAAACTAAAATTAATTAATTTTAGCGAATGATAACACATATCTTTAGCCGAATAGAAGTGAAACGCTTCTGCATTTTTAATCACATTTTGCAAGAATAACATTTAATAAATATTGTATCGCTTTATCAGTATTATAAAATTATGCCATTATTGAATTTTCTGCTGGCGGCTT
Source organism: Sabethes cyaneus (assembly GCF_943734655.1). Classification (NCBI taxonomy): domain Eukaryota; kingdom Metazoa; phylum Arthropoda; class Insecta; order Diptera; family Culicidae; genus Sabethes; species Sabethes cyaneus. The sequence goes on along the minus strand of NC_071354.1, from coordinate 172,259,439 downwards.
AGATTCAATTCATATTTTATTCAGTGCAGCTTGCAAATTTCGATTATCGTTCACTCGGACACTCGCTTTGTGGTGTACACGCATTTAATAGTGTCGACCACCTAGCTTTCGAACACAATTCATAGAATGTTCAACATATATAAGCATTTAGTTTTTCATTAGGCCTCATTGAGGTACGAAAAACGATCTAGCCACTGGCTGATTTTAATTCATCTATAAATGAAAAATAGTCTATTATTTTTGCAAGGATACCTAAAATTAGAAAATATTTGGTTTAGTATCAATCTATAATTTAAATTTTTTTTCACATCGAGCAAAATGTTCGCGTCACAGGTGTGGCCAAACCTTTAATCAGTTGGCGTCTGTCGGTTCTCAAAAGGGACCGGCTGTCATACTTTCCAGTGCCCCTCTCCAGAAGAAAGGGTATAGCCACAAACTTAGCTAACCGGCGCCATTATCAGCAAACAAAGTAAGAATCTAGCATTTAAAGTCCAAAGTAAACTTTATTTCCCACAACTATAACTCTTCCGCTGTTGGCCACTATCACTCTGACAAGGATTCGGTATTAGAGCTGGATTATGCTTAGATAAAATTGATAACAATGCTTGTGAAAATAACTCGAATATCTGTTTCTGTTACCGAATTGGTCAAGTTTTAACCTTATGATGGCGATACCGTTTTCAAAAGCAATGCTATTTTCAAATAACGTAGTTATGCAGTGTCTGTCAGGTCGAACATCTTCTGCAATATCCGTGACAGTACAAAACACGAATCAATAATTTCACCACAATGCCATTACTGTGCTCGCACAGAACTGAAGCCAAAATGACCGAAATCTTCTGTCGACTAACAGTGGACACATCCATGCCTCTAGGGCCTGCAGAAGTCTACTGCTATACGGCGAAACTTATTAAGGTGCACCAATTCCAGTCACATGTGCACACATAATGAAGAAAATAAGTTCCCACACTCCAACCCGCCCTCGTTCTGCCCCCCCACTCGGAGTGCTTGTGCTCCAAAATAGACACGCCAATCGGTGCAGCCGCATACATAGCCAACCAGAAATGGCAACCATATCCTGCTGCCGGTACAACACCGCGTCACCACCTCTCGGTCGTCCGGCGTCCGGTATATCACAGGGTTAGCAGAACCTCAGCCACAGCCGCAGAACCAACGACGATAATGTGGACGCGGTGATGGCACGCGAAGGGAAAAGAAATTACAGGTCAACCTTTGCTGCAAGCACATCCTGGAACATAATATGCACCGCCGCTGCTGCTGCTGTTGCAACAACGCCGGTGCGGTGCTGCATCGACTGTCAAGTCGGCCAAAGAAAGCGCTTCATTATTCTCGCTCGCAAACTCGGTGTGAGCTTCTTATCTACGGGTTTCCTCCCAGCAAAGTACCGAACACAGTGGTGAATGGTTTTCGCCTTCATGGAAAGGATGATGTAAAATGTTTCTATGATGAAATTAAATATTTATGTTGCTATGCTATCGCGCAAACGAAACGAAACCAAACGGGTTCGTATTGTTCGTTGTTGAACGCACTCAACGCGTTTCTGGGGGATCAAAATTTCCTGCGCTAAAGCCACCTGTACGGTTTGCTTTCCTGAATTTTGTAATAGGGTTTGAGTAGCTGCTTCAACAAGTGTACTTATCTTCGTAGCTTGGAATTATTACGGGATTACTTGGTAGTAGATAGGTAGTAATGGAACAAAAGAAATTTAAAGTTAGTCGCAATTTGAAAATTGTCATTGTGACATTGGACCAAATGTTTTTTTTAATATGCAAATAAGTAAACCATCTTGTACCATTAATTTGTGAATCTCTATAAATTAGTTAGCATTAATTCTAGCACCACGTTCTTTCCCACCTTAAATTATCCTTAAAGCGCATATTCGTTTAAAGCAGAGTACTACATCAACTGCAAAAGCTTTGAAAGCTTCAAAACTTAAACATTCAAAAAAGACATAGCTTATTTTCCAAACAAAAGTTATACTTAAAATCTCTTAATCTCATTGTTTCTGTGAAATTGTAGCCGCGTTGGTTTCAACAGAAACCCACCGTGCGCCATCACATCGCGTAGATCCTTTTGCATATTTACATTATGGAGATTTGCATTCAATGTAAGATACGATAGAGGCAAACCTGATAAACCACATACAGCGAGTTTGAGTTTCGAGCCATCATCACGCCTCCGCTCTCCCGCGGTGTACCAGGTCAAGTCATGACAAAGTGTTTCCATTTCACCTCTTACAGTAATTGTCACATTGACAGCTATACAGTGCTCGGTACAGTTGGTGCCGTTGTGGTTGCCGACAGAAGGCCGACCACATTCCGGAAGTTCCTACCATATTTAGCCGGAAAAGCCACCGCCGTCATTGGTATCGCCATCGCCATAGCAGTCCGTAGGTTCTAGACCTTCTCAAACCAGAACCAACAACGCCAGTCCAGGGGAATCGTTTACAGCCAACAAAAATCGATGGTTTTTCGGCAACATGACATGGCAGAAAAGTAGAGTCACAGGCTATTGGAAACAAACACAAAACTGGAGCTATTTTTTGTCCCGGTATTGCTCGTTATGACGGCCATGTCGCAAAAAGCCGTCAGTAGCTATAAAACGAAACGGTTTTCGACGACGGAACTCTTTGTAAAGGTCTTGACATCATCGAAAAACCAGCATTTGTGTTTCAACGCGATATGCAGTTGCAATCGCTCGCTGCAATATGCATGCATTTATGAACATTGTTTCGACGCTGCGATCTATATGGGGAAGGAATATTTCCTGGTTGTCATGATTCGGGATTTTGTGGTGTAAATCGATTTATTTTGGGTACAATACCAGAATGTGCTTTACTGTGGCAATCTGAGCCTTAAATAGTCAGTTTGAATTTTAATTTACCCTGGCCATGTATTTCATAAGAAAAAAAATCACTTGACTTGCATTTAACATTTGCTTGTTAACTGTTTAAATACAGAACAGGTTCTAAAAGATGAAATCAGCCAAAACATAACTGCTTTCTATAAAAGTTAGATTTTCATTCCTTCCTGAAAACGCTTTCCTCGATTCACACACCAAAGAACACCACACGAACACGGTTTGTAGTACACATGCACGATCCCGATCTGCCTTCTCGCCTGCAGCTCCTTCCGCCGCCTTTGTCATGCGCTTCGAGGATAATAAGCCAATCAAAATGGTATCGATAGTGGCTCTGGCGATATCTAACGTAAAACAGGAATATCAAGTTATATGCCACCATCATCGATATAGGTTAGTTATTGAAATTGAAACCAACATGAATGAACGATTCCGCCGAACGATACAGGACGTGGCAGAACGTGGAACCATTCGCACAGTATCCTTGAATAAAATTTAATTTACCGACATTGACATAACTTGACGTAGGCTAGATTTCCACACGGTGTCGATTTATCGTACAGCCGTTTTATTGACAGGTAGCTTTCAAATTAAAAATAACTCAACGGGTTAGTGGATTTTCGGTTTCCATTAAATTAAAACTTGAACGTAAAAACGATTTTTGCTCTATGTGGCTGACCGAATTTTCTTTCCAAACAACATCAAAGCTTCACGGTTCTTTGATTACCCAAACATTTGGAAGTCGGATTCAACATTTGGAACAGTAGACTAATTTTACGACTAATTTTACGGGCTTCACAAGCAGTTGCGGCCGAGCAGACTAAGTCCCCGTACAAAGTGCACCCTGTATAAGACGCTTATTAGACCGGTTGTGCTCTACGGGCATGAAACATGGACAATGCTCGAGGAGGCCCTGCGAGTGCTCGCACAGCTCTATGGCGAACCCAGTATCCAGAAGGTGGCTAAAGCTGGACGGATACGATGGGCAGGACATGTTGCAAGAATGCCGGACAACTACCCTGCAAAGATGGTGCTCGCCTCAAATCCGGTAGGAACAAGACGACCAGGAGCGCAGCGAGCAAGATGGTTAGACCAGGTGGAGCGAAATCTGGCGGAGAGTACTCGGTGTCCGAGGAATTGGAGAGCGGTAGCCCTCAACCGAGTTACATGGAGAAATTTCGTTCAACAGGCTTTGTCTTAGGACGGCAAGCCACTTAAGTAAGTAAGTAATTTTACGTATTAAAAAGTTGCACAACAACCAAACATTTTGACCAAAATTTCGTTCGTGTTATAATATAAAAGGAAGATTCATGTATCAGAAACCAGTTTAGGTTTTCTAATAATTAATTGTTAAGTCCTAAAAAGTTAACTTAAATTTAATAATTAAAATAAATGAATGAATAATCCTATTAGACCTGCTATTTCACGTCGAGACGACAGCATTCACCGAACAAGTCATGGATTATGTCAAGTCTCAGTCACGCTAAGGTTTTTCAAGCTGCTTTATCCGGCAGTGATGTTTTACTAAATCATACACTGCTTTGAAATTTTACCGTGTGTTATGGGTTGTGTGATTGGAATTAGCGAGGACCTGCTGCAAGATGACCGGTGGTGGATCATGTTTATAGGTTGTCTGCAGTAACGGTCCCAAACAGTGGTGCACTCCACAGACGGTGCAATACACTGTATATCTATAGACTATTCGTATATGTGTGGTTTGACTCGCCGAAAATATACAGCATGCCTATGCCTCTACTCACGCACACGAAGCTGTAAGGCAACGGTCACGAATTTGAACCTTAGGGAAGGTATTTGAATCTCAAGGAAGGTTGACCAATAATAAAAACATGTATGACACCCAAAAGTACAAAAACGTGACATACAAATAAAAATTAAGAAAAAACTACAAGGGTTGTACCAAAGGGCGACGTAGCACTATACGGCAATACTCGTTACATTGATAACATGTTTTACTTGATGAAGTATTACTTTATGTCAGAACGTCCGGAACCGCCCACTTAGCTCCGAGGTACGATGCTGGTCTGTTAAGCCAGTCGTCGTATGTTCAAATCTCGGCTAGGCGGTGCTTGCTAGATAGTCAATAGGATGTTTACACTGGCACCGTAATTTTCCTGTACTCTAACGGACGGCTGCGAAGTCTGTCGATAAAGAAGGGTAATTTAAGCCCACAGCCCGGTTTAAGCCCACGGCTTTGCTTTTTTATGTCAGATCGTTACATCAAAGACTAATGTCAACTGCACTTCTGGCATGTGTATGTTTATGAGTATCTCTGAGTATCATTGCCTCCCGGGTATGAAATGGGGAAGGCAAATGAGCACCGTCCAATATAGCTCTAGCCATCCCAAGCCCCTACCTAGCGCCTCCACGTGGCCATACCCGATTTGGTTCTTTATTGAGTAGCCAAGCTAAGAGGTGCGATGCTGGGTGGTTCCCGGCTGCCTGATCTCAAAACCACGGTTTTGAGCAGACGGCGGAGCCATACGGCCTTGGTAATAGGTAAGCCTAATATAAATTATTTTAATTAATTTTTTCGTTTTAACTTATGAAACAACTCCTGCTCAGGGATGCCACATATAATTCTGTGTTTTTTGTTGGAAAAATCTGACAATCTGTACGGCGAGGAAAAATATCTGTGCAAAAATCTGTCCAATGGAAAACAATGAGAGTGAAAGAGATAGAGAGTCACTTTGCTGACTATATCCGTCTCTTCCACTCTCATGTAAAAGCTCAAAAATCTGTTTAATCTGTGTAATTTGGCGAAAATCTGTATTCCATGCATACAGATTCTGTACAGGCGATTTCTTTCAAATATCTGTTAAACACAGAATAATCTGTGCATGTGGCAACCCTGCTCCTGCTGTATAGTAAAAACTTTGGCCAAAATGAGGTTTAATACTGCACATGGATACCAGAATGAAAAATTAAATTAACTATTAGAAGCACTTATGGAACCTCAAAGGACGCTACTCTATTCCATACGAAGGACTGCTGGTGAGATTGTTCTATTTTTACCTATATATACCACATTTCATCTTAATATCATATTATTAACAGTATTATTATTGAAATCATAAATGTGGTAGGCTGGATGATGGAGTGGATTGCCAACCTGAATCCTTAAGGTCTGAATCAAATATGGCAGTTCTCACTTCTCACAAACAAATCATCACGTGGGTTAAAGTTGGTAAAGCGGAATTGATTATTGCATGGAGGGATCTAAATGCTGGAAGGCGACTCTTATAACCCCGGAATACGCACAAGGGTCCGCCCAATCCCTTTTGGCCCTTCTGTAACAGCATTAGTATGAAATTCATTTTATAATCAAATTTGGATCTACTGTCTACAGTGTATCTACATACACTGGCAAGTCCTTCAAGTGATGGTGACTTTCCCCTATTACTACTACTACAACTACTACTACTATCTCTGTGTATCATTGCCTCCCGCTTGGCTCACTACAGTGAGCAAGCACGGTACGAATACCGCGTGTGAGGTTCAAATCTTCGTTTGTTTCTTGTTACTGAGTGAATTAGTCTAAATTCCGTCACAGAAGGCACATAATTATCTTGGCTTCCCAAGCAGCAATGTAAGTTTTATTGTACTCTTATGGTGGTTTTCGTGACCAATTTTGGTCTAAAGTGCCATCATGAGAGTGTAATAAAACCCAAATTGTTACTTGGGTTACAAAGCCCCAAGTAATATATCAGGCCAAATCTTCGTATCATTCATCAATCGGCCTTGTTAAAGACCACTGAGTAATAACTGCAGATAAAATTGAATTTTCTTAAATTGAATGATTGACGATGATTTCCCATTTTGACAAATTTTGGATGACTTGACCACCCAGTTAGCTTCGAGGTACTCTGTTGGTTTAACAAGCCAATCGTCGTATGTTCGAATTTCGGCTGGGCGGTGCTGCCCCGCAACTGTCTTGTACTCTAGCAGCCAGCTGCGAAGTCTGTCGATAAAGAAGGGTCAAGTCTTGGAAAGTCGTTTAAGCCCAAGGCTTTGCTTTTTTGCTTTTGCATGACTTGTAGCACTATTCAAATTCAAGTAACTGGTTTCAAACTGGTATGCAGTTGACGAAGTTAGCTTACTTAAGAATTAAAGAATTGCAAGCAACTAACTGACGCAAAGCCGCAAATGAAATGATCAAAAACTATTCGCGGATAAGACAGTTGCTGATTTTCCTCGCTTTGAGAATTGCTGCGTTACGTCACATGCAGAAATATCCCTTTTGCCCTGTTTCCGTGCAACACAACAGTTCCGAACAAATTCTTGCAGTATATAGAAGCAATCTGGCAAAAGGAAAGGACGACCGCTCACTTTCACTGACATTTCACTTTCAGGACATCAAATTGGACTAGATTCAATGTTTAAAGATAAAGTCGATTAAAGAAGAGGGGTAGTTTTACACTTTACAAAATTATTCACTGTTGCAGTGTTAATTCAGAATTTGGGTAGTCTTTCGGAATGATTGCTACCTTCACGCTACTGACTACATTCCTGTACAAAGGTTTTGCTCTAGCCTCTAAACTCTTTTGTTGTCCAGATGGCTCCCCTCTAATCAGGTCTAAGCGATGTTGAATTGACCTTCTATCCAAGGTCGCTTTTGATGCCATGGGACGAGCCTGTTTTCTTGGACATAGGTTTTCGTCGCTACTATTAGACTCACTATTTCGGCTTAGAATTAGGAATTAGCAAGGCAGCCAACCGTCGAGCATCTTCAGGGCCGACCCCGCTATCAATTAAGCGTTTATATCGTTTTTTCTCAGTCCCACTTAAAGGTTTAATTGACTCTGTTCTCAGTATAGTGCCAATTTGGTCCTTTCTGGGCAGAGCACCAATGATTTCTGCTGGTGGTTTCGAAAGTAATGTTACAATAATATCATCATCAGCCGTGTCACTTGCATCATTTTCATCCAGATGCTTCTCTTTCCGACGCGTGTTCAAAATAGACGAAAGTACGTCCTCGTCCAGGGGTTGTTACTCTGCATCCATCATTTTATTATCTTCCATTGCATAAACTTTTATAAGGCCATTGCAAATTATTTTCAAAGTTTTTGTCCCGCGTCCTTCAAAATTGGTTTAAAACATCGGGAGGGAAAAAAATAATTTTTAGGATACGAGTTAATTTTTTTAATCAATTGTCTGCCAAAAAATTTTTCTCTCGTTTTTGTCTCTTTTAGATTTTTGCATGGAAAATAATAACGCATATATTAAAACCAAGAATAGATTTGGTCTTCACGTTTAAACTTTAAATACAAATGCTTAAAACATAAGTTTTTTGCTCGATTAAAAAAATCCAACACCAGAAGGACAAAAACTTTATAAAATATTTGTAATAGCCTAACTCCCTTTTTAAACATAAGTTGAACTAGGTTAAATGTTCAAGCGATAAAATCGGTTGAAGAAAAGGGGTGGTTTTGCACTCTGGTCTACTTCGTTTACATTTACTACTGTGTACGGATTCGGAAATTATTTCATTTTCATTACCACTTATTTCACCTTAAGCACTCTACACACGGAGTAACGAGCGACACACCCGTTTTAGAGTAGGTAATTCTTGTGAATCACCTTACTTGAATAAGGAGACATCGGCACCAAGTCTTCAAAAGGGTGTAACTGCGGCCATACTAGCATAGAGAAAAAAAACACATTTGGGTTGTTTACAACCTGCAGTTACGCCCTTTTTGAATATTTGGAGTCGATATATAGTAGAACAGCCGTTCGTGTAGTAAACATCACGTATTAAGGCCATTCCAAATCATATTTTAAGTTTTTGTCACTCCCCCCCCCCCCTTCCCCCTTGGAAATTGGCTTGAAAAATCGGGGGGCAAAAAAATAATTTGTAAGATATGAGTCAAATTTCTTTTTATAAAATCAATTGTCCGAGGGCTCTATAGTCTGAAAAACTCGAAAAGTGAGTCTCCGTGTTGAATTAACGCTTCTAGCACGAAACAGAAATGGAAATTCGAACAATGGAATTTCCGAAAATCGTCCAAAAAAAATTTCCCTCGTTTTTGTCTTTTTTCGTATATTTTTGCATAGAAAATAACGTATATATTATAAGCAAGAATAAATTCGGTTTTCACGTTTAAACCTCAAATAAAAATTCTTAAAATCCATGTTTTTTTTGCTTGATTAAAAAATTCACTTTGTGTTGTTCAGTGACCGAACAGCGGAAGGACAAAAACTTTATAAAATATTTGTAATGGCCTAAATGCAAATTTTGCAAACGATGTATATAATGTACATATGTGTGAAAGCTCAGGGTTCGAAGGGGAAGCTTTACTGTCAAACATCATGCAAAGTTTTAACAGGTAATTGAATATAATAAGTTGGTAAGAATTGTTGGTCGGATATCATCCGACATAAGGGAGTCTTTTACACTTGTGTTTATCCGACGCACGCATACCAGGAATAACAATATTATGTGACTAGAATGAACCCAAAATATTTCTTCACAGGGATTTAGTATATGATATACCCTTTCAGAAAAACATAATCTCAAAATATTCTATCGGTGAAAAATTGAAAAAATCATGTTTAAAGTTTTTTGCCGTGACATAAGCAAGACTCGTACGTTGTTCGGGCGACCGAATAGTTTAAATTTACCTCCAGTGTCACTCAGCCTCTGAATTCGTCGAAATGGTGGAAGAAAGATTTGTAGATAATAAAATTACCTATAATTTTTTCAAACATGGTATTGTTCTATCTCCAATATACACGTCACCAGGGAAGCGAGACCTCCAGCGCATATAATATGGAAACCAGTTTCTTAACCTTCATCTATTCCTTCATTCCTTCCTGTGCTTCAAAAAGCACAAATTAAACATTTTCTACGAGATGTTCTAAAGCATGCTCAATAAACTTGTCGGTTTGTAGTTTTTTCGCTATTTTGAAGAAAAAAAATCCGCTATACAAACAATATTTACCCTATTGAAACTAAAAAAAAATTAAAATTTCTTCATTTAGAGTGATTCAAAAATCGTCACATTTATTGTTTGTAAAAACTTATAACTTTGAAAGTTTTGGTACAATGTAGCAAATTAATAAATTTTCAAAAGCTTTCTAAAAAATATAAATAATAAGTGCACAAAATTGAGACAAAGTTACAAATATTACGTCAAGTCGTATTATTGGCAGAGTTATTTATTTTAATCGATATTTTTTTCCTGAAAGTTCAAACTCAGCAAACCAACATTCAGCAAACATGAATTTCAAAAGATTTGAATCTCATACTGCAAGAGATTGAATTTTAATTAATTCCAAGAGAAATATTCCAAGAGATTGTCTATCTGACCGTCAATGATCGTACTATCAAATGATCCTACTCAAACAATTCCTCACAAGTAAGAGTGGAACATGGAGGCTGGTTTGTTAATCTAACATCGAAATGCTAATCAAAAGCCATCTCTCGTGACAAAAAAGACAAAACTTCATCCTTGGGTCTAATAATATACTCATATAATTTGCTGATTGAGGATTTTTGTGTAAGAAAGCGAGAGTGCGCTATATTTACGTTTTTGCCAACCACGTAACCACTTTCTTACGGGTTTCGTCAGAAATTTCACTGCCCATGAACAAAAATTTTAATTTTTTGATTTTCTTCACAGTTTTAACATATCGTTTAATGGTTTCATAGCTACTCGAAATCCCACATGAAGTTATCAAGTAGGATCATTCGCCTTGTAATCATTCTGCATAATATCACTCAGAATTTCAAGTTTCAGTTTTCTGAAGGATTACGTTACGTAAAATGGCTAAATATTCACCATTAAAAATCAATCTAAAATCCATGATTTGTTTTGCCGAACGTTCTGACCATTTAGGGGAAAATAACAAATTCCATATGGCCACTAAATATTTCAACATGAAAATAACAAAATAAATGAGTTGTTAATGGGATTGTTGCTGTTGGCAGCCATGAAAATCATTAAAATCGACCTGGAAACTAAAAAACTGTTTTTGTTTAAATAATATACGTGACTTCGCGAATAACCGCGAGTGGTTAAAACGTCTCTAACAAAAAACACGTAACGGCTTTTCGAAACGCCCTAATACCAAAAGGTTCACCCTAATGACTAAATTCTCAAATTTGAAACAATGTTGAAACATTCTGCAAAGGATTGCAGCAGTTTTGATACGTGAAGTTACCGGCGAATTGTATTGAAAGTGCATTTGTATAGAAATCTATAAGATCTTAAATCCCAATATTCCCATACCTACGCAAAATATGTTTTTCATCGAAGATTTTTATATTAAAAAAATTACGAAAAACTAAAAGTCAAGAAGTCTTGTAAGCATTTGTATAGAACTTCAGGAAGAAATTCATCAAAAGTTAGATTTGTGCTTTTTTCAATGTAAGGAAAAGATGAAGGTTTAGAAATTAGTTTCCATGTTACATGCGCTAGAGGTCTCTCTTCCCTGGTGACGTGTATATTGGAGATAGAACAATATCATGTTTGGAAAAATTATAGGTAATTTTTTTATCGACAAATCTTTCTTATACCATTTTCACGAATTCAGAGGCTGAGAGACACTGGAGGTAAATTTAAACTATTTGGTCGTCCGAACAATGTAGGAGTTTTGCTTATTTCATGGAAAAACCTTTAAACATGATTTTTTCAATTTTTCACCGATAGAATATTTTGGAATTATGTTTTTCTGAAAAGGTTTATTATATACTAAAACCCTGTAAAGAAACATTTTAGGTTCATTCTAGTAAAATAATATTGTTATTCCTGGTACGCGTGCGACGTCGTGCGACACTGGGAATTACTAAAAACAGGGCATATTTATAGAAAAAAATTCAGATCTGTAATGCCTGGTGATAGTTGCTTCAACTGCTACCAGCAACAAGGGGCAAGCTTGACAGTATACTCACGGCATCCAAGACAAGAACTAACAACGTCTTTACTGCACAAATAAGATGCATGGGCGAAATGGGCGAATGTAGACAAACCGGGTGAGAGTAGATTTTCCTAGATTGCTCTTTTCTGAAAAACGATATGGCTGCTGGGAAGGACGGTATACCGGTTCAATTTCCAAAAGCGGGTAGCGTACGGCAGATGCCAGATTTCTGATCATGTTTTATCAATATCATCTGGAAAAAACTACAAGGTATACAGCCCTAAGGGTTGTACGAAAGGGTGACGTAGGACTATATCAGATCATTAGATCAAAGACTGTAAACTGCATTTCTGGCATATGTATGTTTATAAGAATTTGTGAGTGTCATTGTTTAACTGAATGATTAATATAGTGATTTTGCGGTGAATCAAAGAATTAACGCGTTATTTTTCAGCGATTTTTAAATTCGAGCGGTTTTTTCGATGATTTTGACATCCTTTGAATAGTGGCAGAAAGCTTCAATAGAGGAAGCAGACGCTTCTGTAGACACTCCTTGAGGTAGATCTGCCCGTTTACAGTTCCGGTGTCGGTAGTCACGAACGGCGCACTACTTTTGAGCAGATCGGTTGTCAAATCATGTATTTCTTGGCAAACTTTAAAAGTTTCTGCTTCCTTATTTCCTCCGGAACAGCAAACTTGTGCTGAGCGGTGAAGAACACTAGCCCCGGAAGCTGCCGGAAGTCCGTCTCGACGTAAATCTCATTATCCGTGATGAGACAATAAGACTTCGTAAGCATCTGGATGTGCAGTTTCCGGACCGGTGAATTTCCCACCGTCACGATTTGGAGCTTTCTGCACTTTGTACATATGCAGTCCCAAGGTTAGTCAAGAGAGGTTTTCTGATGTTGAAATTTGTTTTTCACCCCCGCTGGGTTACCCTTGACGATCACCAACATTTTCAAAGCGGAAACTGTTGAATTTATAAACAACGTCGATGGTTGCTAACCAATCGTTCCGCGCACTTCTGTTCTACAAACTGTGAAAACTAGATCACCAATTTTAACTCACCTAGTGCAGTCCCTCCCGGTCCTTGGTTCTCTGAACGAAAAACCTGGACATATTCAACTTTTTGGTAACATTCCTGACCGAAGCACTGGGATTCCGCTTAGGCAGTTTTACGAAACGCTTGTGATCCTGATCACTAAAAGATTATCCATTCTGACCGCATTTCTCCTTCCGTTCGATGCTCATAGTTTCGTAGTAATGTTTAATTACAGGTCTTCGACTATATCGTACAGACAGTTCTCAATGTAAATTTATTCTATTTTTAAAAGTTCTTCTAGATATATTAAAAGGACATGAATGACTGAAAATTTTGAAGAAATCAATTTTTTTTTTATTTCAGGTTTTGATTCTGCAATCTTTTTCGCTTATTTTGATTCTAAATTTGTAATGATCCGACCACGGGAAGGGGCCGAAAAATGATCATACACATAAGCGTTCCAGTACGGCGTGGAACAACCTCGACGGAATAAAACGCCGCTCCTGAAAAACCACGATTTTCAAACTTTATGTACCTTTTTCCTATGTCGGCAAGTACCAAGCTGGTTTTCGCGATGGTCACTCCACGACGGATCAGATGTTTACCCTGCGTCAGTTAGTAGACAAGTTCCGGGAGCACAACTTGCAGACTCATCATCTGTTTGTGGACTTTGAGATGACGTACGATTCAGTCAAACGGAATGAGCTGTTGCAGATAATGCCAGATTATAGTTTTTCGATGAAACTTGTTACTCTTATTCGAGCGTTGCTGGGTGTGTCCAAATCAGGCGTCAGAATCAGGCGTCAGAATCAGACGTCAGGCGATGAGAGCGGATGTCACCTCTGCCGCTTTCGTTACGCTGGATGAACTGAAGCAAGGGGATGCACTCTCACTAATCTGCTATTCAACATTGCTTTGGAAGGTGCAATACGAAGGGCAAACGTGCAAAGGAAGGGGACTATCATCACAAATCTCATAAATTTTTTGGTTTCGCCGATGACGTCAATATCATCAGAATCAACCGCAGAGCAGTGGAAGGTGACTTTAGGCCCTTTAAATGGAAAGCAACTAGATTGGGAGATTGGGAGATTATCATCAACACCGCCAAAACGAAGTTTGCTGGTCGTAGAAAACGTGGCAGCCCAAATGGTGTTTTAAAAAATTTTAATAAACCAGTAACAACAGCAACAAATGGTGTTGATGACGAGGTGGGGAACTGGATGGGGAACGATATGAAGTAGTAGAAGAGTTCATATACCTGGGTTCGTTCATGACATGTGACAACGATGTAAGCTATAATTTCGACAAAAAAAAACACTTTTTGGATGTAATAATCTAGATTCACTATAACGGAGATAACCAGAATGAATTACCAAAACGCCTAAATGTAGCTCTAACGTAACTCTAAGAGATGCGACTACGTTACTGATGCTTGTCTTGAATGTATAATCTGGCATCTGGACATTGACCAATGATCAAACAAATACCTTCGCCTACATTTATATACCAATTTATATATTTTTGACGTAGGACTACGTCTTACGGCAAGGTTTGAGATAGGGTGTCATTCTAAAAAAACAAAAGATGCGGGCATCACGAAAATATGAAAGATTTTAAACTGTTTCTTTAACGCTGTTCTTACTTTACAAGTCATAAATTCTTTGATATTTAAAGTTTGAAAAGGTAAAAACGTGCCTTACGAAGTACCTTACAAGATCCCTGGGCTAGAACCAGCTTATAACTCGTGCCGATTAACGGATTCTAGTCCAAAAAACTCGACCTAGACCCCTATTATTTGTCGATATTACGTAAGCTTTAAGCCCTACAAGGACTTACAGTGGCATCAGGAATGGAATCCACCCGAGTCACCAGACATTGCTTCACCTGATTCCAACTTGCTCCGATCCATGGTGCATGGCATGTCGAAAATTGGATCGAACTATTCAGCAAATCTCAAGATAAAAAATTCCTTCGATGTTGTGGTATTCATGCTTTGTCAGAAAGTTGATAGAAAAATAAAAAGCGATGGGCGATACTTTGGGCCAAACCTCTCTAATGGCATTTTCATAATAAACCAACATTCTTTGCCAAAAAATGCTGCGAACTAATTCCATTGCTTGACGCCCCACACTGTATACTTTCACTGCCAAAAATGTTTTACCTAATATTTTTCATTTTCAAGAGATATGTTCTAATTATCAACAGAATCTAATTATTAAATTAAATTAAAATAAATTGATTCAAATATTTAGTTCGAATCTCGGCTGGAGGGGGTAGGTAGAGTCAGTAGAATCGACGCACTAGCCTCGTAATTACCCTACACTCTAATAATCGGCTGCGAAGTCTGTCAATAAAGAAATGTCGCGTGTTAAATACATTTGTAACTCAAGGCTTTGCTTTTTTGATTTAAATAGTGAGGATCAATACCATGATATAACTTGAAACTTGGCTTGAAGGCTAGGATATAACGATAGTCACTAGTCACAATCGGTAACAAAGTAACACAACCACATAAAAATGTTATCCGAAATACCAATAAAACACAAAAAAACCCACACGTTTAAACTGATACAGTTCGAGTCGCAAACTAAAATAAGGAGGTTAAGGATGATTATTTATTTATTCTGTACCAATTAAATATAAATAGAATATCTCAAACTTATTGCCTTTTTCCTCAGTCGTTGTTAATTTGGTGTTAATCTGAGGTGGCAATCCAAAAACACAATTTAGATTGTTAACCGAAACTTTTCGCGGAAATTTCAGCAAACTAATTTGCTGATTCGAATGATTGTTCCGCAGATAAACACCACCATGTAAACAAATCAATATTGATTTACCGTGGCACAAGCGAACATAAAGCACCAAACCATCATTGATCGATCCTGGAGCCATCACCCTTTGGCCTTCGCCGCCGGCTTGAGCCTTCACAAGTAGCGCAAGTAGCAAAACGGAAAGAATAGTGAGGAAAATCCTTTCCGACTGTGTAGCCCCCCGAGCCGCCTCACCTTTTGCGCCCTGTTACCTCTTCTTTTGCTACGAAAATAATAAACCCCATACAAGGTAGCCTAGCTGTTAGAGTGATTCATGTGTACTTTGAAAAGCACATGGTCGCTCCAATTTATGTTCTCCAGAGATTTGTGAACCCTCTTATTCGTTTCTTAGACGGGAGACACCCGTGGCGCAAGTGTGAAAAGTACCTTATCGGTTTGTCTAATCCATCCACTACAACTATGCCGCCAGTTCGCACATTTCAAATGTAATGTGTAAGTGTAGCCTACCGGTTCAGGAAGGAACCACCCACCAGCAGAAAGTGGCTCCGAACGAAAAGAGAGAAAAAAACAGAAATATAGATTTTTTTCACTCGATTTTCCCCCGGATTTTTGCTAAACATACATTTTTTTCGAACAAGTTACATTTCACAGAAACCATGCTGTCGTATTTAAATACAATCAATTCCCACGAATGTTCTGTTTAACTTACCATTCGTTCCGCTTATCAGTGGATAGTTGCTATCGCGGCCTCCTATCAGCGTCTTTAATCCGGACTCGATCAGAGTTGGAGATGCTCGGTCTCTGTCGCTCATGGTTGCTGGTTTGGTTGATACTTCAGTAGTTGCTTCTGTTATTTAGTTGTTTTCTTACAATTGCACAGGGGCGTGTTCAATTAGGCTTTTGCAGAGCTTGGCTTCGCTAATATAACTGCTAACTTCCGTGCTTATTATGGGATCAATCACTGAGTGACTGTCTCTTTTTTTGTTGTTGCTTGTGTTGTTGTTGTTGTGGCTAAACTGTGGGAGGTTATTATAGCACGGTAAACTACTATAAGCTTTCTTCAGGATCAATCACAACTTTTTCCTTTGTTGTTATTTGTGACAGTACTGCACTAAAGATAGGGCAATATTTTACAATGACTTGTATTCAGGTAACATTAACTTCTACACTAAGTAAACAATATTCAACACTTAGTTGCTATGTGGATATTCTATAATTTTGTGTAACAACTTTTCTGCTTCGCTCAAGCTTGCTTTTCAACACTTATTTTTTGCATTAAACTTCAACAACGTCGCACTAGGCTGTCAACTTTTACGTTCCATCAGCGGAAAGGATCACCAAGTGGAAAAATCACGAACATCTGAAGAATTAACGACGGTAAAAAGGGGAGAAAAGATACAGGAAATGAAACACTATTGGTACAACCAAATGCGATTTCTATTTACAAAACACTTTTTCTCGGTTTTCATTCGGCTCGAGAACCGACACTTTTGGGTTGGGAGACTCTCGAATGCCGTAAGTTTCAAATCTTTCACTTCACCGATCGCCTGGCCTGTACTGCGGATTGGCAGCCGTCGTGCACTGTCATCTGTCAATATATTATTTTTCGTCGCCTGCTCGGTGCTCGGTTTTTCGCACGGAATCAAAGGTACCGTGTATTTCTCAACCGTGGGCTAACAAGAAACGATCGTATTTTAAAGAGCTCCAATTAAATTTTCACTTCGATTTCTCGGTAGTCTTAAATGCCTTTAAACGACAACTATAAACACGATGAAAATGGATCTGTCTACTGTTTGCCTGGATGGTTGGTTGGCGGATCCCTTCGTTCTATCCGGAGTGTCCTACTTCGCCTGTTTTGATTGCGATTTGCGAACCAGTGTGTGAGTGCTACTTCACAGGATCAAACTACCGCTGTGGTAGTAGTGTAACAAAACAATTATTTGCTATATATGGTAAAGGCTTACAACCTTCTCTCACTTGCACCGTTCTAGGGGATATGGAATCCTGGAAGATTTTTTCTTTCACAGATTGCAGGATCGATTTTAGTCGAAACTATCCAACAACACATATCCAATGTAAAACCAATTGCTAAACTCAATCACAACAGTAATGGGAGCGTTTTTCGACACTGATAAGAGAAATGTATTGCTAATATTGCTTTTCGTTCACGCAGCTCCTGCAGCGTAGGTCCAGCTCGAAATCCACTCTGTTCACGTGTGGCAAAAGCTCCCTCTGTAGCTCTTGACAGCTCATCGTCTTGCGGGACGAAATGTTGGTGAAAAGCGTGAAAAACCACGCGTATCCTTTTCACCAATACATTCGCGCACCAATACACGTGCCAAGCGGAAAAAAGCTTTTCGCCCGGTCAACCCACTCACATTGATTTTTATGGCCTTCTACTCTATGCTCTAGTATTTGTAGAAAGCTTCCGGAAAACTCCGACTCCCCCATAACACTGTCCCAAATCCAATCAATTGCTTCTCTCGCCCGCCGAGCCATCAAACCATTCTTGCTAGGAACCCATGCACAACGCACAGGCTATCGAAACGAACAACAATGACGTCGCGAAAACTGAGCAGGCGAAGAAAAAATACAAAGTCTAAAAGAGTAACTTCTCAGCCGGCTACGGTATGCACTCATCGACGGTAAAAAAAAATCCCAACCCGTGCAGCCATGTGGTAGTCATTTCGGTCCTTTTGCTCGCTCTTCTTCTTCACTTACACTCTTCGAGGAAGGAATATCTTAAAGCCTGCTGCCTGATTTCAGCGGGGATCCTTTTCGACACGGGAAAAGGGATCCTTTGCCAACCAGTAGTAGTAGGAAGGATGTAGATGGTGAGATCAGAGAGGATGAAGAATCGATGCACACACTATTTTCTCGCCAGAACCGGACACCGTAGCTGCGTTTGCGAAAACGCCGAACCTTTTGCGGTCGGGTCAAAACACGAACAAATAAACGAACTTAAGGCAAGAGCCAAAACGATATTTTCCGGGTTTTTCCAACGTAAGCGTCGCACCTTTTTGCTAGAGAAGCAGTAGGACACGGCACTTTGTCAAAAGAACCTCGATCCGATTTCGATTCCGATTAACTTGGCGAAAAGAAGAGAAGAGGAATCTTCCTACTATTCGGCGCTCGATTTTCTCTCCGACTGACTTGGAATCAGTCGCGGTGGCCGTCGGTTCGCTTCGCATACATCGCACACAGTCCGCCGCCCAAAGTGTGTGCCGCGCGCGGTTCCAAAGCGCCGCGCTGTGAAACGACGGCGCGACGGTAGCGTTTGAGTGTCTGGCGTGTTTGTAGGTGTGCCCCTACGACGGTGGCAGTGTTTTCTTCAATCGGCACCGTGAGTGACTTTGCTTTGCCTGTGCCAGACTATTTTTGATGTTTGTCGGAATAGATTAGAGAAGTGGTGTAATCGTAAAATATACATATGATGCATAGTAAAATGTTTTCTACGAAAATGAAAATTATAATTTAAGCTAAAGTCGGGTTTCTATCTTGGTACGGGCAAAAATATTTGTTTTTAGTAACACAAAATATCTCACTTTTGGAAATCTATTCATTGACAAGAAGGTTTACGATCTTACTAAACTAATCCTAAACTAAATACTAAACTAAATAAATTTTAGCATAAATTCTCAGTTGCAACTAGGCAGGACGACAGCAATTACATATCATATCAAATATCAACGAAATGTAACAAGAAGCGAAGTATGATTAATCAGAGACTCGTTTGACCAAATACAAATTACTAAGAAAGAATATCATTATTGGAACAATTTTCCGATAGTTATACCGTGGCAGTTGAAACAGCCATAAATGCCAAAAATTTGAATTTAATTTGCAAAATGATCAACTTCGCAGCCTGACCAGCCGTGGTCTGATAATTGGCAGCACTTCCTTTTGCTGTAAGATATCTGTAGGGTAACCTGAAAGTAAGCAGTATTTCGTTTCCCGGTCACGAGCAGAAATCGCTGCTGAAGCTGAAGAATATTAAGACGCTGAGAAAATCTGCCTCTCGGCAGAATTCTCTAAGCAGGGCACTTAGCACTTCATTAGATAATTTCTAGGATTTGGGAGGATGAGAAATTTACTTAGTAAGTTGCGCTTTACGTCCTATAACAAGCCCTGCATAACGTAATTGCTCCATCTAATTCGATTCAAGGCTAATCTAATTCTAATCTAATTGATCTCCTGTTATCCCCAGTGCACCCAGTGCTCGCCAAATGTCACCCCACTTGGCCTTGCCACCTCGCTCGCTGATCCCCCCTTCGTCTTGTTCCTTTCGAATTCGATGCGGAAACCATTTTTACAGGATAGTTGTCCGGCATTCTAGCAGCATATCTTGCCCAACGTATCCGTCCAGCGTTTGCCGCTTTCTGAATACTGGGTTGCGCGAAGAGACGCCTGAGTTCTAAATTCATTCTTCATCTTCATACACCTCGCAAAAGTTGATTCATAGCACCCGCGAAAGCTCCGAGTAATCACAGGTCGTCTTCTAGCAGTGACCACGTTTCATGTCCGTAGAATATAACCTGTCTAATCAGAGTTATACACTTCGTACGGAGGCTCCGATTGTTCAATCACAAGTGTTTGTGGAATCCAAAGTAGAAACGGCCTTTTAATCTCATGAGTGATATAGTTGTCTTCTATTGCGAGTGAACCAAAGTACACGAGTTCATCGACTACCTCAAACTCATGCATGTCGATTACCGCGGTACTGTACTGATTAAGCTGACCCTGTTGCGCTCGGTACCGCCCGCCAGCATATACTTCGTTTTATATGGATTTATCTTCAATCCAACTTTCTCTGGTTTGCGTTTTAGTCTGGTGTACTGACTTTCTACCGCCTCAAATGTTTTGCCGACAGTATCCACATCTTCAGCAAAGCAGATAAGTTGACTGGATTTAGTAAAAATCGTAGCACGTATTTCGGTCACCGCTCGTCTTGTAACACCATCAAGCGCAATGTTGAATAGCAGGCAGAAAAGACCATCTCCTTGTCGAAATTCTCCTATAGCACTGGATCCCATCTAATTTAGTCATGATGAGCAGAGGTTGGAAAACTCAGAAAATGAATAGATACGCCGAGCATCGGCAAACGGTTTTTATCATGATAAAACAGCTACGCGAGTGGTTCAATTCGCCTATAACAATGAGCAACATACACTCACGCTTCGTAGCATCGCTGAATATACGAATATCGTGAGCAACGCAAAAGTGTGAATAGACGCTTTCTGCTGCTTGTAAAGCCACTAACACTACTTTAAACTATTCCCTTTTCGTGGTAATATTATTTTGAATACTTTCCGACGTCCCCAGGCATTCTATATCTGAAAAATCGAACACACTCAATGTTCAATATTCAATTTTTGAAAGAATTCTGATGTTCACATTGAGGTTCTGTTCGTGATAAAATTCAAAGCTGATGCGTGCATTATCGGCGAGGCAGGCGAATAGTATATGTTCATGAGGGATGTTCATCGATTCAAATGATCACTTTTTCGCGAATTCTCCAACCACTGATGATGAGTCTAGTAAGTTTACCCGGAAAGGCGTCATCGTCCAGAATTTTCCATTGCTCTTGTCGGTTTATGATGATCATATGCTTAAAGCCGCATCAATTAATTTAACGAACAGATGATGCGTGGGGACTCAGAATTCGCGGAATTTCGTGAGGATCTGCCGCAAAGTGAAGATTTTGTCCGTCATAGGCTGACCTTCCATGAAGCCGGCCTGATAACTTCCCACAAATCTATTGGTTATTGGCGACAGTCGATGGAAGATGACATGGGAAAGCACTTTGTAGGCAGCATTCAGGATAGTGATCGGTAGTTCTCACAAGCTAGCCTACCGCCTTTCTTGTGGATGGGACAAATAACCCCGTCTTTCCATTATTCCTCCGGTCGTAGTTCTGATAGCAGGCTCATTCTTCAGTCGCTGAATGGGTATTTTAACTTCGCTCATTAATGGGGTGGTACATCTCTGTTACATCCTCCACCTGTCTTTCACCTGCACACCATTCCACCTTTCGATTGTCGCATGGCCATCTATCAAGATACACCCATTTTTACCTATCCATCCTCTGCACATTTCGGCCGGCACACAGTGGGGCAGATTGATCCGGCGCTCGGACAAAACCTCATAACTTCTTTCATATGCTTCGTAAAGCTTTATTGTCTTAAGCAACATTGTTTGTAATAAAATTGCGCATCTTTCTGTAAATTTTAAGTAGTTGTATTTTTATTCCTGTAGATGGCGTTGAGATCTAACTTTTTAAATAATGACTTTAGAAATATTGTGTCTTCAGAAAAGTTGTTTGTCCTGTAAAGTTACGTAAAGTTACTGAACATACCAAAATTGTAGGACTTACGGGAATCAAGTTATAAATATTTTAAATACTCAAACACATTTTTTAAGTAGTCGAAATTGGTAGTCTGACGACCTCCTATACAAATTATCACAATCTGTATATCAAGAGTAATTTAGTATTATTATTCTGGTATAGGGTAAATCAACCATTTGTGGACCTTTCGATACATTATTTTGAACTCGTTACGCTAAACACCCAACCAATGGCACTTACAATATTAGTAACTTTCGAATAAGCCTAAATATATCAATTTCTGATGCAAATCTATATTTTACAGATTTTTTAAAACAGATTGGAATGTCCATTTTCCTTTCATGGACCCTTGCGGTTTACAATAGAATAACGACCATTATAGGAATTTTAGTGTATTTTGCATGGAGAGAGTCCGGTAATGGCGACATTTTTTGCATTGTATATAATGGACCCACTTGTTGAAAACGTCAATTTTAAAGCATTAATAATGAAATGCAGCTAAAATTTTATCAACTCAAATGTGTGTTATGTTTAGTACGGTCTGTTTCATGTTATATATCCTCAGAAATAAGAAGTATAAGCTAATAAATACCGAAATTTTATCCGAGTGTCCATTACAGGTAGAGGATTTACTATATAGGTTAACGTACCCTACTATCTGCTTTAGTGCATTCATGTAATTTTTTTAATTCATTAGTTTGGCCATACGAAGCAAAAGGATACGAATGGCGAGATAGGCTGTCATCGGCCTCAGAGAAATCCTGGCAGAAGGCATAAAAAATAACGAAAAATACTGACAGAGTATAGCAATCTGTTTATCCTGCAAACACGTATCAATATGTTCGACTCTAAATAAACAAAATGGAGGCTAGTTGAATCGAGCTGAAAGTCCAATCGAACATATTCTACTGCCAACTTGACTTGAAACAGAGCTAATTGGGAAAAAGCTGTTAAGTAATCGCCTTTACAATGTCCTGAATTCCCCTTATCGACTCCGATGTATCTCATAACGATAATAATGCTATGTCTTACATACACAAGCATGACTATTTAACGTACAGCAGGAATGAACTTCGTACTGGCGCGCGCATTTACTAATTTGTAGCCTAAAATGCCGGAAAACATGCATTCGAAAAACTTGAATATCTCCGAACATCGCAACTAGTAGCAGCTAATTTTTTGCTTGTTACTAGTTAACACTCTGAATGTTGATTTTATGGTAGTGTCAGAGCGGAAATCTGTGGAAATCTTTTTCTACACGCTATTGAAAATTGACAAAAATAACAAATATTTTGTTCTAAAACACTTCGTCAGAACAAAGCCTACTAGTAAAAAATCTGTTTTAATATCACCTAAACTATTAGTTTATAATCCCTTTAATGTGAATTGTCCTTTAAAAGTATAGAATTTTAAGCAGCATGATAGCCAGATACTAAAAGATTAAATGATATTTATTTTTTCATTTTCCAAAATTTTTTTACACTGTGTTTCACCTTCTTTAATGCCTATTGAAAAACTACTTATTAAAACAATTTATGTATATTTCTTATAGATTATGTGTCTACTATACGTAGAATATTAAGTTTGATAGAATATCTCAAATAAAAATTTTGAGGTTTTGTCCGAGCTTTTTCGGGTTCTGCCCCATAGTGCGGCAGCACAAAGCCCTAGCGTGATTCATTGAGTCTTTAATAGAACTTCCATGTGTCAGAAAAGCGGTATAGCTGCTCAAACTCCTCGCACTCTTTCTCCTCCTAATAACGCTTCTTCTCCTGGAAGAGTCATGTTTCCTGTCTACCCTTCTGTTTCTATTACCCTACTTTCCGATAGGTTACGGTAGGCTCTACGCAACATTAGTATCTGCGCTGCTTTCTTCCTGTTCCTTCCGGCAGCGCGGTTTCGAGAGATAACACGTAGCTTTCGGCGACATCTGGTTGCTTCAGTCGCATTGAATTATATCGCCGGTATCGTTTGTTATTTACAACCAATAGTTTTTAGTGGTCCCTATCAATAAAAACGTCCCGAGCTTCTGAAGTCGATGATGTCTGAAAAGTGCGGATTGTGCCCAGCTGGTGTGTGTTGCAGCAGCACTGACTGGTAGGTAGTATGACCATCCCTGCACGTACGTACCATCGATGCTTTCCAGCATATCTCCAGTAGCGCTACGATGCCGAATTTACGATTCTTCGCTTCTTGAGAAAGCACAAGAGTGGTACTTCTGATGAAATTTAGAAACCGACATTTTCATGTTCCTAATTTCCAATCGTCCGCTAGTCCGTTCTCGTTGCCTAGGTCATTACCAATTGTTCCAAGATAGCTTGGTTACTATTTATGTCGAGGCTATAGTCATAAATATGGGGTAGGGATATTTTTTTTTTAACGAGTAGGGAAATCTGCTATCAGACACCTGAGAAGACAACTCAGGGAGTGGGGTTTGGTATCCCGACCCCCCTACTGGGGCGTGAGGATCCAGACCCACTAAAACCCTACTCGAGTCTCCAGCCTCAATTCCCCCTGGCACCACCTTATCGGTATTACTTCAGAGAGGGGCTATTGTGCTTAATGCACACTCTTAGATAACTACTGGACTATGGTAGTTAGGCTGTTTATTCGCCGTTGATCGGCTTTCTAGCGGTTTTGTAGTTCAAGTACGATCTGGGTAGCAGCCGCATTGACCGCTCCCCAGACGTCCGAGCTAGAACACATCTTTTGGTCTAAGTTATCCGGAGTAGTGTCTTGTCCGCTCACTGCCATCATGTTGCTTCTCACGCCCGCGAAACGAGGGCATATGAAGAAAGCATGGGGTAGGGGTAGGGATATATCCTTATCCATCCACCTATATACGAGATGGCCCCACATATGGACCATTGTAGGGTCTATTTTGTGCCCAGTGCGCAATGCACCGATAATGCGCATTATCCAGCAGTTTACCAAAGAAGGGAGACTATCGGAGGAATAAATGGAAAATGTGGTTTGTTCCATTTATAACAAAAGCGATATGTTTGATTGTTGCGATTAACGCGGCATTTCGCTTATCAACGCCGCCTAAAAATGCTAATTCGTAAGACACCAGATGGACTTTATGGGATCCATACTGCTATGGGTCAAATTTTCACACTCGGACAAATTCTTTACAAATGTCGGAAGTATAACACGCCCATTCGTATTTTTTAGATTTCAAGACAGCTTACGATACGGTTGAACGCGAAGAGCTATGGCAGACAATGCAGATGAATGGAATTCCAAACAAGCTGGCGCGGCTGGTCAAAGTTAGTCTAGAACAAGTGATGTGCCCGATCCTGTATGTTGTTTACCTTCGACAATAGTCTTAAATTTTGTTTAGCCATTATTCTAAACTAAACTAGACAAAAATACTGAGTATTTTTGTGGAACACGTGCTTTTACGTGTGAAAGTTTGCAAAATTTGTTTTTTAATTTTTTAAAATATAAATCATTATACTTTGCCGACCGTAACAGATGGAAAGCTACTGTCTTCATCAAAGTTACTTCAACAAAGAGTGTTGTATAAGTTTGAAAAAATGTATCACCGTAAAACATGAAAAAATGATCACCTTAATGATGTCAAAAGGTAGAACATTGGAATAGAATAATTTATTAATTAAATTTTAAGAAAAAACTTTTTTTTGATTTTATCAGTTTACCAACTGTATCAGCCCTAGATTTACTAAGCAGCTGATATAATCGGACCCATCCTGTTTTCTACGTTAACAAAACAATTTCATAGTCGAGTTTGATCCAATAACATTCGACACAATCATCGAGTCACGCACAGCTTGCCTAAACAGCACTAGCAACATCATTCCCGAATTCGTCAAAACATATTCAGATTTCATTCTACTGCTGCCAAACAATTCCATCACCCATACTTATTCTCGAGCACCGCATGGACATGCGCACGAATGATAACAGAACGCCACTCGCCGCGGCGCTACCTTCGACTGGTCGCTCCACCAATCAAACGTATTTGACTGGCTCACTAGACTACTAGACACTCAATCGTACCGCCAGCACATGGTTTCAATGCCTCCACACTCTCAAGCTCAAAGGTGATAGAGGAACTCACTTCTGTGCAAAGACACGCGGTGAATAGTATGAGTTTCTCAATCACATGACACTTGAATATTTGACGTAGAACATTTCATGACGGCATGCTAACCAAATGCATGAAATTCTCAACGATTAATGATTGCCCATGAATGCGCCATTCGTAGCATCACAGACTGATCTTTGACACATTTTTTATTTTCAGGAGATTTCGGAATAGGCTAAACTCTGGATTGGACGCTTACACCGGGTGTCGAATGAGCAAGGCATCGAGGATTGTTGTGAGGCAGTAGAAAAAATAAGGCACACAGGAGGTTTCCTCGTGAAGCCGATGCTTCCAACCATACCAACGTACGTACGGGCTAACTACAACGACAAAAAGAAGTTATCTTGCTGGGTTCTATGGAAGGCATGGCTGTTCTGTAGCCGGTTTGAAGCGGGTCAGACAGGCCTGTTTTTGCTTACACATGTTTTTCCGTACATTCTGATAACATTCGCTTCGTCTCTCGATCCATTCGCCTTTCAGTCCAAGTGTCAACACTAGACGTCAGCATGGGTTGGACGTGATACGTACGATGTGAAATTAGAGTGGTTCATACGGCTAAAACAAATGCTTATGTTAAGCTTCTTCTGAACAGTAACAGTAAATAAGCATCACTAGAAATAGAATTTGAAGAATTATACCAAAAAATGTTTTATATTTAAACTATATGAGTGGGTATGTCAGTCTGGATGAGTGAATGAAGAAGATTTGTGCTAAACTAATGATAAGTTTCTTGAACTATTTTAATGGCTTAAAAATATGCTTAGTAAAAAATCTAGTACTGCGTTATTAAGGTTTTGATTCATTCTAATGCAGGTTTTACACCAAATGACGGGTTAGTAGTGAAATACACCCACATTGTTAGAGAACTTTGCCTGTTTGATTTTTTATATCGCTACTAATCTCTGCCGCACGTTTACTGATTGTTTTTCTTAGATTTAACTGCCACTTTACTTGCGTTATATCACTGTTAAAACATATGAGAACAATGTAAACACAATCACAAAGCTAAATATGTATATAACATTCAAAGTTAACTTGCTTTCGATAATGTTTTTAAACTGATGCAATTTATTGAAATGAATTTAAAATATCACAATTTATTGATTCTGATGCAATTTACTGAAACTGGTCTGGATTTCGAGTCATAAATTCCAACACAAAGATAAGAGAAGAGCGAAATATCACTAGAGCACTGGATTTCCTAATAGTGATCAGAGAGCAGGACACGTAGACACAAACCAAAGTATTGAATCTGAATTACACTAGGAGAGTTTACTGGCTGCTAGCAAGCTTGCAAGCTGATTGTAAACTCGCTCAGTGTCATCATCTCTACTCGCCAACTAGTTTACTAGTGAACATGATTACACTGAGTGAGTTCACAATCAACTCACAAGTTCGTTAACTAGCAACCAGCAAACTCGCCTAATGTAATTGAGGCTTTACCGAAGTCAACCATCAATTCCATAATGAGTGGGCCTACCAGAAACGTGCAGTGGATAGAAGACATGGAGAGATGTACATTTTTCTAAAAGTTTCCTTACTGCAGGGCAATTACGCATCAAGTGATATAAAGTTTCGTTATCAGATTCATAAGACCATATGAATGATACTCCGCATATCAAATAGTAGCCAGATGATAATTTAGTATACAATCAGCAATCCTGGTTTTACGAGATCGCTAGTGGTTGGCTTAGAAAATGATGCAACATCTAGGTATAGTAGGAAGCAGCAATAATTTTGTTTGATGACACGTCGAAAAAATTCGCGGAGTAGCAGGTAGGATATTCGACCGCAGTTGAATGTCTAATCTTTAGGCTTACGCAGCAGTACGAAACAAGCTAAACTGGCTCTGAACCAATGAAATCGAATGCAACTGTCGCCGCTGTTGCTGATCCATCAGCCAATTAATATCTAGTTATACCGGAATGAACCAGATTTTGTCCAAGTTAAACAGCATTCGAGATGCATGGAACATCTATTCTAATTTACATCAATTAATATTTTTGATCTATATTGGCTCATAGTTTGCGGCCTGTTTAATCAAAAGGTTTTGTTTGGGTATCGATCGCAACCCGCACATTATCACAAACACATGCACTTTAGATTGAAACGTTTCTGATAAGTGTGTACGATTCTTGCAACTGCTTTCGTAGAGAATTGAAAAGCACGCTGAAGCTCTTTCAATATTCTCGATCAAGAATTTTTTTTGCTTGTTATAAGCAACCGCGTACTATCATAAGGAACTCACCATCCAAACGAATTTTAATTTTATGCCGTCATAAAAAAACGGCAATGAGATTGCATTTTTCTAATCTTCTACGCCTTCATTTTCGCAAAAAATGGCAATCCTCGCACGTGTAGGGTAATTTCGTTGCTGTTGGCCCCTGTTAGGGTCGAGCCATTGCAATTTTCAAATTGCAATTTTAAATTTCAGCTGCAGTTTATGATAACGAGTCACTTGGTCGGTGTTAAGTCAAACCGAACCAAGTGACAAAACTCTGATTTCGAGAAAAACGTGATCAAAGTTTGCTACTCTGTATGGTTTACAGGCTATCAATCGTTCGAAATCACCTCCCAACTCTGGCAGTTTGTATCATTTATGTAGTCTGATTAGAGTAAAATGTGGCTTAGAAAATTCTTCATCGTTTGCTGTTAATAACTATTTTTTTAAATTGTGTGACTTTGTGCGGTCTGATTTATAACACCGACCACTTGTCATAGTTGATCACTAATTACACAAAAATAGATCCAATCTGGAAATTAAATAAAACGAAAACTTATCCAATTTAATTCTACTATTTATATTTATTTTTGACAGATACGTATTTCGCCTACGACTTGCAGGCTCCCTCAGTGTCTGTTTTCGAACACTGAGGAAGCCTGCAAGTCATTGGCGAAATACGTATCTGTCTAGAATAAATATACATAGTAGAATTAAACTGGATAAGTTTTCTTTTTATTTAATTTTCAGGTTTCGTATTCTACGAAGACGCTCCAAAAACTTCAGATCCAACCTTATCGAATTACGCTTTCACTTCAATTTAGTTTGCCACGATAAACAAATCCTAAAAAACCTAAGCAGTAACGGGAAAAACTTTATGGTTTCGGTGTTTGCTGTGGTTTCCAGCAACACTTTTGCCCTTCCCTGGTAAATTTTTATTTCTTTAGTTCCCAAGGAACAAAACGTCAGCACTTAAAAGACCAGATGTGGAATAAGAGTTGTGTAGTGGCATCCGGTGCTGTATAAACTAATTTGCTGAAATATATGTTGTGTAAACGTCATATACCATATTTTTTCTAGCTTCTAACCAACATCTACACTGTCTCTACAGTTGTTATGTAAGTGTGGAACAAGAGTTGACTGAACGTTGTACAAATGTATCAGCAGCACCGCTAAGAGCAAGTGTGGAATATTGGTCGCTTAAAAGCATCCAAGAGAATGCATGCCGAATAAGCGCTGTGCAAACGTATCCGTAGCATCGCTAAGAGAGGTGGAATAAGAGACGCCTGAGGGCAACCAATAACATAAGCAACACTATGAAATTATTATTAGATCCACTTTATTACACATGTCAGGAAACAAATAAATAACTCAGCTCTTTTCAATTTTAAAACAAAGCACTTCCTTGCCCTCAAAAACTATATTCGTACGACAATCATTGAGCGGGCACCTTATCACTACCGACAACAAACTGCACGTCAAAAAACTACTTTGAAGAAACTCCGAAATCCTGTGGCGTACAGTTCGTTTAGCAGGAGAACTAGAACCGATACGTGTCTCCATTTCGTACGTTGTCGATTGCTCCGTCCAAAACATACTTCACAATGCCAATCAAAAGGTCCGGGGGGGGGGGTGGAAGAAACACTTGGTCTTGGGACCAGAGATTCCATTGCAGGATCATTGTATACTAAACCTGCGAACACAAATCGGTCACTACAAATCACTGGGTAATAGATTTACACAGCAACATCATCAAACACCTACAAAAAGTCTGCCGATTTTCGACAATTTGCACTCTGTTTACTTACCGCTCTGAAAGTTGTTTTGGTTGTAACTTTCAGAGCGGTAAGTAACTGTGGAATAGGTATGGAATAAGAGTGCAGGTATAAGAGCAGGTGCGGAATACCGGTTGCTAAAAGGCAACCATGGAAATGCATGTCTAATAGACGTTGTGCAAACGCATCAACAGCATTGCTAATAGCAATTGTGGAATAATAATTAAATAAGAGTGGATTAAACGTTGTGTAAACGTATCAGGAGCATTGCTAAGAGCAAGTGTGGAATAAAAGTGGAATAAGTGGCGTTGAGCAAACGAATCAACAGCAAGTGTCGAGAGCAAGTGTGGTGAAAGAGTGGAATAAGAGTGGAATGAATGTTGTGTGTAATAAGAGTTGAATAATTGCCGTACAAACGTATTAGCAGCAACACCTCTAAGAGCAGGTGTGGAATTAAATGTGCTTGATGGCAACCAATAACACCAATAACTTGAATGACACTTTATACTTTACACTTAATAATTTATAATTCAAATTTATATTACGCCCACTTTATTTTATTTGTTTTTTTAATAGATTAAGAATAGCAAAGGTCAGGTGGCATAGTGACGATGCCACCACTGCTGGCTGGTAGCACCGCAATCGGATTGCCACCTCCCGCTGCTGGTGCGTGAAAACCCCACTCCTTCTCGTGCCATCCACTGCTGTTTTTTGGATGAAAAAATTAGATCCAAGCCGATTACAAATAGATGTGCACAGGCAGCGAGCGGGTTAAAGCAGCGATTAGCTCCGGATAATCTGCGTAAGGTAATGACGGGGTGACAAAACTACTGCTCCTCTGCGGCACTAGCACAAATTACTTCTGCTGCTAACTCATCACAAATGAACAGTCGCAAACATTTTTTCGCAGCTAGCCGAAAGCTTAGTACAAATAGTTTATAATTGTTTAATATGCGCTGCATAAATGTTTCTAGCGTAATTTTTTACAGCAAATGCCTAACATGATTTAAGAAGCTACTCTTCAGCGCCTAAATATCTTTTAGTCGAGGTTTGTTCCACGCTTGACAAACTTAAACTTGTAAATCTACATCGGCTAAAAACTCGGTGCCCATCATATGTCAGATTATCTCAGATGTGTTCGTTGACGGCTTCCGACTGACAGGATGTAAGTTCGAATCCGGATGAGTGAAATAAGTATAATGGCGGGCTAGATAAATTTCGAGTCAACCAATGATTTCCTACTAAGTCTCTCATTATAAATCATAATAATATGAATACAAAAATGGATATAAAAATAACGAAACCCACAACATAAAATAAATACTTCCTACATATTTTTTTCTTTTTGCTTGTCTAAATGTTGAACTGCTGTGGAATAAACGTAGCTTCAGTGTCATCAGCAGTAGTTTAATAAACATATCTATACGTACTGAATAAGCGTTTTACTGTACGTTGCCTAACAGTCATACAAACGTATCTTCCACGCCCATATTCAGCACTGTGCTGTTTAAATTCTCCAAAACCAACTGTATAAACATTGAACAGAGGTGTTTAGACATACTTGAAAAGCAGCTATACAGCATGTGCTGAATAAAAGCTGTCGGTTAAACGTTTAATAAGCAAAAATTGTTCCTTGGGTTGCACGCATGAAATCAGCCAAAGGGAGCTGGCTCTTTTTTGACGGAAAAATGGCTCTTTTGCGATACAACGTGTGACGTCTTGTCCTAAATTAAAATGTATTAACAGTGTTGTGCTTTACGTCTATTGACATGCACAAAAAGAGTACATCGCAAATCATATAAAATTACGTTATTTTACAATAACGCAGCGTGTGTTGCTTATTCGGTTTTAAGAAAAAATATATCATTCAAAACGGTTAAGGCTATTTAGGTACGTTTTACCTTTCTACTTTTTGAAAATCTATTTATATAAGAGGCTTATGTCTGTACCGAGAATCAAGTCTCTGACAGGACGTCATAAGAGGCTTATCGGTAACCTCGGTAACTAAAAACAGGTCCCTGACAGGACGTCATGCTTTCGTAGCAATGGATTGTATTCTTTCTTCTGGACTGCTCGATTGCTCAACTGGTTGACTAGACTGCTCGACTGGACTGGTCGATTAAACTGCTCGATTTGATTGCTAGACTGGACTGCTTAACTGAACTTCTCGACTAAACTGTTCGATTCGATTGCTCGACAAAACTGCTTGATTGAACAGATCGACTTGACTGCTTGACTGAACAGCTCGATTCAACTGCTCAAGTGAACTACTCGACTTAACTACTCGATTCGACTGCTTGACACATTTGCTTGACCTACTACTCGACCCGACTGCTCGAGTCAACTGCTCGATTCAACTGCTTGATTCCACTACTCGACTCAACCTCGTCGAACTGCTTGACTCAAATACTCGATTGGACTATTCGAATTGGCTGCTCGAGTCAACTGCTCAACCCGATTGCTCGATTCAATTGTGCAACTAGACTACTCGATTTGATTGCTCAACTCAACTGACAGCTTTATTCAACAGCTCGACAAGACTGCTTGACTTAGCCACTCAACCCGACTGTTCGACTCAACTGCTTGACTTAACTGTTGGCTTCGACAGCTCGACTTAACTGCTCGTTTCAACTGCTCGACTGGACAACTCGACTGAACTGCTCGACCCAACTGTTCGACTTAACTGCTCGACTGAACCGCTTGAACAGACTACTCGACTTGACTGCTCGACTCAACTGCTCGACTAGACTACTCGATTCAACTGTGCGACTGGACTACTCGACTTAACTGCTCGATTAAATTGCTCGATTGGACTGCTTAACTTAACAGCTTGATTTAACTGCTCGACTAGACTGCTCGACTAGACTGCTTTATTCGACTGCGCGACTCGCCTGTTCAACTCGATTGCTTGTCGCGATATCATATGGTCGGTGTTAAATCAGACCGGACCAAGTCGCAAAATTTCAAGAATGTTCTAAGCAACATTTTACTCTAATCAGACTACATAAATGTTGCACCCAAAAACACCCAGAAGTTTTTATTCAGCTAAATAAAATCCAATACGACCATAAAAACTATTTGTTTCAGTTTCCGGTTATAACTCTTTTATGTACATCTTAGAGCTATATTAGGCCATTACAATTATTTAAAAAAGTTTTTGTCCCTCCGGTGTTGGGCCACTGAAGAAGGGGCAAAAAAAAACAAAGAGAATTTTTTAATCGAGCAAAAAAATATGGATGTGAGGCGTTTTTACTTAACCTCTCTAGTCTACATCATTTTTAGCACCGCAAAATTAACTAAAATGGCCATAACTTTTTTATCTTTTAATATTTTTTCACCAAATTTGGGAATTTTACCGAAAATAGTTTCTATTTTCATAATATCTATAGATAATGACCATATGTCATATGGCCCCGGAGTTATTCCGGAGTTCCTTGGGAGACCGAGATATGGCTTTTTTAGCTAAAGTTGCCAAATATCTAAAATTTATTTGAAATCTATTGATTTTTGTAAACATATCATCGACTGTGGACATATCAGTTACTTTGTCGCAGTTATGAGCCATGCTGCGCGCCATCCGGATCCGGGGGGACACTATGAATCCGGAACCGGTTCCCGTAACGAGACATTTCAGCATCAGTAAAGTATGTCGTGTCGCATATCAAAAAACATCAGCATTCGACAAAATAGTGATTGGTTCAGCTCATGTCTCTCAGAGACCGTATGAGCGGTTCCGTGTCCGGGGAGGGTTTCTTTTCTGATTCAAGCACGGAACGGATTTCGGAGGAACTTGTCCGGGACCTGGAATCGGCCATATGGCCTCTGAAAGACATGAGATGATCGCCAATCGCTATTTTATCGAATGCTGATGTTTTTTGATATGCGACACGACATGCTTTACTGATGCTGAAATGTCCTGTTACGGGAACCGGTTCCGGATTCATAGTGTCCTCCCGGATCCGGATGGCGCGCAGCTTGGCTGATAACTGCGACAAAGTAACTGATATAGAAATAGAAAATATTTTCGGCAAAATTCCCAAATTTGGTGAAAAAATATTGAAAAATTAAAAAGTTATGGCCATTTTAGTGAATTTTGCGGCGCTAAAAATGATGTAGACCTTAGAGGGGTTAAAGTTTAAACGTGAAAACCAAATCTATTCTTGCTTTTAATAAATACGTTGTTATTTTTCATGCAAAAATCTACGAACAAAAAGCCAAAAACGAAAGGAAATTTGTTTGGCCGAGTTTCGGAAATTCCACTGTTTGAACTTCCATTTCTATTTCGTGCTAGAAGCGTTAACTCAACTCGTACACTCATTTTTCGAGTTTTTCAGGTTGAAGATCCCATAGACAATTGATTTTATAAAAAAAAATTAACTCATATTCTACAAATTATTTTTTGCCCCCCGATTTTTCAAACCAATTTCCAAGGGGGGGGGGACCAAAAACTTTGAAAATGATTTGCAATGGCCTTACGCAATATAAGAACCTAAAGAACTAATACAAAGATTAAACACCGTCGCAAACACTGGCCAATGCAATGTATCCGCAGTTTTCTGAATTCTGAACAGACATTTATATTTTCCGGATGGTAAGATTCGGGCTCAACTAGTATAGTATAAAGGTATAGGAATCACTCAGAAACCCGAAAATCGAGAGAAGGCCGTGGTAAGTTGTAAAGACCACCAGTACGGAACATCGTGTATACCAGCAGTTAGCAAGCCTCTAGTAAGCAGAAAATAAGGCATAGCACTAAGCAGCTGAGTCAAATGTTCACAACGATGCTCGGTAGTAGCGCACGCTAAGATATCCTGGCGGAGATAAAGAAGAAGTGGATGAGCTGTACGAGTTTATTAAGGATAGACATAACGTTCACACGAACATAAAGTAGCTGGTAACAAGCATCAAATCAGTTGTGATTACGTGCTGAACACATGCTCCCGATATAGCTGAACACGTGCAGACGGATCTGAGAGCTAGAGCCGAGACTGCTGAAAATGCACTAATCGAAACTACACAGAAGAGAGCTGCCGAAGCACCGGAGACACCGAAAGGACGGCCAGACCTCTATCCACGCTCGGATAAAAGGAAAAGAGAAACACCTGGTGGAGAGGAGGAGCAAAAGAAAGCGAAGACCAACGAAGTACTAGAACGAATGCAGTGAAAAAAAAAACCAGAAGTCTAGGCCTGGGCGAAAGAAGTATTGGTGACTCTGGTATGTATAGGCTCTGGTTGTTAAAGCCAGTGCCAACATTTCGTACGCAGCGATCCTTCAAAAAGTATGAACAGCTCCGGAGTTGAGGGAGCTTGGCGAAATAGTAGAGAGGACCAGACTGACCCAAAAGGGAGAGATGCTGTTTGAGGTGCAAAAAATCCATCGGTCAAGAGTGCAGCCTTCAAGGAGCTTGTTGCCAAGGCGTTGGAGAATGAAGCGAGCGTGAAAGTGCTCTTTCAAGTAACCACGATCAAAAGTAAGGATCTGGACGAGATCACAACACTGCTCATGGTTTCAGAGTTGACGTAAAAGTCAAAATGACCAGGACTTTTCCGGTCCTACGCTGTCTTAACTATGTAATATACACGCCCAATATGAAAACAACAATAGTTTGTTCGAAAATATTCTAGAAATTTGGAAAAATAGAGCTACTCGGCTGATAATTTCATAGCTGACTCATAGTAACTCCCGGCATAAATATAATAAATTAGAAATGAATCAAAAAACCCCATCAGCACTCATTTTACTAATACTTCGTCTTCTTCATCTTCAGTAGCATAGAGCTGGGGTGGCTGTGCCGTTTCAAGCACTTGTCTCCATTCAACTCGGTCTTGGGCCACTCGTCGACAATTTTCTAGTCGTCTCAGAAGTCGCAAATCGCTTTCGACCTGGTCGAGCCGTCGTGCACGTTGGGCCCCCTGTTCCTGGTGCCGGTGGGGTTGTTGAAGAGGAATATTTTCGTCGCACTGTCGTCCGGCATCCTTACGACGTGTCCGGCCCACCGTTGCCTGCCAACGTTCGCTAGATGTACAATGGGAGTTTCCCCAAGTAGTACCTGTAGCTTGTGATTCATGCACCTCCGTCACTCTCTACTTTTAGTTTGTACTCCGCTAAATATCGTCCGCAGCAACTTCCGCTCGAACACGGCAAGGGCGCGTATGTCCTCCGTGAGCAGCGTCACGGCTTCAAGTCCATAAAGAACTACCGGTCTAACAATGGTTTTGTACATTGTTAGCTTCGTGCGGCGGCGTGTGCATCCTGATCGAAGCGTTTTACGAAGGGCAAAGTAGGCCCGATTTCCCGCTTGAATGCGCCGCTGGATCTCCTTACTAGTGTTGTTGTCCAGTCACCAGCGATCCCAAATACACGAACTCTTCTACCACTTCTAGTTCGTCGCCGTCAACGGTTACCGCCCGTGGGAGACGCGCGTTTGTTTCTTTTGAGCCTCTTCCTTTCATGTATTTGGTCTTTGACGCATTTATTTTTAGCTCAATTCTCCTAGACTCCGCTTTCAGTCTGGCGTAGATTGCCTCCGCCGTCGCAAAGTTCCTGGCTATGATATCGAAGTCATCAGCAAAACCTAGAAGTTAGTTACCCTTGGTAAAAATCCTGCCTCTCGTTTCGATGCCCGCTCATTGGATCACCCTCTTAAGAGCGATGTTGAACAGCATGCAGGATAAACCGTCATCTTGTCTCAACCCTCGCCGCGTCTCGAAGGAAGAGTGTCCCAGAGATGCGTACGAAACACATCACTCGATCCAATATAGCTCTGATCAGTCGCGTCAGTTTGTCCGGAAAACCGTGCTCGTGCATTATTTGCCATAGCTGGTCTCGATCGACTGTATCGTATGCGGCTTTGAAATCGATGAAGATGTGATGCGTGGGCACGTTGTACTCCCGACATTTCTGCAAGATCTGTAGGATAGTAAAAATGTGGTCCGTAGTGTAGCGCGAGCCCCCATGAAACCCCATGAATTCCCTACGAAACTTTGTGCTATCGGTGACAACCGGCGTAACAGGATCTGGGATATTTTTACTAATAATCTGTACGAAATTGCCAGATTATTTGATTTGACCATCAAGCACGAACCTGTGAAGGTCGGATAGATTTGGAGTCTCGTCTTTTTGTCTATTTGTGTGTCTGTCTATCTATCTGTTTCTCTCTCTCATTTTCTCTATGTCTCCCTCTTACTCACTCTCTGTCTCTGTCTCATTATCTGTCTCTCTCTCTCATTATCTTTGTGTCTTTTTCTCATACTCTCTCTCTCATTTTCTCTCTCATTTACAGTGGCTGGAGAATTCGTGAAAAAGTGATCATTTGAATCTATGAACATCCCTCATGAACATATACTATTCGCCTGCCTCGCCGATAATGCACGCATCAGCTTTGAATTTTATAACGAACAGAACCTCAATGTGAACATCAGAATTCGTTCAAAAATTGAATATTGAACATTGAGTGTGTTCGATTTATCGGATATAAAATGCCCGGGAACGCCGGAAAATATTCAAAATAATGTTACCACCAAAAGGGAATAGCTTAAAGTAGTGTTAGTGGCTTTTGACCAAACTCGTGACATTAGTCATGACCTTGAAATGCGGTCAGTCATATATTAATATTTTTTTTTTGAAACGATGGTTCTACAATTGATGAAGGGACGGTAAGGGAAAGTAATGAAGGACTTTTTTTTCCGGGAATGAAGGGGAAGGGTGGAAAGGAGGGGGGGGGGTAATAGGTAGCTATGATTAACAAGTTGTCGTTGTGACTCCTATCTTTTGTCCAATGCTGGAAGGTGCATGAGGCGAACCTGAGTTTCTGATTACAGCTTGGTTCGACTCATGCACCTTCCAGCATTGGACAAAAGATAGGAGTCACAACGACAACTTGTTAATCATAGCTACCTATTACCCCCCCCCCCCCCTCCCTTCCACCCTTCCCCTTCATTCCCGGAAAAAAAAGTCCTTCATTACTTTCCCTTACCGTCCCTTCATCAATTGTAGAACCATCGTTTCAAAAAAAAATGTTAGTGGCTTTACAAGCAGCAGAAGGCGGTAATTCGAACTTTTGAGTTGCTCACGATATTCGTATATTCAGCGATGCTATGAAGCGTGAGTATATGTTGCTCATTGTTATAGACGAATTGAACTACTCGCGTAGCTGTTTTATCATGATAAAAACCATTTGCCGATGCTCGGCGTATCTATTCATTTTGCGAGTTTTCCAACCTCTGCTCATTCACTATCTCATCCTCTCTTATTCTCTCTCATTCTTCTCATTATTTTCCTATTAATTCATTCACTCTCCATTTTGCTCTATCTCACTTAGTGAAGCTCAATTAAGGGGACCTAAACAACTAAAAATCTTGAAAAAATCATTATTTTTTTATTTCAGATTTTAATTCTGCAGTCTTTTTCG
This sequence comes from Sabethes cyaneus, assembly GCF_943734655.1. Lineage (NCBI taxonomy): Eukaryota > Metazoa > Arthropoda > Insecta > Diptera > Culicidae > Sabethes > Sabethes cyaneus. The sequence goes on along the minus strand of NC_071354.1, from coordinate 172,221,005 downwards.
CTTATTTTGATACTAATTTTGTAATGATCCGACCACGGGAAGTGGTTGAAAAACGACCATACACATAAGCATTCCAGTGCGGTGTGGAACAACTTCAGCGGAATAAAACGCCGCTGATCATTTTTCAGCCACTTTCCGTGGTCGGATCATTCCAAATTTAGTATCAAAATAAGCGGCAAAGACTGCAGAATCAAAATCTGAAATAAAAAAATAATGATTTTTTCAAAATTTTTAGTCGTTTATGTCCCCTTAAGAGAATAACCAAGTAACTAAATAACTCAGGACACAATCCAGAGTTACAGGACATATTCAGTAACCATGTTTACTAGCCGAAATGGTTCCTGTTGCATAAAATTGGCGGCAAATAGCTGGAAAAATATGTAAAATATGTAAATATGTAATATGTAAAAATATTTGAACATGCACGTCAAATTCTCCAAAATAAACTCAGATGAAAATCCCACAGGTACAGGAACACACGAAAATTTTGCAATGTACAGAAGTAAGTTCATCGAAACAAAGTCTTCTCTCGACCGCTACTGTGAAACTTCTTATGATTTTGGTCTTTGAGAAAATAAATTCGCATCGAGAAGATTGTCAATCATTAAAATATAATCGTTTGAAAACCGTGTTTTTATAGGAGCGGTGTTTCATTTTGTCGAGGTTGCTCCACGCTGCATCAGAATGCTTATGTGTATGATCGTTTTTCGTCCTCTTCCCGTGGTTGGATTATTACAAAATTAGTATCAAAATAAGCGAAAAAGACTATAGAATCAATATCTGAAATGAAAACATAATAATATTTTCAGAATTTTTAGTCGTTTGTGTCCCCTTAAAAGGTCGGATGTCGTGGCCACTTGGCCATTTTTGGCATAAGAAGGACGTTCCCGTGAGACCCGTAGGTTACCCTCATTCAAACGCATTACACTATTCGATGTATCTGGTAGGCCAACGCCATTACCAATAGATACTAGAATTCGCCAATACTGGAAGAAGCTATCGATGGAGCACAAAACAAGGTTTGTAGATTGTGCATCTGATGATGACCGCTCTTTATGCACCAAAGGGTTTGGACCGTGAGTTTACCATAATTACAACAGATGACACAATATTTAAGTCAGCAATATTGTATGCAATGGATAGGCCGGTGAGTGTCCCATACATAACATTTTGCAATTTAGCTAAAATTATAATTTCGTCGATTTATACAAAAATCTAACGACAACTGTTTTGCACAAGCAGGCATTTGTTAATTTCTATTCGTTACGAAATCATTATGTTTACATCAAGACTGTTTCATTGAAATTATGAACTAGAAATGTAGCTCTCCACTACTGGAAAACCACTTCAAACCAGTTCTAGCAAAAAGCAAAGAACCATTTAGCCGTTTACGGTTTGCGGAAATTTTCTGAATAGAAATTAGCCCACGCGTACTTTACGTATAATTCAAAACACAACAAATCCCGTCCTTTTGAGTTACGCAAAACAGAACAGCCATCAAACCACGAGCCTCCCGAGTGGAAAATACCATTCTACCGAATTACAGAATCAACTTTCGTTTTTTGTATTCACATTCGCTCTTGTTTCTGGTTCTTTGCCTTTTTGCCTGTTGTGTTTGTTAGTCCGTCTTGATGGTCTTGATTGATGCAACCATCTTACGCTTAAGCTCCTAGCTCATTAAAAATGCAGACTTGGATTTGTAGAGGGTAGTGAAGCATACTTCGGTTCAAAAGAAAAATCGCTCCGACTTGTCGATCAAGATAAAAAAAAAGTCCTGAGAATTTTAATGAAAGCAACCTTGAATAACAAGCAACTCATCTGTGAAATGACACTTATTTTTCCAAACACAGTTTGGTCCTAATCAAAACTGTTCGGTCGAAACTCCGAATAGCAATTCTGAATTGAATAGTTACATATAAAAGAGTATGCGTAATAGAAATGATCCCGGAATCTATAAAGTCAAGGTCCAACATTGGGTGACCCACTCTGTCAGTCAGCACACGCGCGAAAACCGAAATAATTTGATTCCAACGAGAACGACGATACGTCCTCAAAATCAAACAACTGGTTTCTCGCTGTACGCTAGACGTACCTCACACCCTCACAACGGAACCGGTAAAGATATGGCCACATGGAAAACCTAACGCTAGTAGCACGTGACAAAATAATTGTAAACGCTACTCTATAGCTTCTAGCTTCAGAGGGTGAGATTCCGTTAAATGTTCCCTGGCCATTGACATTCGCAGGTACCACGGCTTACTCGTTTCTTAAATAAATCAAGGATATTACGTATGCTTTGCAAGGCAGTGTTGATATTGTTATTAAACATGTAATATATCATGTTCTCCGTAATGGTTCGTACCGCTTGTATGCGCATTGCGAGTGACACGATTTTTTTCCTTTATCACGTGATGACGATTTAGCTTGTTTGTATGCAAGAGTGAAGTACAAAGTTCGATGCATGAAGACTTAAGTTATGCGTAAGCTGTTGTGATTATTATTGCCCTATAGTAAGCTGTGACACATGTGATACCAAGAACTCACCTATACAGAAACAGAGAGACAGTGTGGCCATTTGATAGGTATTAATTTGTGTTTTATAGTAATTCGGTTGGCAACTGTCATTCGACTAGTTTTACAAAGAACCATGCGTTTGTTAAAAAGTATAAACCTACTGTAAGTATGAAGTATCACATGAATTAAAAACATTAAAAACCAGCAACACTAACACATGTCGCAGTTCTCACCACCCTCTCAAATAAAAACTACAAATACACACATTTGAAAATAAATCTAACGCCATTTGTGTTTAGCTACTCATTCGCTTTTCGGCCGCAGGAGAGCGCCTATAAATCAAGCCGCGTGCATTGCCGTGCACATACAGCCTCGCGGTCACTCACCGGTAGTGGTCAGCTGAGGCGGCTTCAGCAGCAAAACACAAGCTAAGAGTTTAATTTAGTGAATAATTTACGCAAACAAACCGATTCAAATCGTTAGCTGTTTCTTTTCTCTCGGCCTGCTGCTGACGAACGTAAGCAGCTCAGGTCGAGTGACTTGCGTGTTTTCGTCGTTCTTATTTTTAAAAACTGTTTTTTTTTTTCACTTTGACGCTTTTCTCGATCGTTCACTTTCATTCTGTAAGACATTGCTCTTAGTAATAAAATTTTACTCAGGTTTTTTAAAATACGTTATTAATCGCGATTCTTTCTGTATGAATGAATTAAAAACCAATTTTAAGATCAACGAAGTTTGCTTCATAACCGTATCATTGCACCAATAGATACAAAAATAAACAAATAAAAAGAGACATAACAACAAATACGTATCACACCGCTAGTTGAATTGAGTCGTGTAATTTACTCCATCGAATTCATTTGCCCTGCGCGATCCGATGCGATGGCATTAGCACGAAGCATTCACGGTTTCCTCGTTTTAGATTCCACACAGTAACTGCTTTGACCTTGGCATCCTTCACCCGAACGCTGAATGAACTACATAACTGATAGTGGCATTAGAGAAATAATATACGTAGGTACATCGAAATACAGACCCCAAAATCGAGCCCCTTCTCCATTGGAAAGAAAAACATGCACGACGCGGTCGCAAACGCGAACACGTGGTCTCCATTCCTGCAGCATTGTGATCAGGAAAAAAACAACGAAAAAGATAACAAGCAAAGCGCGACTGACGCATGCTCGCTGTGAGTTCCGTCACAGCCGCACTTGGGTGGACGATGAAGCATTGATTAAGTGAGTGCAGCGGCCCACAGTGGACCGATTAACGTGTCTTGGTCAGAATAAAATAAAATAAAATTAATTTAAATTAAATTAAATTAAATTAAATTAAATTAAACTAAATTAAATAAACAACACAGCCATTAAAATTTAACATGAGGGCGTTTTTCACAATCAAAATAGAATCTCAAAAACTTATACGTGACCATATACAACAGAGCAACTACAGACGGAGGAAACGATAGAAGAATGTAACGACATGAAGATGTTTATAGTATCCAAACCGAGTAGGACAAAACGTAAAAGGTTTACGGAAAATTAGTTAAGTGAGTGTCATTGAGGCGATTCTATAACATTAGCCCGAATATCACTACTCCGAACGTCACGAATCCGAATGTACCTAACACTCTGGACCAGGGCTCCAGGACTCTGTAACCGCAAGGTTGCAGAATTTATTTTGATGAGCAAATCTTAGTAAAATCAAAACCAATCTGCTTAAGGATGGGATTATTTTCAGGCCACTCGTTACCCTTCCTTCAAGCTAAATTTTACATTACCCCAGTCATGTTTCTTATAGAGTTAATATATTGGTAAGAGGAGATATTGTGAAGGCACCAACCACCAACCTACCATTACCTACAACCGAGACACCCAGCGACGATACCTGCCGTATCTGGATGTATTACCAGAGTGTACGAAGACTTAGGACGAAATTCGACGACGTTTTTCTTTCTACTCTTGATAGACGAAAAAGATGTTCTGTTTTTAATCGGTTGAATATCCTGCAAAGGCGAATCGGAATCAACGGAGAAATAGCTGTTGGCAATTTCACACTTGCCTGGTCTGGGATTTTGGAAGTTCCGTACCCTACACCCGCACGCAGGACCGGGACAGGACTGTTGTGCGCTGGTAGCATAGGCTCGACTGCGGCGGGGAGATTAGGTGCTTCCATGATACCAACACAGGTGCGCCCCGGTGTCTCGTTGTGTATCGTCAGAGGTGGAACAAGCGGTCGTCTACTTTCATGTAGTGTTTCAAACAGGCACGGATCAGGAAGCAGGCTATCTATAAACGATGTGTGACTCGGGCTGAAAGCGTGGTACGTATCAGCACACGCAGAAAAAAATGCAAATGCAAAAAAATTCTGCATAAATTCAACAAAAAATATTGTAGACTGAAGGCTAACTAAGATATTTTTTTGGTTCTAACTGGTTGAGCTTTTAGTTCAACAATAAGGTTTGTTATTTCGAATAATTGCTAGTTTCTATCAAAGAAAAAATTGTAGAATCAAAAATAAGTACTTTTGGGTTTATAAACGATCTAGTAGAAGCAAAAGGAGTACGAATTCAGTTTAAACAATATTTTTTTGATTCAAAAATATGATACAAGTTGAACTCAACAACAGGGGATTGTTGTTTCAAACTATCATCATTTTTCTGTGTGCAGTGGATTCGCGTTGACGGCATTAAACGATCTCTTGCACACTCATAGAAATGCCCGTATGTTCATGTGGGTGAAAATCTGCCAAAATGTTTCGATCTCTTGCGCTCTTTAAGAAATTTCTATTCCGCTTCACCCCTACAGTAAACTTTTGGAAATGGCAGCAGCTTACGTTCGTCAACGCGAATAAAACAGAGCGAAGTGTATACTTTCCATGAGATTACGGAAGCCCTGTTTTCCACATCCACACGCAGGACCGTAGTACTCTAATAAGACTACAGAAATGTTGCAAACAGCCAGAGTTATGAGACGATTTCGAACGACTGATAGCTATAAACCATACAGAGCAGCAAACTTTGAATCCGAAATTGGGCTCTCTGACGAAAAGTTAATGACTGCTAATTTCCCGTTAAGCAGATTCAGCTGAAAGAACAAAAAATACAAATACGAAACATTAACGGCCGTTACAAAGGATGAAAATGGGGGGGGGGTCTTCGTAGCCGCAAGGTTACCGAGTCTGCTTTGACAAACTAGTGGTCATGGATTCGAATAGTAGAATCAAGCCATTCGATGGGTTTATTCGCATTCTCATTTACCCTTCCTTCATGCTGAATTCTATATCCACCCACTGAAGCCTCTTGACAGTGCAAATGTCCCTCGTTATAGTTAAGTGTACTGGTCAGAGGAACGAATGAGTCCGCGCCAAGGACGACGGCTATAATATGGGATAGTACCCCAGCTAGCATTTTCATATGTATATAAAAGATAAAAATCAGCATTACGTACAGATATACATGCTGATAAATCGTATTTGATGCGCAAAATTCGGATATCCGTACTATTTTGGAGGCGATATACGTGATTAGGAATAATTATTAGCGTTACAACTATATAAGCATTTATATACGATAATATCCGATTAAGCGCGACTCGCTTCGTAATGCTATACGATTTTGTGCTGAAAATCGCATGTATGTCAGTTATTATCATTATATACGATAGAAAGACAACTTAGGCCCACTTTATCAAACTTTAGTTACGATTTAGAATTTGTTAAGAGATATTTACGATGATTTTCGCACATTGATATACGAGTTGGTGCTAGCTGGGACTGGCAGTGAGGAATAAGTGGGTAAAGTAGATCAAGCTGTGAAGGAAGGGCTTACTCCAATACACACAAGCACGCATAACAAATTTAATAAGCATATTGCTCATTCAATAGCGATATAGCAAAAAGAATTGCAGTGCAGGTCATACAGCAAACACCCGGGCGATATCAAAATCTTTCTATGATTGTCAAAGCGTACGACAAAGATAAGGTGAGAAATCAACCTCACCGGTTTTGCAATTGTTTTAATTACCTCATAGGTTATTATCGTTTGTTATTACTGTCGCGTCCTGACGGTCCCTTTCAGCAACACAATCTAACCAACAACCCATAAACGTAATTTAATTTGTAACAAATCTTTAATCATTTATTTAAGCAATATTCACATCACGCCTTTCTATTACATCGACCGTCTTCCTCAAAGCTAATCATACGACTACCCTCTTCATTTTCCTTCCTTTCTGTCTCCATCGTCATTCTCTCTGCTCTCATTTCCTACAATTACATTATTACATAACTGTAAATAAATGGGGGGTTCCGTAGCCGCAAGGTTACCGAGTCTGCTTTGACAAGCGAGTGGTCGTGGGTACGAATCTTAGTAGAATCAAGCCATTCGATGTCAAGTGACATTAGCATGGGTTTATTCTCAGGCCCCTCCATTTACCCTTCCTTCGTGCTGAATTCTATATTTACCCTCTGAAGCCTCTTGACAGTGCAAATGTCCCTCCTATAGTTAAGTGTACTGGTCAGAGGTACGAATGAGTCCTCACCAGGGACGGCTATAATATGGGATAGTGCTGGCAGCGAGGAATAAGTGGGTAAAGTAGATCAAGCTTTGAAGGAAGGGTAAACCCCAATACACGCAAGCACGCATACAATTTAAAATAAGCATATCGCTCACTCAATAGCGATTATAGCAAAAAGAAATGCAGTGCAGGTCATACAGCAAACACCCGGGCGATATTACAATAGATCAACTATACTGGTCGCAGTAATGAGTCCACACATGGAAAAAAAACTGTAAATAAATTCGAATATGATGTGTTTGGTAGAATAACTACATCTAATTGTATTAATATACAATTGTATAACCTTCGCGCGCCTCATGAGCTTATGATCCTGCATTTCCTACAACCGAGACACCCAGCGACGATACCTGCCGTATCTGGATGTATTACCAGAGTGTACGAAGACTTAGGACGAAAGTCGACGACGTTTTACTTGCTACCAGCGTTGCCACCCGGTTTTTACGAAAATCTGGAAAACGAGAATAACAGTGCCTAGAAAAGTCTGGCTGCCATTTACTCCAATGGAAGACAATGTTTGGAAAACGTCTTTTTTGTCTGATTAGGCATCAAAAAGTCTGGAAAATCCAGACAAATCTGGAAGGTTGGCAACGCTGCTTGCTACTCTTGATAGACGAAAAAGTTGTTCTGTTTTTAGTTTTAATTCTGTTTAATTAAGTTCATTAAAGCCACTAGGCTGGATGGAAAAGGATCATAAATAAATAAATAAAACGTAGGGTACGGGAGAGTACTTCGGGCACGCTACTAAATTCGGCATACTTTACCTTTTTTTACTGCGCATTCCCAAATAAAAAATTTGCCGCTATATAACAATACTGAAAGACGGGTTAGTGAATCAAGAATTTTCAGTTTGTCTGAATCTACATTTCTCGCATTAAGCATTTATTCTTCCCCAACACAATACTGAAACGAATGTTGCACTCATAAGCTTTAATGTGTTATAACTATTTTCATAAAAATGTAAGTAAGTTGCTAAGTTTTATTCAATAAACATCAAAACCACTGTTTTTCCACTGGCACGTAATTCCCCTCTGACATGAAAATATAAATCAATTTTCATTCACTAGCAATCTGCAGCTTTTTTTTACACTACTATCAAGATGTGATGCAGTTGCGCCTGAAACTCTTCTATCGTGTTGACATAGCTAGCATTTGAGTGACAACCACTTGCTTCTGGTGCTAGTGTATATGTACGATTCATGATACACTAGCGCCGGAAGCATGCTGTTGTCACTTCAAAACTAGTTATCTTCAATGAGCCGATATCTAGGCAATACCGATACGTTATCCACCGGTCTCTCTTTTAATCTGTTTTTGAAAAGCATCCAATCCCTGTGCAGGCTATTTCGGCCGGTCGGATTTAAAAAACACAGACGCCACTATAGAAAATGGGCCCAATTTAGCTGCAGCGACTCATTTCTCGCGACTATAACTCAAATTCAGTAGCGTTTTATTAAGACCAAAATACACGCCGATATTCAATAAATATTATTCTATCAAGTGGTATAAAAATCTTATCTCGAATGAATATAGTTTCAACGTAATTCCTGAATATTGTTTAGGCTACCGCTTAATGGGCTGAAAATACTCTCCCGTACCCAAGCTTAGAAAATTCTTGATCGTTCGCTGTCATTAACTCATTTTTTTAAATTATGCGACTTGTTCTGGTCTGATTTAACACCGACCATATATGTCTAAATAGTGTTTGATGTTGAAGTAAGATTTGAGGCGCAATTAACATTCATTTGAAAATAATTGAATATTCACAACCTGCAAACTCAATAAGCCCTATATATGCTACATGTAGCATGTATACATGAAAATTCGAATTATTACATGCATGGATACACGCTACTATCGCCAGAAAGAGGACTTTCGTAGTCCTGCGTCACCTATATGCGGTAGTGTCTTGTACACAACCTCTCTGATTTTTTTTTTTCTAAAAATACGTTAAAACTATGGTGGCGCCTTCCAACCAATCACGAAGCAAGGATTCCCCACAGACTAACAGACGTAACACTTCGAACAAATTTTCTAACAAAACATCGTTTCATTGACACCCCTAAAATTTGGAAAAAACATTAGCATCACCTGGTACAGTCTTCGCGCTACGCAGAGTATACCTATAGGTTACTATAAATTTAGCAATGCTATAAATTTACTTGTATAATATCTGACATCAGCGCCAGCGCAGGCAAGCAGCGTTCTCGCGCAGCGACTGTTGTTTGAGTCTTGGCTTAAACGAAAATTTGAAATGATCGTTTTTAGTGACGATGGAATGATGCTTCAGTGTTACGTCTGTTAGTCTGTGGATTCCCAGTTGGACAATGCTTATTATTTTCAATTTTTCAATAGTGCGTACTTTGAAATCGTAGCCGATCGATCGACACAAATGATATTGAAAATTCATCCGGAAACCGCCAATTAGCGCTCAAAATCTTTCATTTTTTCGTGACGTTCGAATTTTTTAACTTTTTGGAATTTTTAGAATTGAATAATTTTACATAATTTTTACGTTGATGAATTTAACGTGTATAAGATAGGTTTTAATTTCAATGTCAATGCGATACATACGTTGCCTACCGGTAGGCGTTTTTCTTCTTCTCTATATGCCAGAAAGTCATTGGGTTTTAGCGGTAGCCGTTAAAAGTTTTAACTTAAAACCGTTTATACTAATCGTACTAAGGACATATGATCGGTGTTAAGTCAAACCGGACCAACTTGCAAAATTTCAAAGACTGAGTTCATGACGGCAAACGGATTTACTAAGCTACATTTTACTCTAATCAGTTTACATAGGTAAGGTATATGTTTCAAATAACCAGAGATATAAGGCGATTTTGAACGACTAAAAGTTACAAACAACACAGAGCAACAAACTCTGAAACCGTTTTTCTCGAAATCGTCATTTGTTCGGTTTTACTAACAGCGACCCTTTTCTAAAGCCAAAACAAAACAAGATTTTTTTGAACATTATCAATGTGTATGCCTATGATAGACTAGACAATAGACTAGGAAGGAAATTTCCACATCCAATAAAATACCATCGATCTTTTTCTGTAAATCATTTTAATTTATTGTTATTATTATTATTATATAATTCATAGGTTCGAAAGCGACAGTCCAATAATAACAAACATAAACTGATGACGGGAGAATTTTGAGTGTAAGAGGTTTTTCTGCCGGATAGCGCGTGGAGGGGGAGGGGGGTGCAATGGCGTTATTTTCTTTATCTTTCTAAGATAATTTTAAACGGTAGAGTCCGGATGTGTGATTACGTATCTAACGAATAAAGTTACGGTGCATTAAATATTAAACCTACAGGAAGATTAAGTTAATCGCTAGCAATTGTAACGTTAGTTAGTAGGTTATTTGCATCAATTTGTTTTCCTTATTATTTGGTTGTTTTGCGATTCGCTTTGCCTTGCCTTGCCTTGCCTGGGGGTTTATGTAAAGATTTGTACAACTCGGTTTTCCATAGAAACTTAAGTTTGTTGTGGAGTGGCATTGATTGCTGTTTCTAGATTTTAATAGGATAAGTTTGAAAAGGGTTCTAAATTCAACGAGTAAACGAATGCAACGTAGTGGATAGTATGAAATTATCACATATATGTTTAAATTTATCGAGAGCCTGGATAGTTTTGTCTAAATGTAGAGATTACCGTATGCTGCTATTGGTGTTGTTTTCTTACGTTGGTAGGGGTAGTAGTTCCACCCCGTTGTAAAATTAGATGTCATTAAGTACATGGATTATAAATGCTTGTTAGATATTTGCCTTTCAATCGGTTGGTTGAAGCTATTTCATATTGCTGTTGTCTAAAATTGATTTTCAAAGCGTCGTTCATTCGTTTGCGGTCGTCGAATCAACTGTGGCTTTTCGAAAGCGACGCAAGGGTTCGTGTCTAAACTATCAACTACGTTATTGTTCACTGTTTAATAAGCGTTACGCTAGTTTTCTTTTTCCATACCTAACTTTGGTAATAAAATATGGTTACTGAAGGTTCTTTTCATAACAGATCCTTTTCTTGCTTTTTTTTCGCCTTTAACATATACATTGCTGTCACGATGATAATCGTAGGAGATTATGGGAAGCCTAAAATTACGGTCATAAATAAATGCAATATTTATGTTCTCTTTCTGATACAAGTCTGTCCGTAGAAAATATGTAAGATACGATTGGTATAGTTAAAACTGCTTCGGGACCGACAATTTGAAAACTGTTTTTCTCGGACGTAATGGGCATAGTTTCAATACTGCATCAATGTTTTACCGGTACAACGTTCTACCTTTTAGAATGCGTTTTGCCTTCGCTTAGCCTAAGTCTAGAGCAAACAGAACGAAACAATGCATACGCCAGAAGGGATCGGCAACCGAAGCGGTCCTTCGGCTCGGCTGCATCCTATCTTTGCTATACCCACAGAACGCGGGACGAAACGGCACCGTCGGAATCGGGCTTGTGCTGGTGGATTTTCAGCTTGGGCGGAACTACGGGAGCCGAATCCCAGCGGCGGTGGTTAATGAAGTGGCTGTGATGCTCGTAGGTGGATGATTGCGTGACACGCGCGGGAATTTCCGGAATCTTCGAGGGTGATGGGATTCCTAGCTTGTCGGAAAGTAGTTTTCTGTTGTTGGTACTGACCGAAGCATTACCGTTTGCGGGTGTTTTGTTATTGGCAGAGTTTATGGCGATCGTTGTTACGTTATTCGTTGTTGGTATAACGGTGCTATCTCTGATGTCAGAGGAATCGTCGAATGAGACCGAACCAGTCGATGATGCAGCGGAGGAATTGGAGTCAGCTGAGCAAACACCATTGGTAGAGGAGGCTGTTGACGATGATGATAATATCGTCGAGTTGACGATAGGAAGCCCAATCTCCTGAAATGAGTTCATCGAGCTGAACCCGCTCTCATCCTCTGCCGAGCTAGTGATCATCATCTCCTTGATACGATCAATGTTTGCACTGTGACGGTGATTAATCAAATGGCCGCTATTGCTGCTGGTGCTGCTACTACTGCTGCTTGCGCTATTTTGATGTTGATGTACTAAAGGATGGTGATGATTATGCAGATGATGACCCAGTGGAGGTGATGGCCGGTCCATATTGTCCTCATCAGTTTCAGCTTTATTCGAAGAAGAAGTTGAGTGCACTGAGTCATCCGTGCTGCTTCGTAACGACAACCGACTGCCTCTCACGTTAAACTTTCGGTTAAAACCAACATTACTTCTCGTGTTCACAACACCCGCGTATAGCCCGTCAACGGTAGCCGGCACGTGATGGTGGTGAAGGTGATGATGCACCATGGGCACGCTGGCACTAGCTCCAGCTGCACCGGTTAGAGTCGATGTGCTTCCTGTGGCGGATCCTGCGGCGGATGCCAGCAGCAGGCTATCCAGGGCAGTTGAAGACTGAGACAGTGTAGGCTCCTGGGTATTGAGAAGATTTTGAACAGTACGTAACAGACGGAACGCTTCCTGCGATAGCTTCTCCGGATCAACTTCGGCACTGGAAATTGACAGAGCCTGAGTACGTTTGGGTGAACGGCGCCTAAAAGAAGAAGAAGAAAACGAAAAATCAGATCAGCCGTTCTCAGCAGTCGAAATCTGGTTCAAAATATGCATAAAAACGAAAAGGCGGCAACATTTGCACCGAAATGAAGCGCAAAATTGACCTCGCGGAACGCATGCTTCCCTCTGTTCGCGTCGCGTGCAGCGCGTGAATCTAAAAAACGGCCACAGATTTCTCTCGATTCGCTTCATTTCGGCTGGAATTTGCGTGGTAATTTCGAGCACTGGATGCTACGCTTCATCATCAACGCCACAACGACGAGGGCAACGATATTTTGTGCTGGTCTCGTGCATATCAGCACCATCGTGGTCGTCGTCGTCGCGGCTGGTGATTATTTATACTTTCCAAGTTTCCCTGAACGGTTTCGAAGACACTTTACGCCCAATACTTTTAACAATTACGTACGCTAACTAGTTTTGAGTAATTCTCTGCCTACTATAATTTATATAGGTATTGAAAAACTGCTCAAAATTATTATTCAGACATTTTTCCGGAATGCACCCGACTGTCAATATAAAATCTATTTTCACGTCATAATTATCACAAGCAATGAGTTAATTAGTAAGTGACAAATTGAAACCGCAAAAATGCCACCATCAGCATTTATATCGGTCGTTAATCTTTGCGCTAATTTAAAAAGGATGCAGATGCCGATGCTGCTGTGACTGCTGGCTACTAGCTGCAAAGTGGCCATTAAACGCTTCTCGTAATCAACACGTACGCTGGCTTATGTATTTCGCTTTGCACTTGTTAGACAGCAAATAGAGACAAAGTAGCTTATGCTGCCCGGCCTACAAGCATGTCTGCCCGGCATCATAACATGTTACGCTCGGTCTAATGACACTCGTGAGCAAGCAGCCAGCAGTTGAATGCCGGACTGTGACGACCGACCGGTGCCAAAAACAAATTGCCATGTAGTGCAAGAATTAGAATTCTCATTGATGTACGGAACATCAATCTGTTGCGCAAAGGACATTGTTTCGCCATCTAATTACTAATGGATTAGATTTTTGAACGCTGTTTCAAAGTAACGTTTTTATCATGCCTACGAAGATTAGAATGACAATGTTTGCACATGTTTGCCAGCAACACATCATAAAATGAGTTTTCGACTTCCCCTTGTGGAAAAAATCTAAACACGGCTGAACTAGTAAAATATTGCAGTATGCAACAGCGAAACCATCAATTGCATTGGTGCAAAAGACAAAGAACAATTGAAAATTTTTAAATATTGGTAAAATAACTCTATGAAACACAAAATCAAGAATCTGTATAAAGGGTTAAACATGGCCATAAAATTAGGTGTATCCCTTCCTGGTTTATTGTTCAGAAGTATCTCAAGGTAGCACACTAGGACTTTCACTGTTTTCGCTGTATGATCGGAAATGAATGTCTAACTTGGTATTGAAAGTCAAAATGTCAACTTTTAGTTCAATGAAACGATAGAAAAAATTAGAAGCGGAAGCAGCAAATCCGAGCTCTCCAGGAGAAGAGGGCCATTTTCACGTTACACGGATGTTCTATTGATTCAACGAATCTAGCAATGGCTGGTGAAGGTACTCTGACTGCCGACCGTGCGGGAATCGAAAGGTACAAGCAGCACTATAGTATACAATGAACACTTGAATGGTGTTCAGATAGAAGACCGTGACCGTGAAGGAAGTGACTTTATTGGTGCGGCAACCAACGGAGAAGTGCCACCTCCACCGATAAGCGAAGTTAAAGAAACCAGCCAGTGGTAGAAGGATAACAAAGCAGCAGGAAAAGATGATATTGGAGCGTAACTTATTAAAATGGGCCCGGACAAGGTGGCCAGTTGTTTACATTGATTGATTATTAAGATTAAGAATAAGGAACGACTACCGGAGGAGTGAAAAGACGAGGCTATTTGCCCTATCTGCAAGAAAGCCGATAAGCAGGATTGTGAGAACTACCGAGCGATCACTATCGTGAATGTCCCCTATGAAGTGCTTTCCCAAGTCATCTTCCATTGACTGTCGCCAAAAGCCAATAGACTCGTGGGAATATATCAGGCTGGCTTTTGGAGTGTCTACAGTGGACGGAATCTTTACAGTGCGGCAGATCCCCCAAAAGTGCTGCGAATTCCGAATTCCCTCGCATCACCAGTTCATTGAAATTATAGCCACTTATGATAGTGTAAACCGATAACAGCTGTGGAAAATCCTGGACAGAAACGGCTTTCCGGGGAAGTTTACTAGACTTATGTATCACAGTTACGATGACTGGCATCGAGTGCTGCGTGAGAATTTCCGGTGGAGTGGCGGATCTTTTCGAATTTCGCAGGGGACGTCGACAAGGAGATTGCGGGCGCGATTTAAAAAAAAATCCAGTCAATTTATTTGCTTTGCCGACGACGTGGATGCTGTCTGCAAAACATTTAAGGCGGTGTGGTGAGATTAAAGGGCGTGTTATCAGCGGAAGTTGTGCCTACTGTGGATTCCGCAAACACTTGCGGTCGTTGCACGTAGTACAAAACGGTAATTAGAACGGCTGTCCTCTATGAGCATGGAACGTGGATACTGCTAGAAGAGGACTTGCAAGCACCTGGAGTTTTCGAGTGGCGGTTAGCAAATCTCTTACCGGCTCCTCATTTACGTTTACAATAACCCCGATCTTTCAGTATCCTGTGCTTCAACTGAATTCAAAATTCCTGGCTGCACCAAAAATATTCTAAAATATAAAATATAAAATATCACGACTTATGCAGTTCACACTTTCAATTCTTTAACCATCGACTATTCACTGTTTAGAGTTCTGCCGGATTCGTAGTTTAACGTGACACTGGGACGCACTATAGTGGTATATGGACGCTTCGACGGGCAGGTGGCAGGGCAGCAGTCCAACCAGTGACTAGCAGCCATGATGCGATGATGCTCTATTCGACCAAAACACGTATTGTCCATCTGCATGATGTTTTTGTAGAAACGGGATCACAATTTTCTTCAAACATTCGTCTGGTGACATCTTAATTGATAGCCAAACCAGAGGGCTTGTTGTTCAGGGCATGAGTGAAAGAACGATGTCCTTCTGCGTCCATAATTTAAGCTGGTCTTCCACCTTAGGATATGGTAAACAGTTTAAGCCGCAACAACTTTTTAAATGTTGTACCGTATACTTTTACCGAGATTTCTGTGGCAGTTTGTAGAAGTGTACAACGCGCTCCCGGAATGGTTCTTGTTTTGACGCCATTTTAAGCAAAACTGGGCAAGCATAAACAAAACAAAAAATATTGACAAAAAGAGGAGAGAGAGAGAGAGCTACACATAAGTACTTTCATTTCTTTCTGAACTCGTTTGTTGTTGAGTACAGGGGCCTCGAAAAAATTCCAAAATTTTAGTTGTCACCCGTTATTAGGTTCATCTTTATATGAAACGTGTAGGGAGCAAACTGCGATTATTACCGCGAAAACATGGCGTCCTCTCAGAGACCTAGTTTTCGTTATAAACAGAATAAAGTGCTAAACGTTATGATGACAAAAGTAAGCAAGTATTTTCGAAATTAGCCTTATTCTCCTTAAAAAGCGACGCTATGACAAGTACGGAGACATTGCTCACCAAACCTAGGTTTGAAAAGACTGTTAAAACATGCGAAGAAAGGAACGGTGAGTTTTAAAAGTAGAATCAATATATATAGAATGCCAGTGTCGCTGTTTTTCTATAGGACTCATTGTGGTAAACATGATGCTAACAATCTGTATCAAGTCTGTGAATCGGGAACTTCATTGTCAAAGTTGCTCATTGTTATTTATCTGTTCTTTATCTGTGCGCTGGCTGGTGCTGTCATCAGTGCGTTCTCCGCTGTGTTTTTATGCCAATGAAATGGTTTTAAACGTTCTTTTTCTTTTCGTCCGGATGAATAGAATCCCTCAACTGCGCCCTTTTACACCGATTTTTTCAGAAATTTGAACCAAGCGAAGTTTCCAATCACATTACTTGGCAGCCATATATGAAATTTCAAACTGGTTGTCAAAGTTTGACAATGAGATTCCCCTTTTAATAAATCTCAGGCACACATACATTTGCATATATAATGTAAATACATTATCTGAACATGTGTGATGTTTACCACGCGCACTGCAGCGACACTGGCATTATATAATATATATATTGATTATACTGTTTTAAACCTTGTCTGTACTTCAACCGTCCCACAGTGGGCAAAATCGACCGAAAAAACGGAACTTTTTGTTGCCGCTGTTTTTAAGGGGTAAAAAGTGGCTTTTCTTATGTAAAAAATCACGAGAAATAGGTTGATGATGGTCTCAACGCGCGGAAATGACGGGAAGTAGCCCATTTTGTCCCATTCACCCCTATTTTCCAATAGTTTTGTAAGAATTATGTACAAATTCTCTCTAATTTGAGATTCTTTGGTAAGAAAAGAACAAGGAAAAAGGTATATAAACAATTTTATTTTAATACAAAATAATCTAGAAGTCTGTTTTGCTCGATTTTACTCAAGGTTTTTGTACTACAGGCAAAATGCCAGTTCGATACTTTTACCAGAGATTTTCAAGAAGGCATGCCTGTTGAGGAGGTTAAAAAAGTCAGAAGATCGATCAAGCATTTCACAAGAATGTCGTGTAAGGGAAAGTTTTGCCTTGTTTTACCCTAAAACTTGTACTGAAATCTAAGAAAGTATTGATAGAAAAACGAGAAAAAGTAAAAGTGCTCCGATTTCATTCAAATTTGATGTGTTTGCTTCTAGTCGAAAAATTTTGGACCCATATTTTTTTATTGGACGCTTAGTGTGCCTCTTTCTGAGTTAAGATGGTCACAAAAATCATCATGTTTGCCATTCTTTCTTTCTTCAAAGTTTCAATGTTTTTGCAATCCGGAATGTTTTGAGCTACAGTTGAATATATTTTCTGAAAAGGTACCGTGACCGCTCCTAATTTTTTTTTTTTACAGACGGGCCATAATATTTGACAGCGAAATAATTTAACGTGAAACTGAAAGTATTTTATATGGCAGAAAACATCGTCGTTAGCACCAACGCTAAGATTGTCCTTCTAGAAAATTAACAAGATTATGGTCGAAATTCTTTGCAATGATCAAATTACCCAGCATAATTAGAAAGAATAATTAGTTTTAGTCATGTTTTACACTAAAAGAGTGGTTGCATGCATTGCTTTCCTTAGAAAAATGCGATGCAGTAATGCGCAGATTTAGGCACAGATTTTTATTCATGTTCCAAATTCTGCGCAGTAATATATCCCAAATAAAACCCAGTAATAAACCCAAATGGATGAGGTATAGAGGCATGAAAATTCAAGTGGAATCTTTAACTTGCATTGCATTGGAATCCTGTGCTGTGCCTCGGGGTCCAAACCTACGAGCGCCAATTCATGAAACCATGTATTCTGATTGTTTTAAATGTCCAGCCTCATGGAGCTGTCAGGCAGTGGGGAAGTGGTTTCTATATGAAAACACAATTTTTAGTATTAGTCTAAAGGGTAATGTTCAGTATGCAGAAACCCTGAATCAATTCGTTCTTTATGTTATCGAGTACAAAATATTTAAAATGAGGCAATTAAAATGATAACAATATTCCTGTGCCACCTGGACAGCACCGGATGGCTGGATCATGGATTTAATTATAGTAATGGCCAATGCCGGATTTTTGGTATGCTTTCAGCGTATAAAGACATAAACAGCATGGCAGGAGTATTTATTGTTACTTTTTGGGTGCGCAGAATTAGGAGCAAACATGCGCAGAATTAGGAACATGGGCAGGAAAGTGCGCAGAATTAGGCACCATGGATAAAACGAAAAATATACTCATTGGTTGGTCGACTTTAAATTCCCATATTTTTTACCAGGTATCATAGACCGTAACACTACACGTTTCTGCTATCCACGTTGTTAATTTAAATATAGAATACTTAGAATAGCGGAAGAATCATAAAAATGTCTTAACTGCGCAGAATATGGGACGTTCACGGTAATTAAAATATCTTTTATTTGGAACCAAAATTATTGAAATCAGTTCAATGGTTGAAGAGTTATGAAGTTTTGAATTAAATAAAATCGATTTTTGTGACCACCCTAACTCAGAGAGCGGCACCCTAAGCGTCCAATAAAAAAATATGGGTCTAAAATTTTTCAACTAGGAACAAACACCAAATTTGAACGAAATCGGAGCACTTTCACAGTTGCTCCATTTCCTATCAATACATTTTTAGATTTCAGTAAAAGTTGTAGAGTAAAACAAGGTAAAACATTCCCTTACACGACATTTTAATGAAAAACTTGATTGTCGTTCGATTTTCTGACTTTTTCAACCTCGTCAACACGCCTGACTTCTTGAAAATCTCTGGTAAAAGTATCGAAAAACCCTGAGTAAAATGGGGCAAAACGGACTTCTATATTATGTTGTTTTAAAATTAAATTATTCATATACCTTTTTCCTTACATTTTTCTTCTTTCCTTACCATAGAATCTCAAATTAGAGAGAGTTTGTACATGTTTTTTCAAAGAAAATAGGGATTATCGGGGCGAAACAGGCTACTTCCCGTCAATTCCGCGCGTTGAGACCATCACCAGAAAAGTCACTTTTTACCTCTTAAAAACAGCGGCAACAAAAAGTTCCGTTTTTTTCGGTCAATTCTGCCCACTGTGCGTCCCTTCTTTCAAACAGGCTTGATTTTGCTTATCTTAAGCATACAGAAACAGACCAGTCTGCTTCTCACAACGATCAAGAGCTTTCGTTTTCTGTTCAACCGTTTGCTCTCCCTCCGAATGAGGCCTGACACGCGCAAAAGGAGCACGACCTCAAGCAGAGCTAATCTTTTCTTCGCGCACTGGAGACAAAAGACTATTTCTCGACCAACATGTCAAAAGGTCCAAATGAGAGATTTTCTTTACGTCTCCTCTCTTATGCTTATTACGGCGGCATAAATGCATTTCAACCCAATTTTTCTTAACGCCAGCAACCGTTTCATGTAAAATAGACGCAAGTGCAGGTGCATTTATGCCACCGTGATTAGCGTAAGAGAGGAAACGCAAAAAGAATCTGTTCACATTGGACGTTTTGAAATGTTGCTCGTTATTTGTGCCGTATGCCAAAGAGTATATCGGACAGGCAATTATGTGGACTGAAACGATTTGCTCGGTGACCTTGCGAGCATGCATTCGGTAGTGCTTCGGCAGAAAAAGAAAATTGAAACAAAACTGATGCTCATTCGGGGACAGAGCAAAGTAGTAAAGTACTGCAAAAGCAAAAAATCTCATCGCTTGTCGAAGAAGGTAACATTCGACAGACAGACAGACAGTCAGACAGACACACACACAGAGAGAGAGAGAGAGAGAGAGAGAGAGAGAGAGAGAGAGAGAGAGAGAGAGCAAATCGACTAAAGACATCATACGCGGAATCCCAACCTCTCTGTCCGAGATATCGCAAATAGGTTGAAAGCCTCGTCTACAACCATACTTTAAGCTAAAAGAAACGAATTGTCGACTTACAAAAAGATAGTGACGATAAACAATACTGCCAAAACACGATCCTGGAAGCTGTACACGACGGTGCTGACGAAGTTAGAGGAGTTGCAGGGGTTTTATATGGTAACATGAAGCGAAGAAGTGACGGAGATTTTCAACGATACAAAACTAACGAAGTTCACTAAAACGTCTGCCGACTTTTCCAAGGGCACCACAATTGTTCTGTGCTGTTTTGGCCGTATTTGGCACTCCGCTAATTATAAATAAAAAGCATGGACCATCCAATGTCAAAGTAATGGTCTCTTGGGGTCAATCCCGGTGTAGTGGTTAGCATTCACGCCGAGGACCCGGGTTCAATTCCCAACCCCGCAGAAGTCACGAATTAAAAAAAGTAATGGTCTCTCATGCGTGCTGTTCAACACAGCGGTATGAGACGTCATAGTCATGCTTAATATGGGCTTCATAAGCAATTGCGGTTGAACAGACTAGGCCCCCGTAGCACGGTTTGAAAAGCAATCGTAAGTTACTGTGCTGCGTGAATGCGTATTGTTTCTGCCTTCAATTTACGCTTCCAACATGATCATTTGACTGTTTTTAATGCAGTCAATCTGTCGCTTGCGAAGACTGCGGTCTACAATTCGTGTGGCCTCTCAAGAGAAACCGACAGTCATTCTCCTGCTTTGCGTTCCGTTTATATTGAAGAGTGTAAACTGCCAACTGACTGGAAGTATGACTGGAAGGTGACGTATTTTTTCGTTTCTCTTTTTGTCTCCAAACCGGCTACTCACAGTAAAAGTTTGTCGCCCGCCGTCGACCCGATGCAAGCAAAATGGTCGTTTGTGTCGGACGGCGTCCATTCGACCTCTTCCATGCACTTGTAGTGGTTTGTGTTTTTGTAGTATTGAATCTTACGATAGCGCGGTTGCCCTTCGTCAGTGCGGTGACTGCCAGACAGTTGACTGTGCTGCACTCATTCGCTGCTCCAAACGGTAAAGGAAACTTGATCGAAACGAAAATGTGAAGAAATATCAGAACGCATTCGTTCTGCGGTACAATCGGAGGTATGACTACGCCAACTGCTGGTTGTATTATACATGGTATTCGTATTCCACCACTAAATGGACGCAATGAATATGAATGCGTAAATGAATAATGAATATGAATGCGTGTGACTGCGATAGTAAAAAGGATCGGTTCAAGCCCTGCCCGGCACACAGAGGCTAATGCCAAATTTGGCAGTCTCTATAAGAAAGCCCCCGTACAAAGTGTACTCTGTAACAGACGCTCATTAAATCGGTTGTTCTCTACGGGTATGTAACGTGAATAAAGCACGAAGAGGACCTGCAAGTATTCGAAGTTTTCGAGAAACGAGTGATAAGACGATCTTCGGAGGCGTACGGGCGAACGGAGCAAGTTTGAACGTTGAACCAAGAATTCGCACAGCTCTATAAGAAACCCAATAACAATTAGCCTGCAAAGATGGTGTTTGTTTCAAATCCGGAAAGAATAAGACGACCAGGGGAGCAGCGAGCAAAATGGTTAGACCAAGTGGAGCGAGATCTGGTGGCGAGTACACGGTGTCTAAGGAATTGGAAAGTGGCAGCCCAGAACCGGATGAATTGGAGTAACTTTGTTCATTAGGCTATGTCTTAGGACGGGATGCCGATTAAATAATAATAAATAATGGAACCGAACGATTGGGATTTTGGCCGTTCAGTCATTAAATTATAGTAGACGTGCTTAAATTATAGTTGGACATGCTGATCATTCGAAATACGGATCAGACATTTAGTACGGAATGGTACAAAAAACCTATAGCTTCAGGACGGTTCATAAATTACCACTCAATGCACCCAATGTACCAAAAAATGAACACAACGTGCAATTTAATATCCAGAGTTAATAGACTAACAACAACAATGACTCAAATAGACAAAAACAAGATAATAACCGAGGAGCTAAGGAAAAACGACTACCCAAAACGACTCATAAATAGATTAATCAATAGAAAACAAGAAGATAGAATCACAGACAAAAAACCAAAAACAACAATGAAATATACAAATCCATTCCATATATAGACAAATTAACACCAAAAATAACAAAGCTAATTGAGAAATCAAAGGATTACAACAATATTAAAATAGCACACTACAATAACTATAACGTCGACTGGATATACCGTACAATAAAAGGAAAACAAGACACCCTACAGACACACAATTGCCCTTATTCTGCGAGTCACATGACTCAATACGACAATCGTGTCACCTAGGTAAGAAACCCTTGTCACCTAAGTGACAAGGCGAGTCATCTAGGTGACAATTGCCACCTGATTCGCGGTGACTGCAACATAGTCACGTCACTCGCCTCGCAGAATAAGGGTAAATGTAATATATGAAATAAAATGCAAGGAATGTAAAGCTATGTACGTTGGACTAACAGCCAACAAACTAAAAACAAGATTATCTGGGCACAAATCGGATACAAACAAACTGGAAAAAATCGTACAAATACAGGACCAAACTACAAGACAAATACAACTTGAACAGCTGAAGGAAAAAACAGTTATGATCACCCACTGCATCAACACAAACCACCGATTCGACTTGGAACAAGCATCAATTCTGGATCACAGCAACAAACCAACACGACTACCGATACTGGAAGTATGTCATATAATGACTACGAACAACATCAACAAACGCACCGACACAGATGGAATCAACATATGTTATACGGGAATACTAAACACACTAAAACAAAATAGTAGAAAACAACCACACAGGCAAACACTAACACAGAAACGCAGGACCAGGCACAAACACAAACAAACATCACGAATACAAACCAATAAAAAGTAGCACAATTGAAATCAAGCCAATAGTAAAAGTATCGTACCCAATATAGGAAGAACAGTTCACGACAGGTTAAAATAGTAATTAATATAACGCAAACAAATGACAGTTACCAGTAAGTCTAAACAATATTGTATATACATTTAGAAATCGTCACTAAATTCTGATTAACTCAAACATTATGTAGTAAAACAAATTGTACCAAAATCCAAAACCCGACAACACTGTAGGCTAAAAGAATTTAGACAAAGACGATCAACACTTTGTAAGTACCAAACTAATTATAAATCAGACAACAACTGCTAATAAAAGTACCCGTTCGTAGAATCCCTGATGAAGATCCAAAGCCGGATCGAAACGTTGGCGTAAAAGACAAATAGAACGTCTACTATAATTTAATGACTGAACGGCCAAAATCCCAATCATTCGATACTTATATATAAGTCGAAAAATACTAGTGAATAAATAATGGAACTTTAAAAAAAAACTGAATTGAATATTCACAGAACATTCAATCAATTTAAACGCATTCTTGTTTGACGAAATGTTGATTGTGACACTCTTCATTCAACAGCAGTTGTTTTCAAACATTATTCCGTAAAACCGGAAAAAAAATTCTGGATGACCCTTGTTTACAACCTAACGTATCAGCTATATCATTTACCTTGACTTTGCAATAACCCGAGAGGCTAATGATTCTTTTTTCCATTAGCCTCAGTGAAAGAATGCACTTTCGTTCTAGCTCTAGCAGTAAAAGCTGAATGTTTTATACTGATTGGCTATTAGAAACTATATATCTACAGTTTTTAATTAGACACAACTGTCAGACATTGAAGTATTCATTCCTGGGCAATTGATTGCAGTTCCAGTAGAATTGTTTATTTTTTAAGCGTCTGTATAGAAGATAACGGAACTCTGCTGGATCGTTGAATTTCCTTGTTCGCAAGTTTTTTGTTATGTTTTAATTATTGTGAAAGGTATTTCGAAGTTCGTTTTCATCCAATCTTCATCACCTTATGTATTGTTGTGGTTTGATAATTTCCCCTTTTAGGTCTTAAACTAAACCAGTTATTTCTTTTGAACGTGCAAGTTTAAATACTCATTTTTCCACCTCTAATCGTTCTATCTGATGAAAAGGCAAACCAACGTAAAATTGCATATAAGGCAATCGATTGCCAACTACTCTCTGCTATTCCGATAATTGGGTTACATACTAGCCGCTTTGTAATTGTGATTGAAATTGTAATCTTGGTCTAATTATAGCCATCTATAATCAACGAAATATTTCGTCTAAATCCACTTCTTTCCACCCATAGTACTCAGATAGATTTTCTATTACGGTTGTTGCATTAGATTCTCCATCTTGCTGGCATCCGTTTTGTTATTTTCCTGGTCTGGATCATATGCTCCACTACTGCAACTATCAATAGATTATTCACAGCACTAGTTGGATCCAATTTTATGCAATTATCCATCGAACCCATGGCCTTGGTTTGGCTTCTATAGCATTGACTAAAGCAACATCTTAGCGGAGGCTTGCACTCTATCCAGAAATGCTGTGTGTGCAATTTCTTTTGCCTGATTTTTTCCCCGTAACGTTTAAACGGCATGCAAATCAATGCCCACTTAGATTGAGGGTCATAATGTATGTCGTTTCCACGTGATGGCCTATAATTTTTCACTTAGCTTTTGGCATAATCGAAGTAATGGTAATTGACCAGATTGTAATATAAAGACTAGGTACTGCGGATTTTCTGCAGTTTTCCAGTTAATTGTCAGACTGATCCTAAATATTTCCATTATTAGACCCTTTTTGATATAATTCCATCCAGCTTCAAAGACATAAAAAGTTGTGTCGACCGGTGATGATTGGCCCGTAAACGCCAGTAATAAAGTCGTGATCACCTACCTGCAGCCAATTTTGCAGCATCAGCAGCCCCATTATGAGCCACTAAAAGCCAAAACAGAATTGATAATAATTTATGCCATATTTGAATTGGATATTGAGTTTAACGCATTTTTGATGACACCTCTTAATGAAAATATGATGCTTTGCATGCCGCTGTGCCCGGTACCTAATGACACTTTAACTGCCATCGAGCGAACAACGGGAGGCTTTTGGGGTCCGACACCGGGCGAGCCGCCGTCAATGAATGGGCACTGTCACGATTCGTAAAACGCAAACACGCTAACGGCATAAACAAATCGGCCACTAATTTGTTGATCGCACGTGTGTTAACCGACGCAAACAAACGCACGGCCCCCAGCTGGTAACACGACAACGGTGACAGGGGAACAAAACATATCAAACGATTTGTCGTCGTGGAAGGGCGCGACGCGACGCAACGACGGTGCATCCCGCGATTGCACTCTGTCTGAAATCTGAATCACGTGCCATCACATCAGCTCGACACGACCGCAAGACAAGACTCCGATGATCGGATATGTCGCCGGCCGGAGGAATTTTCGGCCGATGCATACGATAAAAGCGGATTACGATGGCTATTGGAATGTCCATCGTTTTTATCGACTCTTCCTCTGGGCTCTCGCTGTCGAATTCTTTCAATAAGGTAAATAGAAGATGCAGAATCAATGGAGCAATAAAATAGAAAGAAATATACGGTATTTAGGATTATCCGCATGTTTATGCGTATTTTTCTCCTGCATTGACAAAACAGGCAATCAATGTAATAGGAACGGAATAGTTAATTACACTGCAGTTTTGGCAAAAAGCGTCGTTTTAGAAAGCATTGAACTGACAAGAAAGTAGGTTCGAAAAACGTAATTAAAGTCTCTATTAACTTACCAAGTAAAATCTCGAAAAGTGCTGAACGAGCCGGCGGGCGAGGGTGGAGCACAATCATCGTCGATCAGTACCGGACTGGCCGCAGTCGATCCGTGCTGATGATGCTGCTGCTGCTGTTGATGGCTGGAGAGCAGTTCCTGCTGTTTTTTGGTGTAGGTCTTTTGCACA
Organism: Sabethes cyaneus; assembly: GCF_943734655.1. Taxonomy (NCBI): domain Eukaryota; kingdom Metazoa; phylum Arthropoda; class Insecta; order Diptera; family Culicidae; genus Sabethes; species Sabethes cyaneus. The sequence goes on along the minus strand of NC_071354.1, from coordinate 172,195,061 downwards.
TCGTTCAAGTTGTTACTGCTGCGGGCTCTGGGACTGCTGGCACTGCTGCTGTCGGAATCGTGATGGCTGTGATTTTTCGACACCTGCAGCACACTCTTGGACCGGCCAATGATGTTTGGCTGTAGCGCATCCAGTCCGCGGTAGCACCGATCCAGGTAGCGGACCACTTCCTCCATTACGGCACGGTACATCTGTCGGCTGGAATCAACCTGCGATCGGAGAAAGATGAAAGTTCACAGCATAAATATATGTATGTATGTCGTGAAGAGCGGACGGTTTCGCATCGAGGACGGACGCCGGAGGCAGTCGCGTCACAGCAATATGTAGGTAACCGATTTTCATAAAACAAACAAACATGTTTTGGCGCATCAACGCGCGGTGCTGGTGATGTTTTTTCGAACGGGGAGATGAAAGCGGCAAGGTTTACATTTTCACTTTATGAGATGTAGAACGCTTGGTGTGCCGTCCTCGTCGGGCTGCGCTCTGATCGCGTGGGTGCAAACGATTTATGTGCACGATCATGCCAATGATTGCTTCGGAAGTGAGAGAATACATCGGGTAAACAAAGTATGATGAGCACCCAGGTTTTGGATATGAAAGTTGTTGAAGACGACCAATAGACGAAAAACAAATATTTTAAATGGGTTGAAATGAGATGCGACAAGCAAGATCCAATACTCATTATTACTTTTATCAATTAGTAAATTTTACCATCGACAATTTTTCTTCGATTATTTAGAATATTTTGTTTACAAATAAAAACCTCATTTATTTATTCAGAAATAAAAAGTATGAAGGTCTGTGCCTAGAAATTTTTTTCTCAAGCTGTCAAAATAAAACAAAGATACATGAAGAAGTTATGATTTATCGAAATTGAGGATCATTATCCATTGTTGAAAAAAATTAGTGTACGTTTGAAAACGGTCCGTAATCAGCTGTTCGGCGAAGCTTCCGTTAGATGTCCAAATAGGAGCGTTGTTGTACGGCCGTCATGTCAACTTTGCGAATGCATCTCTTGATTCTACCAATCAACTGTTTGCAATTCGTGGCTCTCCAGTTATCTTTGTACACCAAGGAACTCAAAATCCCGAAGAAATCTTCGATTGGGCGCTCTGAGACAGATTTTTCGGGTCGTGATTTTTGGGTAAAAATTGGATCGCATGAGAATCCAGGAACGATTGTGTTTTTTTTGCGTAATGTGATGATGCTCTATCCGGCCAAAACACGTATTGTCCATCTGCATGATGTTTTTATCGAAACGGGATCAAAACTTTCTTCAAACATTCGTCTGAAACATTCGAAGAAACGAGAAAGAGAACGATGTCCTCCTGCGTCCTGCGTTGGTGTAAAACAAGCTAATCCATAATTGTGCAGAATGTAAAAGCATCAAACATAGCTACGTCCAATAAAATCAAGCGATTATCCGCGATCTCATTCCACATGTAAGAAATCACGGTTTTCTCTTAAGCTTTTACCACTAGTCGGTATGCAAATTTCTTAATAAATACAGTCTATCTAATTGATATACTGTCATACTCGAATATTCATCACAAAAACGGCATTAACTAGGCATGTTTTTCACATATATTGCAAAAAACTTCAAAATACAAAACAGGGGTAGAATGCATCACAGCGGGATCGAACAGTTAAAAATATTTTTAATTTGCAGTACATCTTTTGTTTCGGATTATTTATTAAAAATGTAGCAATATTACGTAGTGTATAGGACTTAGAATTTGCCTTAAACCTAATTGTACATTGTTTAACTTACAATATTTCATCACACATCAGTTGGAGAAAAGTAGATGATTAAATTTTATTGCCAATTATGTTGAGATATGAACCCATTGTATCCCAGCAAACAAGCGTTTGTAACAAACGCTATAACGAACGCTTCCGCCATTTCGGCAGCCTAGTTTTAGGAGTTTATACAACACGTTATTGAATGTAAATTTTTTGGCTGCGTTTAACGCCTAGCTGGGCAAACTTGGTGCGTTTTGTCCACGGGCTTTGGCGTTCTACCTCACATAATGATTTTGGCTCTTGCTAAAAATCGTCAAAAATAACAAAAAAATACTGGTTTTTGTTAGGAAATTTCACCAGGAGTAAGTGTAAAAAAGATCCCAAAGTCTTCTAGAAGTTGAAAAACGTGGAACAAACACGCCGTTGCTCTGCAAAATGATGTTTTGCTTAAGCGGTGCATTCTGCACCACTTTACCCTATACGGTACAACATTTAAAAAGCGAATATGTTGCGGCTTCCACTGTTTGCCATATCGCAAGATGCCCAACAACTATTTGCAAGCAAGGTAGTGGAAGACCAGCCAAAATTATGGACGCAGAAGGACATCGTTATCTTTCTCGTTTCTTCAACAACAAGCCCTCTGGATTGCCAGTGCTTTATGGATTTCGAGAACGAAGGATTGCAGTGGGTGGCGATCTGCAAGAAATGTTCCACCAGGTGAAGATACGATCAGCAGATCGTAACGCTCAGCGTTTCCTCATGTGGGATAATCCAAACCAGAAACCTCGGGTCTTTATCATGGACGTAGCAACGTTCGGGTCAACGTCTTCACCGTGCTCAGCGCAATACATAAAGAACCTGAACGCTCAGAATTTCATCGATCGCTACCCAAGAGCAGTTGAAGCAATCCAGCGACCACACTACGTCGATGACTATCCGGACAGCTTTGACAGGTGAGGAAGAGGCGTGTCGAGTGGCAGAAAAAGTGAAGATAGTGCATAAGAAAGGCGGTTTCACCATGCGTAATTGGTTGTCCAATTCTAACGAAGCTCTTCGACGGGTCGGGGCAACGAACGGTTGCCGTGAGAAAGCTGTTGAAGCAGACAAGAGCGGACGAGCAGAAAGAGTCCTCGGAATGTTATGGGCATCCGAATTAGACGTTTTTGTCTACGCGAATGGACTTGATTTCACAGGAATCGACCAAGAGGGGCATTCTACGACGCGTAATGAGTCAGTACGACCCACTTGGCTTACTCTCGCATTTCTTCATCCACGATCGGGTGATAATATAAGATATCTGGCAGACGAAAGCAGGTTGGGACGACATCGTCGGTGGGGAGATTCTTGAACGCTGGTAAAGATGGACATGCTTGTTCGATATGCTACATGACGTGAGCATTTCCAGCGCTTATTTCCCAAACGTATCATCCGAGGAAATTGAGGACTTGCAACTGCATATCTTCGTTGACGCCAGCGAAACGGTTTACGCCTGCGTAGGCTACTTTCGCGCCAAGATTCGTGGCGAGTTCCGCACTGCACTGGTGGAAGCGAAGTCGAAGGTTTCACCGTTAAAATCACTCTCTATTCCTCGGCTAGAGCTCCAGGCTGCCGTCATCGGTTGCAGACTTATGAAAACGTTGATGTTGAGTCACAGTTTGCCGATCAGACGGAGAGTTTTCTGGACCGACTCGAAAACAGTTCTTGCATGGATCATGTCCGATCATCGACGCTACCGACAGTTCGTTGCTTGCAGAATTGGGGAGATCCTGTTCAAATCCAACGCTGAGGAGTGGAGATGGGTACCCACTAGGGAAAATGTGGCAGACGAGGCCACGAAATGGGGCAAGGGACCAAACCTGCTCCCAGATAGCCGCTGGTTTACCGGTCCTAAGTTTTTGCGAGAGCCCGGAGCGTCGTGGCCACGACAATACGCAGTCGAGGAAACTCCAGAAGAACTGAAACCATGTATGCTGCTGCACATCGTATCGCAGGACGAGTTGATCGAGTGGAGTCGTTTCTCTAAATTTGAGAGAGTTTGGCGTGCACTAGCATATGTGCATCGAATAATAGGAAACATGCGACGAAAGCGACAGAGAGAGCAACTGCAACGCGGCCATTTAACGCAGGACGAGCTGAATAAAGCCCAGGACACAGTTTGGAGTCTCGTGCAAAAAATATGCCTTTCCGGAAGAAGTTAAACTGTTGAAAGCAGTCCCTGGGCAAGGTTTGCCTGCAAAGATCGGAAAATCGAGTCGAATCTACAAGTTATCCCCCTTTATGAATGATCGAGGAGTGATTCGGATGGATTCTCGACTATGTGCTGCTAGTTTCATGCCCTTTGAAACTAAGTTCCCAATTATTCTACCTAAAACACATCCTCTAACGATTCTACTGCTAGAATGGTATCACAGAGCGTATCTTCACGAAAATACAGAGACAGTGATCAACGAGATAAGGCAGCGGTTCCATGTACCGTCTCTGCGCACCCAGCTTCGTAAGGTGATGAGATTGTGTATGTATTGCAAGATGAAGAAGGCGAAACCATGTATTCCGCGGATGGCACCACTTCCGGAAGCGAGATTAAGCCCGTTCGTCAGACCGTTTTCGTTTGTTGGACTTGATTACTTCGGTCTTATGCAGGCGTTCACTCGTGAAGCGATGGATCGCATTGTTCACGTGTCTCACCATACGAGCAGTGCACCTAGAAATAGTGTACTCACTGTCCACGGACTCCTGCAAGAAGGCTATTCGACGCTTCCTGGTAAGAAGGAGATCCCCACTAGAAATCTGGAGCGATAACGGCACGAATTTCGGCGGCGCCAGCCGATAACTTGAGGAACAGGTGAAACATATCAACGAACAGATGTCGGAAGTTTTCACTAACGCTAACACGAAATGGATTTTCAATCCGCCCTCAGCGCCACATATGGACGGGTCATGGGAGCGGTTAGTCCATTCAATAAAAACTGCTTTCACCAGCCTATCGATCACCAGAAACCCCGTCGAGGAAACCCTCATGACGCTCTTGATTGAGGCGGAAGCAGTAGTCAACTCGCGACCACTCACATTGGTTCCATTGGATAATGAGGCGCAAGAATCGCTGACTCCTAACCACTTTCTCCAACTAAGCTCACAGGGAGTAACACAGCGACCACAGCCATTAGTGGAACGCGCAGAACCGACGAGGAGCAATTGGAGGCAAATGAGGTGTCTTGTGGATGAATTCTGGTACCGCTGGATAAAGGAGTGTCTTCCTTCAATAGCCAGTCGCAGTAAATGGGTAGAAGATGCGGAGCAGCTGAAAGAAGGTGACTTGGTTTTCGTCGTTGACGAGTCGACCCGGAATGGGTGGCTACAAGGGAAAATATTATCAGTAACGAAGGGACTCGACGGACGAGTCAGACAAGCTGTCGTCAAAACTCGGAGCGGAGTACTACGAATACCTGCCACGAAGATTGCTGTGTTGGGCATCAAGGATACCAACTCAGGCGAGGAGAAATTAAATAACGCTGGATGCAAGGAACCTTGTGACCCGCGTTATGGGTCGGGAAATGTTAGGGGCACTACGCCTCTGCCTAACTGACAAATACTCCTGCTCATTTCACGTTGGTGACAGCCGAACGTCACAATTATACCAGAATTAGCTTTGAATTAGCCAATCATACTAGAATTAGCTTTGCGAATTATTCATCGCTAATTTAGCAATTTAACAGTTATTTGTTGGTAGGCAGATTAGCAAACATAGGAGACCAAAATTGTAAGTTACCTTAATATTTATAAAATATGAAAATCTAATCAATCAAATAACGCTATTACAGCTTTAGAGCTCTGTCCAATCAAATTTGCGACGTTGCTAAAAGAGTGGTCCGAAAACTGTCCCCAACAATAAGTGACGGTTATCGAGTGCTTTTGGTAAAAAAGACTGGTTTACAACTGCAGATTTTTTTTTCGCGTCAAATTTCTTTGGATTTCCAAAGGGATTTTTCCGTGCTCGAATAATATCGCAAAAAATGTTGGGCGAAATTTGTTGTTTAAGTTTAAGTTTAAGTTTTTATCTGTTTACTATACATCTTCTCGAACCCGAATACCATAACAAAGCGACTGTAAAGTGCTAAGTTCTGAAAGGCTTCAGGATGCAGTGACAATAATAATCTGGGTTGTTTATTTTTTCCCAAAAATACGTCCTCAAAATAATTGACAAATCTATTAGCGTTCAAAATCTTTCATATTTTCGTAAAGGTAACAAGAATCTAAATTATGAAATGATTTAGACGGTAAGAAGGCTGTCCTACTGTCCCACTTCAAAATGGATGGTTTTGCTAATCGTTGAACAGGTAACAGTATAGAGACTGTAGAGTACAGTGGCGCCGAGACACTCAAAATCCGCTAAATTTTGAAACAAAACGGAGAGTACCATCATAAATAAAGGTAACTCTCCACTTTCGTTCAAAATTTAGCGGTTTTTGAGTGTCTCGGCGCCACTGTAATCTACAGTCTCTGAAGGTAACAGTGAAGATTGAACACCTTTATAGAAGTGTTATTGAATTTGTCAAAAGGATTCACAACTGCCTGAACTTAAGCCATTCTACTAAACAGGACTGCTGTCAGACGTCGAAGCACTTTTCGATTTTCCTCGAAGTCATTTTCACTTGTTTCACTTTCGAAACTTTACAGCGAGCTGCAACTAAAGCTAGTGATTGTTTTAAACGATGGCAGTTTCAATCGGACACGATTGTAAACATGTTCCGCTACATTTGTAAGATTTATTTCCCTTTCACTCTGCATATTTAGCTAAAATTGCGTAAATATACTTTTGTCTATATTCATGGTGTACACAAAAGAACTATCGCAAACCATGTAACACAATAGGATGATGAGTTGACCATGTAACATTATCGGATGAAGTGCTTATCGCAGGGGCGAAGCCAGAAATTTTTCTTATGGGGGGGTTTTACAAAAAAAATTGACATAACCTAACCGGAGTTTATTCAGAAAATGAGGAACTATGTTCTATCATCATAAGCTATTTGGGTTTATTCCTAGGTTTAAGCTCCGGGTTCTTCATTTGACAAAAAAAATCAAATTGATATATTGTACCTTGCAACAATTTTACGAGTCCGACACAATTTAGTTTTTTATTAATAATTATCCTGTACTTACTAAATACACTGAAATTATGCTTGTCAAGCAAGGAGGGGTGCAGTGGGGAGGCAATAACAAAAAACTGATGGTTCGAATTGCTAAATTTCAAACATGTGTGGTGAACGCGGAAAATAATCACGCTAATAATTTTCGCGTGGGACACTAAATAGGTGGAAACTCCGTAATAAACGAAGGTAAATGTTGAAATTACGCCTACCAGTAGACATCGTGGTACGTTATATATTCAAATCTATTAGACTATTAGAGTCAATAGGATCGAGTCACTTCCAGGCGCTGCAAAAGTCGAGACAAATTGACAGCTTAACCTGCATGCTTTTTAACATCGCCCTTGAGAAAATGATCTGGCGAGCAAAATCGAAACGAGAGACTCAATTTTCAGTGAAGCTAGCAAACTTCTTGGCTACGCAGATAACTTTGATATTACAGGCCGAAGCTTCGCAACGGCGGAGGCCATCTGCGCTAGACTGAAAGCGGAGGCTAATCGGATTGGGCTAATGAACGTGCACTTTTCGTGGACGGTAATCGTTGAGATCGCTGGTGGCCGCGGTTAACACAAATAAGGAAATCTTGCGGCGCATTTAAGCAGAAAATCTAGTCTACTTTTCCCTTCGCAAGACGCTTCCAGTTTTTATGGATTTGACGATACTCACGGAGGACATGCCCGCACTTGCGGACGATATTTGTCGGAGCAAAAGCTGGAAGCGGAGAGCGGCGGAGGTACACTAGAATCTCTTTTTACGTCCATTAATTTTACGTGATTTCCTTTTGTGTCAATATTTTTACGTACGGAATTTGAATTAATGTCGTCTCGTTTTACGTCTAAAATTTGAATTATCGTCCACCCTGTTTACGACCGGTTGTTTGAACTCCCAAAATCCCCCCGTCGCTACGCCCATGGCTTATCGGTAAAATATGCTCTCATAAACTTAAGATAGGTGCTCCAGAATCAACCAACTTTTATTTTTTACAAAGGTTATATGCTAATCTCACTTTTTCTAACTTTTGTACTAACGTGAGAGCACCACAATAAGGAATTGATAAACAAGCCGCAACACGTATCGTAACTTTGAATCTCTAACCTTCTAACGGGCAACACCGTTAAAACGATACGATCAAGCTGAAAGCTTTATTCATAAAAGTACGCTCAAAAGAAGCTCAAGTTTTGATTTTCATGCAAAAATAATTATCTGGTAGAGCGGCAGATAAGAAGCAGCGTAATTTTTGTTTTTTACTTTTCATGTCTATTTTTTTCAATTCAAATAGGGTGACGGAGCCACCTCATCATACGTAATCATGATTCACACTTTAAAACTTTCGAATTTTTGAAGGAATTATATTCACAAGTGCTCAAGTATTTGGCACGAGATGAATCCTTTTCTTTGTGCCTTGTACATGTACACCCATTTCGACAGATGAAATATTTCGGAATATACATTTTTTACAGAAACAAATTTTCTTGTTCGGCGGCAGTTCGTCATACGGAAACTGCACTTCGTCATAAACAGGATTTGCTTTTGTCTATCATGGACAAATACAATTGTTTATAAAGGTCTTTGCATGCATTCGTTATGCCGTGTGCACGAGCTATCTAACTTGCACAAAAAGTGCAAGTAGTTTGAATCAGAGCTCAAATTACGATGTTTTTACTCCGAGAAATCTGCTGATCTATTGCTGATACTCTTCGTCATATTTGAAGCGGATAGAAAAACCAAGATGACTTAAAATAGTGGTTTTCTTACATTATCTTTTGCCGAATACGAAGAGATAATCCATAGCCCAGGCAATGTATTATTTTTATGATAACTACCGGCCTAACTGCATAGCATTAGTATCATTTTTGTTTGAGTATGGCCTGCGATTTAGTATGATTTGTCGCGAACTGGTTTGGTGGTTGCTGAGAAACCACCAGTACTTTTGTTGCCCCTTTTATTATGCTCTGATCAGGATTTGTATTCGCCGGAAAAGGGCTGAATTTGTTTATTGGTTTACATCTTTTGCCTACCTCAGTACTTCCCCTAGTGCAGTGAAATGTTTCCTCGTTTGATATCCTGACTTGAATGCATGGTGATGATGGTACAATGAAGGTACCCATCTTCATAAAATTTACTATAGTCTTCATTTTAACATCCTCTTGAAAGATTTTCAGCTGTAATTGGGCAATAAGAGGGGTCAATATAAAAAATGAAGGAAAAAATAACTTCGAGAAATTATCTAAGCATTACCGGAATGGGTTGACTACGATCCTAAGGATGAAAAGTACCAGAAGAAGAACAAAGATCGTAAAGAGTTAGAACAACTATTCTACACCTGATATGTGTACAATCATAAACGTTTGTGAGGTGGTCGGCAGGTGGAATAAATCGATTACTGTAATTACCGTGTCATTACGCTAATCAACGTCAAGCTGTTACGTCGTCTATTCCCAATAGCAAGAGAATCCGTAGGCCGTAGAGTTTTATGTGAAAGCCCGTGCTACTGCGGATCAAATTTTCACACTCCGATAAATCCACAAGAAATGTCGGGAGAACAACATGCCCACGCATCATATTTTCGTGGGTTTCAGGGCAGCCTATGATACAGTTGAACGCTAACACCTATGGCAAATACTGCACGAGAACGGTTTTCCGGACAAACTGACGTGGCTGATTGAAGCTACCAACTCTCGTCCCTTCGAATCGCGCAGGGAATTGCTGTAAGGTGATAGATTATCCTGGACGTTATTCAACATCTCTATTGAAGGTGTGATCCGGCGAGCGAGCAATTTAATTTTAATCGTATCGTGTTGGAGGTTGGAGTTAGTATCTGAAAATTGCACGAATTCACACATCACGCATAGCGCACTAGATTACCGCGTGCCTCAAACACAGTATGATATGTATGAAAAGCAAACAACAAGCCACTTTTTAACTGTCCCAGTTCAGCACGCTCCACACCTTCAAGGTGATATCCCAAGCAGCACACTTTTCGCACTTATGCTTGCAGAAACTTATTTATGACTGATATCAGTCATTAAATGGTTGCCACAACTGGTTTATAACAACTGTGCTAGTAGGGATGGAGCTATGCCACAATTTACCTTGTGCTTGCCCTGAAATCATTTCTCACGACCCACAAAATTTTATGGTCAATCGCTGACGTCACTAGCTGATGATGCTCCCCTCGAAGCCTCGTTGAAAACAACGTTCCTTCTTGGAAGCGACAGTGCGTTGTCGCGAACGTCGCTAAATTAAAGTCATTATGTAACAAAACGCTGACGACCAGAAAAACTACCATCATACTCCTGCTGGCCTGTAGTTGCTACATACCCAAGTAACAATTTGGGTTTTATTACACTTTTATGATGGCATTTAAGACCAAAATTGGCCTTGAAAACCGCCATAAGCGTACAATAAAACTCACATTGTTGCTTGGGTAATTATAGCCATAGCCATAACAAAGGTGAATGTCCGCGAGTTTTTCCTCAGAATACATTTTAATACTGCAATCGTTTTCAGAAACGTCCCAGAGAGACCCGAGAAGCCTGTTTCGTTATTGTTTTCCATACGCGTCAAATCGTGCCCGTCGCACGCGGTGATCTAGTGTGCTATGCGTGATGTATGAGTTCGTGCAGTTTTCAGATACTGATTCAACACCCAAAACCAGGGCTGTACTGCACTCAGTGCACCTATTTTACTTTTTAGTTGTAACACCTCAATCAAACAAAATTCGAAAATGTTATGGAGCATTTATACAGTCGATTATTATCCATAAAATTGCTGAACTAAGTATTGCTCTATCTAGTATTTCCGGCGCACTCTCACTTCACACTGAGTGGGGCCCAGAGAGTGCTCTGGGAGCACCGTCGAGTGTGAACAGGGAGTGCGCCGTAAGTACTTAAGATAGAGCAATACTTAGTTTAGCAATCTTATGGATAATAATCGACTCTAAAGATGCCCCATACATAACATTTTCGAATTTAATTTGGCTGAGGTATTACAAATAAAAAATCAAAATAGGTGCACTGAGTGCAGGACAGTCCTGCCCAAAACCATACGTTTAAAATGAAATTGAAGAAAAAACTAAAAGAGAATCTTAGGCGTTTTACGTCAAAGAACGAATAGTAGAACGGTACCAGAGCTTCAAATCTATTCTATATCTATCTATTTATATAAGAGCCTTGTCTGTAGCCAAAATGAGGGGCGCGATGTGTATTTTCGTGTTGATAGTCCCCAACATTAAGCAAAGACTCAAACCAATCATACCATATTGCATTCAAGACGAGCAAAAGTAACGTAGTTGCACATAGCGTTAGCGTTATATATCGTACTACCAATTTGCTCTCAATTATACGCGAGGCAACGCGCGCGTGTTACAGCTAGTCTATACCTATAAAAAAGGATTTCTGTCTGTCTGTCTGTCTGTCCGTATGTTCCTTTTAGAATCGAAAACTACTGAACCGATCGGCGTGGAGATTTGCATGTAGGGGTTTTTGGGGCTACGAAAGGTTCTCTCAATGGTAAAAGTCCCCTCCCCCCACTAAGCCCCCTCTTAGGCTCCCATACAAATCCATGCCTAAAAAATGGATTTCTGTCTGCTCTATGTTCCTTATAGAATCGAAAACTATTGAACCGATCGGAGTAAATTTTCAGTACAAAATTTTCTTAGTTTTCGAATGAAAGTAAAAGAATTGAGCTTGCTAGCATAGTTTTTGTTCCAGAGCTACTTCAAGGCAAACAGAACCGAAAACTAAAAATGGACCGAAACTAAAGAAAGGAAAATATTATCATATAAGGAACAAACATTTCAGTATATGAAATTTTCAGCTACGGTTGTGACCAAAATTCATGCAGCTAAACCAGATCACTATCACTCTTAGATCACTGGGTGAAATAAATATGCTCCGTCGCGTTGCACCGAAATGCCAGTCTACTGTCCACCCACAACAACGACCGTGTGGAACCACTTAGATCATGACAACAATCAATCAAAAAATCAACCAAAAGAAACCAGAAGACATTCGACAGCATAAAACATCAGGTACACACCGGTGGTGCGGTACTGCTGCGGTGGTTAGCCAACGGTTAGGTTCTGTTGTCACCCACGACCAGGGCCGATCAGGGCCACAGAATGGTTGCGGTAACAGCAGCAAACTACCCAAGTGGCTTCGATAGGCTAGCGATATAGCGCCGCCGCTCGATACGCCGCCCGGTTGGATATGATTCAATGGAGCGATACCCACGACGGATAATGAATGGTTCAACTTAATAAATGTGAACGATGCTTACTACATGAAGGCAACGACAGTAAATAATGGTATATCACTGTACGTTTCGTAAAACATTGTAGCTAGAGCCTTACTTAACGGTATGGAATACTGTAACCTTGACGACATTGTCTTGCATGTGCTTCTTACGATCATAAAGTTATCGTACTTACCTGCTTGAGCTGCCACTGCAAGGTTTCCACTTGAGTTTGCAGGATCACAGATTCCACGCTGGAGTACATCCCGGCGGCGGCCCCGACCGAACCGGCCACTGATGATGACCCTCCACCGGCCAGGCCAAGACCCAGCGTAGAGAAGCTGCTGCCGCCGATTCGGTCGCTCGAGCCCAGACTAAAACGGCCCATTCCGAATCCGCTTGCTCCACTCGTACTGCCGCCGTTACCGTTCATCACACCGTTGATAGCATATCCGCTATTGGCGGCCAGATTCACCAGGCGGCGATTCTCCTCGATGAGATTTTGGCATTCCTGGGAAAATATTGACACACAGAAAAGAAAAACAAAGCCATTAGACGGTGTCTGGTGCATAACACACGCGTTTTGGGTCACGTATTTTGATATTATACTTCAAAGGCAAGAATACCGAGGCGGTTTTGTTTACACTCGGCAATTGGCCGTACAACACTGTGCTGTACGAATAATCTCATACCCCTTGTCTGGGGGCCTTTCATGTCACACCACAGTACACAATGGCATGACAAATCAATTCACTTTTAATTATGCTTTATATTTCTCTCTGACAGACCGCCGCCGCCGTGCCGACCGAAGACCTTGCCTGTTTCCTTTGCATTATTGTAGACATTTCTGTCTTTCGTGGTGGCCAACGCCAACAACGGTATTGCAACGCGTAAAGGGAACGATATTGATAAAAATCCGGTAATGATTGCACATATAAAAACACTCATAATAAAATAACGATTGGAAATTACTTTAATAGCAAACTCTACTGTACAGAATGTTAAAGGGTATGTGTTTACCACTTATTTTTACTTATTCCGTCTTCAAAGAGAATCATGAAAGCGTATATACCCAACACCCATTAATTAATGGACTTAAAGGATCTTCGGCTTAATTACCTTAACTAATAGATGCCGTGATCAGCAATAATGCGTCACTTCGAGCAATTATACGAACTGTTTGGAGTGTATGTGTATGTATGTGGAGTGTACTTGCCACCAACATTGGACCACCCAAGTAATAAAACGTGGTTAAAAATTTCATCATTTTACTATGTTTTTCAAAGATTTAACGAAATTTGTCAAATTGTGTATCCCAAAAGTGCATCCAGCTTAACTTTTGCAAACTTTTTGTGTTCAAACCTACTTCTTGACAAAAATATTCTCACGCATAACTTGTCTGTGAGTAAGTATATCTCACAGGAGCGTTCTTTGAAATTATACAGAATCAATTCTTAAGAAAATTTAAATAAAATTTCAGACTCTTTAGAAACTTCTTTCTTTTCTTTTTCGGGGTGCGTCGTACACCCTATTTTCAAAACAATTTTTTATTCTGAATTTCGTTCGAATTTACCGTGTATCTTTTACGCGGAGCGTTTACGCGTAAATAACGCAATGATTTGTTTGTCGTTTTATCAATAGGTAAAAAGACTTGATAGGTGAAAAGACTTAATTATAACTTGTAAACAGTAAACTTGTAAACTTGTGAACTTCTAACTTGTCTTGTAAACAGAACGCTACGTTAAGAAAAGGAAGAGAAAAAATAAAGCTGGACGACAAAATAAGTTTTGGTCTTCTAGGTAGGTTTTCTAGGTTGTGTTTTATTTACAAATCGTAAAAGATTGGATGACACAGTATTTTACAAAACTTTCGTACAGGTTGTGGCCGAAGGGTCTCAGAATTTCACAAAATTTTGCATACGAGCATAGTTTGAACATATCTATGAAAACAATGTGCAACAAATTCAAGGTTTCCCATTTTTCTTCAATGGAAATTTTCCGATTGTCTCGGACATCGATTATTTCTAAGTTCACAACTCTTGAATCAAGCGTCAAACTTTCTACATAAAAATGCAAGGGTACGAATAAATGTTTAATGTAAAAAATGGAAATCTAGATGAACTGAAAAACTCTTAATTCTGGTAAATACCCAACACTTTTATGAGGACTCAGTAGCTAGCTATAAATATTTCAATTGGCTAGTTCTTGATATTGTATAAGATCATAAAAAACTATAGGTAATACATTTACTGCAACGATAACTTTCATAAAACTAAAATAAGCCAACGATAGGAAAAAACAACAACCAAATAATGACGAAAAAATTCACAAAAATCTAGATAAAAATAAAAGATAGAAAATATAATAGAAAATAACATGCTAACCACTACCACCACCATTACCATCTCTAACTTTATTGCAGCATTTCGACGTTAGGCATACAGACGAAATGCATACGGTCTAACCGATAGTACCGGTCGTACCGAAACCGGTAGTGCTGACCAATTTTTGAATACCGAAAGGCAAAAAACCGGTATTTCCGGTATTTTCTAATATCCTAGTTTTAAACGCTTTATTCGAAGAAGAACTAAGTTTGATAGAAGATTGTAAAATTCATAGAAAAACAACTTCGTGTTAATGCTGACGAAACTCTTCGACTACTAGCAATGCAGAGGGTAAAACTGTGGGTCAAATATTTATAGCTCTTGAACCCATTTAAGGCACAATAGAGCATCCTTGCTGTACGTTTCATGTAAATGTTTCCCAATGTATAAGCCAGACGTCACGTTTCAATTTATTTTTGAACAACTTGATATTTAAAAGCCACTTAATTATTCGATGCTCTCAAATAACGAATTTAGCAAACAAGATCGGGACCCGGCAACGTCACTGACAATAGTAAATGGTCACTCAACAATGAAATAATTAACCTTCAGTTTCAACTGAAGCAGTGCCGCTTCGTTTCAAAACTGGCTTCAATCGTCGTCAATGAAACGATTTTTACTGCACTAGCCGTATTTGAACGAAAAGTGTTACGGACTATTTTTGGCGGAGTACAAACGGAAAGCGGAGAGTGGCGGAGGCGTATGAATCAGGAGCTACAGGCACTGCTTGGAGAGATTCCCATCGTACACCTGGCGAAAGTTGAAAGACCACGGTGGGCCGGCCACGTCGCAAGGATGCCGGACTGTGCAGTGAAATCCGTTCTCTTCAAGAACTCCACCAGGCATCAGGAATAGAGGAGCTCAATCTGCTAGATGGCCCAACCAGGTTGAAGCCGACTTGCGTATGTCGAGACGCGCAACGAATTGGCGACGAGCAGCCCAAGACCGAGTACAATGGAGAGGAATTCTTGATACGGCAAGAGCCACCCGGCTCTCGGCTGCTAAAGTAAGTAAGAAACGAATTTTACTTCACATTGATGACCGGTTTTAAAGTTTTATTTGTATTTTTCTATCAAATATTCACTAGAAAGCCAACAACTTTGAATGCAATTGAATTGAATTTGAGTAATATTTCTTACAATTTAACGCATATATAATTAGCCTCTCCAACATCGACAAATCCTGCCTGACTGCCAATCGTCGTCATTTGAAACAGTCACTAACTTCAGCTGAAGCTTGCTTGAAGCGTTCTGTTCAACAAATGTAACAAGCATTGGCGGAACTAGCGCTTTTTTCACGGAGGGGCTACAGGCCGCGACATTTTTTTCTCGACCGTTTTTATTTGGTCAACCAGCTCCATTTTTCTTGGAAGGTGTGGGGGTAAAATCTCTCCTAGGGAAGAGATCTTTGACATTTAATCCTTCAGAAAACCATAGAAAGAAAACTAAAATACGTAGAAAAGATAACGAAGCGATGAAAAGACAGCCGAATGATGACGAAAATGTGATAAAAATGTGATGAAACAGATCTCAAAAAACGCTATAATTTGACGAAAGGCTGCGAAAATACAATGGAAATAACGTGAAAAAACGGGAAAGACTCATTCAAAAAGCATCAAACAGACATGCAGAACAGACAAAAGAAGGCGGATATACATTAGAAGGACAACGAAAGAACGACGAAAAGACAACATTTGTGTAATCTTGACAACAAGCAGCAGGACGAAAGATGATGAAAAAATGACAAAAACAACGAAGAAAAGGCGAAAAAATGACGACAAAAATGTGCTAAAACGACAAGAAGCCTGTTAACGTTAGCCATAAACGCCAAAAACAGACGTCAAAAAACGACGAAAATACGATGGAAAGACGGCAAGAAGACCATGAAAAGATTATAAAAATACAACAGAGAGATGACAATGAGACGACGAATAGGAAAAAAGGAGATGACAAAAAGGTGCCGAAGAAGCAACAATAATATGACGAATAGACAACAATAAGATGACGAAAAGACGACGAAAGGAAAGAATGACGAACAGGCAGTAAAAAGCCAGCGAAAAGTTGTGACGAGAATAATCCAAAAATTGATTCAATTTTGTAAATTATAACCCTTTCTTCCGTAATAAACGAAACTACGGATTTTTCTTTAGCAAAACTTGGCATCACTGTCCAGTACCTGATCTCCAAAAAGGCAAACGAAAAATCGGGTTGCTGAAGACCAACAAAACCGCTGGCAAGGACCGTCTACCGGTTGAACTTTATAAACATTACCGAGAAATGCTGGCAACGACTCTACGCTAGCTTATTTCCAAGATTTGAGAAGAGAAGAAGCTACCGGAAGAATGAATGGAAGGAGTGGTTTCTCCTATCGATGAAAAGGATGATCGGCTCGCTGCTGCAACTATCGCGGTATAACGTTGGGAAACGCCACCTCTATGGTACTCCCCCAGATCCTGTTACGCCTGATGTCACCCGTCACAAGTTTTCGTAGAGAATTATTAGGCAGGTTTCATAGGCGATCGCACAACTACGGACCAAATTTTTACCATGCAGAAATGTTGTGCCCACGCATCACATATTGATTTCAAAGCAGCATACGATACAGTCGATCGAGACCAGCTATGGCAGATAATGCACGAACACGGCTTTCCGGATAAACTGGCGCAACTGGTCAGAGCTACATTGGATCGCATGATGTGTTTCATGGGCATTTCGGGGACACCCTCGAGTCCCTTCGAGACATCGAGAACATTGCTCTTAACAGGGTGACCTGACGAGCGGGCCGAAACGAGAGGCACGATTTTCATCAAGGGTAGCCAACTCCTAGTGGATGACTTTGATATCATAGCCAGGAAAAGAGGCGAATCAGCCACAGGCTGAAAACTTCTGAAATAAAGAATAAAAAAGTAGTCAGGAACTTTGCGACGGCGAAAGCAATCTACGTCACACTGAAAGCGGAATCTAGGAGGATTGAGCTAAAAATAGATGCGTCGAAAACCAAATACATGAAAGGAAAAGGCTCAAAAGAAACAAACGCTTACCTCTCCCGAAAGTAACCGTTGACGACAACGGAGTGGTAGATGAATTAAGGGCCAAACAGAATGCTGCGTCAACGCGTCCGTCAGCGTTGTTCTGACAGTTGTTTACTGTCAAATTGACGCTGACGGGTACGTTGACGCAACATTCTGTTTGGGCCTTTAGTGTATTTGGGATCGCTGGTGAGCGCAGACAACAACACTAGTAAGGAGATCAATCGACGCATTCTAGCCCAAAATCGGACTTGCCCAGGTAACCAATAAGCACTAACATAAGCTGTAAATTAGCCGCTTATTAGCATATCTGGCATTTTATAATGCACGTTGCTGTTTATTAGCTTTTTGATTCTATGCTAATTCTTCTTGTCGGTAATCAGGTGCAAATAAACATTGTCAGCACTAGTAGCCTATATTTTACTAGTAGCTTTTAAATAGCATTTGAGGTGACTTAAATGCTTATTGGCATGCATTTGAATGGCATTGGTAATGTTTATTGGTACTTTGCCTTATACCAAATACTAAGAACAAGAAGTATCGGAAGTGAACGTAAATGGAAATTGAAAAAAAAAGTTTTAAAAAGCATCCACTTTGTAGCACATGTATAATAAATTCCTCAGTTTGCCGATGTTTTGTGACATAAAAGTTAGAAAATTTTACAGTGTCGGTTATTGTGCTAGATTATTGAATAATTTAATTAATAAAATATCAGTTAGTAGTTACCAAATTTTAAACAAATGGTGATAAGAAGCTTTCTCCATGCTCAAACATTTATTTAAAAGAGTTAGATCACTTATGATATTGGAGATCACCATATTTATAAACGCACATGTGCAATTGATTATCATTTCCAGTGTAGTCAAAAACGTTATTCACCATTTTTCAATGGTTTTATCTAAATCCATTAAAAACGCTAATATAACTAATATTTCTTGCACAAAAAATGAGTTCTTTCTAAGAGCACGACAAGTATATCTATACTTATTCTATTCTTGTATAAGACAAATTAAGCTTGAATAAAACGTATATGAATTATTTAAGGTTAAGGTTATTTTCACAAGATAACCATGAACCATGATCCTTCTAGTGTGAATAAAAAGATATCAACGAGATATTGTATTGTATGTATTTGAATATAGGCTTTGAGTCCGTTACCCAATCTTAACCTAGTTAACATAAACATAAAACACACTTCATAAAAATGAATAATACATATCTATTTATATAATCTATTTATATAAGAGGCTTATGTCTGTACCGAAAACCTTATAAAAGGCTTATCGATAATTAAAAACTGGCCCCTGATAGGACATCATGTTTTCGTAGCAAGGAGTTCTATCCTCAATCACCTCATTGGTCGACTGCTGGACTGCTCGATTGCTCAACTGGTTGACTAGACTGCACGACTGGACTGCTTGATTGGACAGATCGACTAGACTGCTTGACTGAACAGCTCGATTTAACTGCTCGAAAGGACTAGTCGACTTAACTACTCGATTCGACTGCTTGACACATTTGCTTGACTTACTACTAGACCCGACTGCTCAACTTAACTGCACGATTGAGCTGCTCGACTGGACTGTTCGATTCGACTGCTCAACTGGACTGCTTGACTGGACAACATAATTCATCGGCTCAACTAGACTGCTTGAGTTCTGTTTGAATCGACAGCTCGACGCAACTGCTCGATTCAACTGCTCGACTGGACTACTCGACTCAACTGCTCGACTGGACTACTCGACTCGACTGCTCGACTCAGCTGCTCAACTGGACTACTCGACTCAACTGCTCGAATAAGCTGTTCGACTGGACTCCTCGACTTAACTGCTCGAATCGACTGCTCGAATGAACAGCTCGACTCAACTGTTCGACTTAACCGTTTGACCCGACTGTTTGACTAAATCATGCGATTCGACTGCTCGACTCAAGTGCTCGATTAGACTACTCGATTCAACTGCTCGACTGGACTACTCGACTTAACTGCTCGAATAAACTGCTCGACTGGACTGCTCGACTAAACTGCTCGACTGGACTGCTGGAGTTAACTGCTCCACTTGACTGCTCGACTTGACTGCTCGACTCGACCACTCGATTCAACTGCTCGACTTAACTGCTCGACTCAACTACTCGACCGGATTGCTTGACTGAACAGCTTGATTTAACTACTCGACTAGTCTGCTCGATTTGACTGCTCGACTTGACTGTTAGACTCGACTACTCGACTCGCCTGCTCAACTCGATTGCTTGTCGGGAAATCATATGGTCAGAGTTAAATTATACCGGACAAAGTCGCAAAATTTAAAAAAAATGAGTTAATGATAGCCAACGGTCAAGAATTTTCTAAGCAACATTTTACTCTAGTCAGACTACATAAATGTTGCAAATAGCTAGAAGTTTTTATTCAGATAAATAAAACCCAATACGACCATAAAAACGATTTGTTTCAGCTCCCGGCTATGACTCTTTTATGTACAACATCGTAGAGCTATATTATGCAATATAAGAACTCAAAGAACTAATACAAAGATTAAACATCTTCGCATACACTGGCCAATGGAATGTATCCGCAGTTTTCTGAATTCTGAACAGACATTTATATTTGCCGGATCGTAAGATTCGGGCTCAACTAGTAAACAATAAAGACACTAATACAATTTTTCTCTAAAATATAATCTAAGCTTATGTCTATTTTAGTCAGGTGTCAGTCCATAGGAAAATTTGTTGCTGACTTATTACATCGAAATAGATCTCATAGTACATTGTACATTAACATAGCTTTTGTGTTTGCAAAGAGAGTTTTTTACCATTGTTGTAAACCATGGTGTCGTCAATACTGACCATCAGTCAAGACCCAGACGGGGATAACCTGTATAGCATAAAGTCATTTGACATAACATCATAATAGATTTGACACAATGGTCATTGGCCAGAAGCTATAATTTAGTCAGATTTTATTGTTTAGGGCTAGCTTACAAGGGGCACTAACTAACTCTTTGTCCTTGTGATACTCCTATTGAACCGAATAAACAATCGAATGGGTGGCTGCAGCAGGTCTTCGGCAAACACTTCGCGGCCTGCGGTCGTCTCACTCTGAATCATCTAGGCAAGCGATCATTTGGTCATAAAATGATGTTTGAGGAATAATGCCAAATGGCCGTTATATCAGATGACAATAATACCAACTAGTCCCTTATGATTAGGCCAAATGGCTTTATGCCAAATGAGGGTGGGTGGGAGGTGGGTTCAGATTGCTATGCCTTACCTACGGACTATCGTCGTTTCGTTGAACCGTTGAATCTTCCGAGTCCTCGGAAGAAATATTGTTTAGTTGTAATTCATACTTATGACACCGTGCATCACTATCCTGTATATCTTCATTATTTTATGACTTCGCAGACTGTTCAGATAAAGAAGTGTTCAAAATAATGTACAGATTTTTGCTTAATTGATTTTGCTTTTTGCTTAATGGAGATTAGTTGCTTACGCTTATTAACGTCCATTATGCAAAATATATTAATGCATAATGACCGTATGCCCAACGTCCATATGCCTACTGGGGTACACCCGAAGTGAGGTACATTCAAGATGTATTCCAAGAGGATTCCAAAATGTTATAAGTTAAATATATACAAGTATTAGACTTGGCAAAGCAAAGAATACCGTAGGGCACAAAAAGGTTAATTCGAAGTTATCGTCGTATGTATCCCTCTGATGCGCTACGCATCGAATCGACTGCTTTCGCATACCGCGAAGGAATGCGTAACGCCATCAAACGCTATCCGCCGAGACACGATCCATACGAATGTTAAACATCGTCCGAAGTGTTGCTGATCATCTCATAGAGATCTCCGCCAGCAGCGGGATTGAAACACCACCAGGCCAGGCTTTGGGCCATCATCTCAGCCGCGAAACAATAAAAAGCAGACTGCCAGCCACATACTGTAAGGTACGCTCAGCCAGCACCCTCGGACAAATGAACACGCGTTAGCTGTCATCGGAGAGTAGCGAAACGATGGATGGATATGTAAGCATATGAATATACGTAGTTACGTTCAAACCTACTGAAACATATTTCACAATTGCACGATGCAACGCGTTGTTTTAGAGCAAGCAATTCACCGGCAACAACAAAACCGATGCTTCGATGCATGTCCATGGAAAAACAAGCATCTAAAGCGCATGTTGTTCTAGATGAGTTGCAAGCCGGCTGTCATTCGATTCTAGCACATCATCTTGCACCAGCAAACAGAGTCGGAAGAAGGCGGGGAGGAGTGCGCAACAAATTTGCATTAATGAGCAAAATGGTCGTTGTTACATTTGAGATGTGTGAAAATCACTGGATGAAAGAGGTTTTAATTAACGAGTCTTAGCAGCTTTCCACAGAACCGCGGAGGTATATGGGCCATGCTGGCGGAACAGAATGTGCAGAACTGTGTATACACGTATAATTTTTGCAGCTATAAACCATCCGAGTTTCTAAACAAGTTGCCAATTATTAATCAGTTTTGCTAAATAAATCAGCAACAATATTTTCACTGTTTCGTAAATCACAAAAACTCGAACTTTAGTTAGAAATGCACTTATTTTTCCTTTTAAAAATTTCAAAGTTGATCCTAAATCACTTATTTAACATACTAATGTCACTCGATAAAATGCTGTAATCATTGCATTTTTTACCATTGTCTAATCTGGTAGCAAAGTGTATGCCTTACCTTACTAAGGGACGTATACTCGAACCCCCCCATCGAGCAACGCCGATGATCTCTCCTCATAGTGAATCCAGATTTTCACAGTAAAGAAGCACACTTTAAAATGCACGGTGTAACAGTAGCAAAAACGGTTAGCAACCAATGAAAACCAATGAACGAAGTTCACGACTGGAAGTTTGAATCTAAACTAACAACGCAAACAGGATTCAGTAGTTTTCTGCTCACGCGTTTGCGAGGTAGAAAATTGTGTATGCGAAAATCAACGCTACCTGCACCAGCACTGGATTCATGCGGCATAAATTGTTTTTTATTCGCATAACTACTGTTGGTCATCTGCTAGTAGTTACATAAGCTTAAGAAATATGCTAGCCTAACGCATACGAGTGCGGGGAGGAAGAGCTCCTCCTACAGAATGCAATTTCAACTTCAATCTAACACTTGCTTGCTTTTCCATTTCCTTTTTAACACCAGATTTACCCAAAATAATTATTGAAAAGGGCATAGTTGGCATGTCTTGAGTTGCCAAGTTATATTGTTCAATTAGTAAATACGAATGATTTATGTTATTCTATCACAAACTGAAACACTGATTAAACTAGGCGGTAATTTTTCAACAAATTCGTACAAGTTTCACGTCGCAATCATTACAGGTTGACTGGCACGTGCCGCAGATATTCGATTACCTTATATGACGTGCATTATAAGCGGTCATCAGCTGAACACAATACCGAAATAACCACGCTTATTAAAACTCAACACACGGCGAATGTAATAAATCATTTTCGCAATACACCGCGACGAAAATCACTTAAGCCTTTTGCCATATAAACCGGATTGTACCTCGTAAAATCTATCAACGATCAGCGTGCGAAAGACTGCAACATTGTTAACCAGAAATTTGATATTGAATTACGCACTATTAGGCTGTGAATTAGGCAGTATAACAGAATAACAAATGCCAACAAAAAAGACTGCATTAATGAAAAGTAAGCACAACTTAAAGCGAAAGTTAATCACAATGTTTAAGCTTAAAAGTGTATTGATGGATAACTATAAATTTCTTAAAATTAAATTTTACTTGTTGGACTCTCACTTGCCCCAGAGTACCCTACTGAGGTAGAAAACTCTATCCTGACAAAGTTTTGAATGTTCACACACAAAAAACAATCATACTCTAGCTGATTCTAAACATCATTCTCTACCCTCATAAACGAAAGTGACAAAACAATAAAGGAAACATGAGAAAGAAATTATGTGCGTCTACCACAAAGCTAACTGACACTAACCATCAATAAAGCAGCTATGTACTGTCCTATTATGCTGTTTACCTGTCAAATTAGTAGTGTTTCTTTAGTAACGACCCCGACTAGCTGTGGGCGCGATACTTTGTTCAACCCACCGGCAACTAATGAAGTCGGGTAGTCGATGAAATCGAAAAATTTTCCATCATCCACGGACATCTACCATAAGAACAATTTTCAAATATGGCACTTGTTTGAAGTCTTCGAATGGCGCAGTTTTCTATGTAAAAGATTCGCCCGAGTACGATACTGATTCAGGCATTGAACGCGTGAAGAAAACCATTACTGTTGTTAACTTGCGATATCGTATTTTCAAATAATCCTCCCCGATTATTAGATGCTCCTTTCAATACACAAATTGCTAACAAGTAATAAAGAGACTAAATCTAAACTACTAAGGGCGTAATTGCTTTTGTAAACAAACATTTGAATACCAGTTTCTAGCAAATAAAAACTCGAACTCGGGTTCCAACTAAAAAATGGCCGATCGAGTTGTTGGCCGTTCCTTGGTAAAATCTGCCTGAAAAGATAAAACCCTGCCTGATTCTCTTTTATTTGAATGAAATTTTTTGCAGACCTTCGCTGAAGGAGTATAATATGTTTTTTCTGCAGGTCAGTTGACCATTATGACTATTTTTTTTTTCAAACGGGCGCATGTTGTTTTACATGTATATTTTTCAAAGAATCATAACTCGAAATCTGTGTTTAAGTAAAAACTGTACAAAATCAAATTGAACTTTCTAAAAATATTAGGGAGGTAGCCTTCTGCAGTAGCCGATGCTTCCGACGCGACGGTGGAATGCTTTATAGCTTTGTAGCGAAAAGCTTCATTAAATTATGGCGGAAGCTGTCAAGCAGCTACTTTCAGCAGAGCGTGATAAGACTACTTCAGCTTATGACCTGATTCTTATAGAGATTATAAAAACCTTCTGAAGAGTGGGCCACGTGGCTGGAAGGCAGTTTTATAGCGGTCATCAGAAAGTACATAGATGGAGTACATAGTTTTATCAGCGGTTTCATGGAATTTGTCATGAAAACCACTAATGGAACGTAATAAAACTTAAAATTGTAACTTGGGTTAGCGATGCTTATTGTAAGCTTGTTTCTGCTACAACAATCAGTGCAGGTGTCCAGCAGTGTTTGCAATCGATGAGAAGCGTCGACGCTCGACGCATTCGGAACCCAGCGCCAGTAGAATAGCAATGTCGTTAAAGTACAAGGCGATAAGTAAAGGCCCCTAGTTGCTGCCTTGTGGGACACTAGAAGTTTTACAAATGCAACATTATCTCGTTTCACCGCAAACTGAACACGATTACTTTCAATTACATTATTATGTCATGCACTGCTGCTGCAATGGATAAATCATAACCGTGACCTAGGAGTGAATCTTGACTGTGCGCTCACATTCGTTTGCACTTTGAAGAAATCATCTCGAGAGCTAAAAGGCAACTTCAAAAATTGTGATGAGTTCCGGGATCCGTGTAGTATTCGTTCGCTATGCTGCCCTTTGGAACGCTAATTACTTGAGTCCTTCTCAATAGGCTGGTGTCCGTTTCAAGCTAGCACGACCGAAGCCTCGAAAAGAGGTGTACAATAGCTAAAGCTGTCCTAAAAATAAAAATAAGAAAACTTATCCAATTTAATTCTACTATGTGTATTTTATTCAATGACAGATACGTATTTCGCCTACGACTTGCAGGCTTCCTCAGTGTCTGTTTTCGAACTTCGAAAACAGACACTGAGGAAGCCTGCAAGTCGTAGGCGAAATACGTATCTGTCATTGAATAAAATACACATAGTAGAATTAAATTGGATAAGTTTTCTTATTTTTATTTTTAGGTTTCGTATTCTACTAAGACGCTCCAAAAACTTCAGCTAAAGCTGTGTTTGTTGCTAAACTCTGGATCGGGTAAATTGATTGTTTACTTGTCCTGGACCAGCTGAATATATACTCTCGCTCCGGACGAGGCTCTTCGAACGAATAACTTCCCTTATCTTGACGCTCGGAGAATTAATTACAATCAGTTTAACCCGATAAGGTACATGATCAGTTCAGTTCAACACCGTTCAGGTCAGTTCAACACCGTTTACGAGCTGTTTAATTTTGGCATCTTCATAGACATATTCAAAAAACGTCTTTTGAATATGTCTATAAAGATGCCACAATTGAACAGCTTTGTGCAGTTTAAGTGTAGTTCTATGCAATTTCATTTTTAATTAATTTTTAATTTTTAATTGTTTACAACTATATTAGAGTTCATCAAGAGAAGATTGTGCCGAATAATTTTTTATAAATAAACTAGCTGACTCGAGTTTGCAAGTTTCTGGGGAGTTCATGGGTCATAATTCCCCTCCTAAAGAGGGAAGTGGTCTCAATTCACCATAGAAAAAAAATTTGCCTGCAAAAACACCCACATGCCAAAAATGGTTCCATTTGATTGATTAGTTCTCGAGTTATGAGGAAATTTGTGTTTCATTTGTATAGGAGCCCCCCCCCCCCTCCTAAAGCGGGGAGGGGTCCTAATTCACCATAGAAAGAATTCATGCCTCCAAAAACCTTCACATACCAAATTTGGTTCCATTTGCTTGATTAGCTCTCAAGTTATGAGGAAATTTGTATTACATTTTTTAGGAAGCCCCCCCTCTAAAATGGGAGAGGAGTCATAATTCCCCTTCCAAAGAGGGGAGGGGTCTCAATTTACCATAGACAAAATTCTAGTCTCCAAAAACACCCACATGCCAAATTTTGTTCCATTTGCTTGAATAGTTCTCGAGTTATGCAGAAATTTGTGTTTCATTTGTATGGGAGCCCCCCCCCCTCTTAGTGGGGGAGGGGTCTCTAACCATCATAAGAACCTTCCCTGGCCCTAAAAACATCTACATGCAAATTTTCACGCCGATTGGTTCAGTAGTTTTCGATTCTATAAGGAACATCTCGACAGACAGACAAACAGACAGAAATCCATTTTATATATAAGACTAGCTGACCCGAACTTCGTATTGCCACAAATTAACCTGTGTTGTACATAAATCATGAATCTCGGATGATCTTTGTCACAATCTCGAGTTTTGCAAGCCCCCCAGTGGGCGGCGCTTCCGACGGCGGGTCACCGGCAACACTCGCGACCGTCTCGTCCTGAATAATCTAGTGTTACTATAGATAGTTTTTGTTGTCTTGTATTGATTAATGTTTTATGGAGGAGTCTCGAGTTCGATTAGTTTTTGAGTTTCGCAAAAATTTCTGTTTTATTTGTATGAGAGTCCATATCCCCCTACCACAGGGGTGAGAGGTCTCTAACTATCGTAAAATAAATTCAAGACTCCAAAATCTCCAAATCTCCAAAATCTCATGCCAAATTTGGTTCCATTTGATTAATTAGTTCTCGAGATAAGAGGAAATTTGCATTTCATTTGTATGGAAGCCCACCCTCTTAAAGGGGAGATGGGCCATAACTCGCTTTCTAAAGAAGAGAGGGGTCTCAATTCACCATAGAAAAAAATCTTGCATCCAAAACCACTTACATGTCAAATTTGGTTCCATTTGCTTGATTATTTCTCGAGTTATGAGGAAAAAATTTGTATTTCGTTTGTATAGGAGCCCCCCCCCCTCTTAAAGTGGGGAGGGGTTCTAATTCACCATAGAAAATATTCATGCCCTAGAAAACTTTCACATGCCAAATTTGGTTCCATTTGCTTGATTAATTCTCGAGTTATGAGGAAATTTGCATTTCTTTTGTATAGGAGCCCCCCTTCCTAAAGTGGGGAGGGGTCCCAATTCATCATAGAAAAAAATTTGTCTCCAAAAACACCCACGTGCCAAATTTTGTTCCATTTGCTTGATTAGTTCTCGAGTTATGAGGAAATTTGTATTTCATTTGTATAGGAGCCCCCCCTGTTAAAGTTGGGAGGGGTCCTAATTCACAATAGAAAATATTCTTGCCCTCGAAAACTTTCACATGCCAAATTTTGTTCCATTTGCTTGATTAGTTCTTCAGTTATGAGGAAATTTGTATTTCATGTGTATAGGATCCCCTCCTCCTAAAACGGATAGGGGTCCCAATTCATCATAGAAAAAAATTTTGTCTCCAAAAACACCCACATGCCAAATTTGGTTCCATTTGCTTAATTACTTCTCGAGTTATGAGGAAAATTGTGTTTCTTTGGTACAGGAGCCCCCCCTCTTAAAGTGAAGAGGGGTCCTAATTTACTATAGAAAATATTCTTGCCCTCGAAAACCTTCACATGACAAATTTGGTTCCATTTGCTTGATTAGTTCTCGAGTTATGAGGAAATTTGTATGGAAGCCCCTGCTTTTAAAGAGGAGAGGAGTTATAATTCCCCTTATAAAGAGGGGAGGGGTTTCAATTTACTATAGAATAAATTCTTGTCACCGAAAACACCCACATGCCAAATTTTGTTCTATTTGCTTGATTAGTTGTCGAGTTATGCAGAAATTTGTGTTTCATTTGTATGGGAGCCCCCCCTCTTAATGGGGGGAGGGGTTTCTAACCATCACTAAAACCTTACCTGGCCCCAAAAAACTTCTACATGCATATTTTCATGCCGATTGGTTCAGTAGTTTTCGATTCTATAAGGAACATACGGACAGACAGACAGACAGACAGACAGAAATCCTTATTTATAGGTATAGATAACAAATAACAAATTGATTTCAGTACTAACATATAGCACCCATGGATTCCCGAAATTTTTCAAAGGACCACTGCGTATAATTTCTTAGTAACAGATGAAGTTCTTTTCCGATTTTGTAAGAAAACTATTGAGAGCTTCGCTATGAGGCACGATAAATTACATAATTCTGCTTTTTGACTGGACGAAACGCATGCTGATAAACTCTTATTGCAAGGAGTTAATGCTGATGCTGGCCGCTGCTATTGAATATAACAGCAATGCCATTCGGAGGAATAAGTCGAGATTATTAGCTGCAAACACATTATATAACAGCTTTCCGGCATTGCCGGAAAAAATAAATTATCCTTCTAATGGCAGCAAACCTACATTACCACTAACTGCTGACGGCAGTCACCCAGCGGACGATAATTTATCAACATCCAGTAAAAAAGACTTGAATAAGGGAGAAAGTTACCACCATCGTTGAAAGGTCCGTTATTCGTACGGTCATTCGAAACGCAAAAGAAACTCAACCAATCTAGTACAATTCGGATAGATCAATTAAAATCCACCCAAAGACCGTTAAGAAACGTATAGGGCAAACGGAAGAAACCAAAGTTTTTTACGCGAGCTTTTTTGCGAGGAAAAGTACTTAGTGAGCGGTTTAAGCGCAAAAAAAACAGACGAAAAAAGGTAAACAAACAAGCTTAACAGAACCGAATTCAACAGCAGCAACAGTTTACCGCGGTGGCACAGTGAATGTTGTTCGAATAAACTAAACAAAACAACATCACCACCCGGTATGGGTAGAAGGTACAATGCGGGAAGAGTGCGATCGTGTTTTTCTTCTCATGAAAAATGCAGTCGATTGTTTTCGAAATTCAGCTGCCAACTGGCGGTGCTAAGGCGCATGGCGCCAAATTGGAGAATTATCGAAAGCTGGCTACATCTGCCCGTGTGCTGGTGTATAAATGATTGAGGCACGCGATGTCACAAAAAAGCCGCCGTATGAGTCATAAAATATGGTAATGCGAAGGTCGTTCAACGGCTTTTAAAAGTCAGTTGTTTTCTGAAGTAAACTGGCTGTTAAATTGATTAGAAACTGTTATGCTTATCATTATAAGAAAATTCCGAATTATTTGATGTTAACGAAACACCGTTATTTTGTTTCAAACGAATCATTGGATCACAGATCAGTTGTCCATGCTGAAACTGAAAACTGCTCCTTTCGGTTTGGTTCAAACCTCTAAAACTACAGAAACGAATTAACCAAAACACTTTCAATAAAAGAAATAAAAGATGAGAAATGCGACTACTGATGACTAATTTCCTGCTAGCAAACCTGATTTAACCAGCTTCAGGATATCAAACTGTGCACTTAAACATTGCTGCTACAACTTTTTGCAAATAGCACTTCGATAAAACAAAACCCATGCATTCGGTTTACTTTTAATAAATCCGATCGCGCCTTGCTCTCCACTTGCGTTGGCATGATTTTCCACGTTGGTTGTTGGAACGAGTGGGTAAACATCTGGATTTCGCTTTTACTTTATACAGTTTCTGTTGGTTTATAACATGCGCACAACTGCCCGCTTGATTGGCTAAAATATGAGTGGGCGAGTGGTGGCACACGATCGAACGCACCTGTCCTTAGAGTCGGGACAGGTTTGTTGTTTCGTGCCTGCCTGCATTTGCATTTCGCGGTTTGCGTTTTTCACGCCGCGCCGTGCAACGATACTCCAAATTTAAATGACCACCTACGCAGCGACTTCGACCAGGAAATCCATTGAGCGATGAAGATCCAATGCAAATGTAGCATCGGCACGCAAAATAAAAGCTAAGCATTCTATATTTGGTGCGTTGTCCAGCTCCGCGGATGTTTGGGCGTTGTGAATCATAAATGTTGTGCCATTTTCGTTGAATGTCGTTTGAAACTTTTGCACTGCTGACCTACATTCCGGAAGTAGCACTTTTATGGCTTTTTACCAAAGTTGGATACGGTCGATTTTAAATGAATTTATGCCATAATTATCTATTTAGCTTTAGGGAGAATGGAAACTTGAATGTAGGTATATAATTTAAATCGAAGCTCTTCACTGTTCTGCAGCAAGGCCAGTTCTAGCCGGTAAGATCGGGAATTGAAAGAAAAAAAAAACAAAACAGCCGTGAAAAATGACTGAATAAACTAAACAAACGATCTGTAACGAATGCCGTAAAGGTGCTTAACCTGCCAGCGCGAGTTATGCGCTTCCACGCGAGGTAGGTAGGTAATTGGTTGCCAGGCACGAAGAAGGCGAAACGAGCGGAGATGCGCGCGTGGAACGTCAAGGCACCCGGTGAATCTCCGCTCCGATATAGTAAGGCAATTAGGTTTACGGTAACCTAGGTTCTGGAGTTTTTCGCCTCTTCTAGCATCGAGCAAAATCAGATCGCCAGACTTTCGGCCGTAAACAGATTGAACCATAAACGATCACGAAGCAAGGCAAAGGTGAAGGAAGCACTTTTCCCGGAGAATGTGAAATAGATAGAAAGCAGAACTATCATGTACAACGTACAATTATTTATTTGCACCGACTTACTTCCTCCTCTGGCTGGAGATGTGCAAGTAATTGATAGAACCGCTAGCGATACGGTTCATTTGAATGTCCTATTCAAGAAGCGTGTGAAGCGCTGAGCGGATAGTGATCAGCAGGGGTTCTTGTACTAGTGTTATGCAATCGGTTGGAACAGTAATCAGAAGTGGAAATAATTGACCCCTAGCTTAAGGTCATTGATATTGGCACGGTGGAGTGCGTATTTTCAATCTCTAATTGAATGTCGATTGTCTTTTGTCTTACGTATTGTTAGAAACGTCTATTTAACGACGTACGCATACACACATTTGTGTATTAATCATATAAATACAAAAAGTATAAAGAAGGTGGAACAAAAATCAGCTAATCTAGAACCAAATTAAATTAAAATCATGCTAAAAACTGGGAAGAATTTGAAATAAAATAATTCGATACAAAAAAAAACAATATTATAATGAGAAGAAAGCTAATAAGATAACCATAGAAGACAAGGTGTAAATTTAAAAAAAGATAGTAAAACAGTTAAAGTAACACAAAGTACTCTCCGACAAATCCACCAGAAATGTCGAGAGTACAACGTACCCACGCATCATATTTTCGTGGATTTCAGGGCAGCATACGATACAGCTGAACGCGAGAACAGCTATGGCATATAATGCACGAGTACAGTTTTCCGGACAAACTGACGCAGCTGATCAAAGCTGCTTTGGAGCGAGTGATGTGCTACGTACGCGTTTCGGGGACACTCTCAAGTCCTTTCGAATCGCGCAGAGGGTTGCGGCAAGGGGATGGTCTATCCTGTATGTTATTCAATATCGCTATTGAAGGTGTGATCCGGCGAGCGGGCATCGAAACGAGAGGAACGATCTTCAGCAAGAGTAGCCAACTCCTAGCCTTCACAGACGACCTCGACATCATTACTAGAAACTTTGGGACGGCGGAGGAAATCTACGTCAGACTAAAAACGGAGGCTAGGAGGATAGGGTCATAAATGCGTCGAAACCCTAATGTATGGAAGGAAGAGGCTCCAGAGAAAGCAACCTTTGCCTCCTACGGATAGTGACTATTGACGGCGATGAACTGGAAGTGGTTGATGAGTTCGTATATTTCGAAACTCTGGTCACCACCGACAATAATACGAGTAAGGAGATCCAACGATGCATTCAATTTGTAAATCGAACCTACTTTTCCCTCCGCAAGATGCTTCGATTTGCGAGCATACGCCGCCGCACAATGCTGACGATGTACAAAACACTAATCAGACCTGTAGTCCTCTACGGACTACGGACTACGGACAGTAACTTTGCTTATGGAGGACATACGTGCACTAGCCATATTGGAACGAAAGGTGTTGCGGACTACTTTTGGCGGAGTACAAACGGAAAGCGGAGAGTAGCGGAGGCGTATGAATCACGAGCTACAGGCACTGCTTGGAGAGATTCCCATCGTACACCTGGCGAAAGTTGGGAGACTACGGTGGGCCGGCCACGTCGCAAGGATGCCGGACGACTGTGCAGTGAAATACGTTCTCTTCAAGAACCCCATCGGCACCAGGAATAGAGGGGCCCAACGTGCTAGATGGCTCGACCAGGTTGAAGCCGACTTGCGTGTGTCAAGAAGCGCAACGAATTGGCGACGAGTAGGCCAGGACCGAGTACAATAGAGAGGAATTCTTGATACGGCAAGAGCCACCCCGGCTCTCGGCTGCTAAAGTAAGTAAAACATATTTAGATGATCCAAAGAACATTTATATTTTATCAACTGATCAACCGTTTCTGAATTGCGTCCGTGTTTTGCTCGTTTTTTCCCCACTGTTTTTTTTTTGATTCCAAAAACATTGAGAAGCAATTGTGTGCTGTAACAAACCATCCTACCACCACATTAGATGGAAAAATAGCCTTTTTATGTAGAAAAACTTGTGTCAATTAACTTAGCGGTATGACGTCAACCTAGCAGCAGCCCACGTGCGTCGGATCACGTCTAATTGAGAGCGAATCGGTGGTACTCAAACGAAATTTCTATAACTTTGCCAAAACACTTTTCTGTTGTGACGAGCTAGATTCACTATGACGAGAATAATCGGAATGTATGAACAAAACGCCTAAAGATACTTCTAACGTTAGATGTAACTTCGTTACTGATGCTTATCTTGCCTGTAAACTGCGATAATTAATTTGAGTCTTTGCTTACTCCGCGCTGCGGTATTAACCAGGGCACTGTCATCTGTACACGAATATTGTAATGTTTATAACACCAACTTCATTTTCGGGCCCACAGCATATCCTGCCCCGGATAAGAGAGTGTTGGTGAGGTGCTCGTACCAACTAGCTGTAGCTTAGGGGTGCATGTATTAGTTGTAGCTTTATGTAAAGCATTTAGGGGGAGCGAGCTGTAATTCGTGTTCCAAAAACATGATACCCCGTCGGGGGCATAGTTTTGGCTACAGTCGAAATAGGGTGCTTATAGTATTAGATAAAGTTCCCCCTACAAATGAAGCCAATAGTCGAGTAGTACCAGATTAAAATTATGGTATTTTTTATAAGTTCTGCGGTTCCTAAACAAGCCAAGCTAGAAGTGTACTATATTCGGCAAATTTGTATATGTTTACTATTTGTACAACTTTGAAAAACATGAAAAAGTTATACAACAACAACAAAAAGAGCTAAAATAGCATAAACTTATTTTAACAATTCCACAGAGGTCCGAAACCAAAAACACGTGATCGTTTGAGTTTTAAGTAGGAAAACTTAGTTTTAGGTTTGTAAAGCCTTTGGAAGAATTTCTTGAAATTAAAAGATCTATCCTTTGGTGGCATTCAACATTTGAGTAATCCCCCTTAAAAGTGAAAACAAAAATTTATTTTTCTTCAACTTCAATATTAATATTCACATTGATATGTTCTGCGAGGTTTTAGAGCATAGTATTACAAGAAATTTTGCTGAAGATAGTAACCTTCTATCGCTTAGGCTAAGATAGAAAAATCCTATATTAAAAACAGTTTTTCTATGTTACCTCTGCTTGTAATTATTGTATGACTTTTTCAGGTTTTACTAAGTTGTACAAATAGTAAAAATACACTCCTTTACTGAAAATCGCATACCTCTATCTTTGCTTGTTTAGGAACTGTCGAACTTTTAATATAAACAATACCCTAATTTTGACCCCGAATTATTAGACTACCGGCAGATGGATATAAACGAAACCCCATGGATTTAGTAGCTCTTTTGATCTCACTCATTTTCATTCAATCACACACCCGCGAACTCACAGTCTGATGTCGTTTTTCTGCATAGCCCACTCACGAATCAAACAACTCGTGAGCTAACAGCTGCCCGTGAGGGCTGGTGGCGCACTGGGCTATTAATTTTGCATTACTTTTTCTTTTACTCTTCATCATCGCCCTCGAAGATGAGCGAGAGTGACGACCGCAGCTGTTACCTAAATACACATTCGCAAAACTTGTCGCAGTGCATTTCATTTGCAGTTTTCTCAAATGTTCTACCGTGATCCACCGTGACATACATATGAAATGAAACATAATGTATTGCAGTATGTAAAGTAGCGGAGATTGGGTGCGCATGCCTGCGCCCTTTTAAAATAAAGCCCTTAACATTTGTTCAAAAATTAGACAAAAGCTGGAATGGCTCGAAAACTTATAAAGGTAGAGCTACGCTTCTTCCAGCAAAAAGATGTATTTTCATTGTATGTTAAACTTTGTAGGTCATCAAAACTGTGTAGAAATGAAAATAACCAAGAAAAATTAGAAAAGCTGGTATTAAGGGGATACATTACATTAGCACTGTAACTTCTTTCCATTAAGAGATAGAAGTTATCTAAGTTAAGTTATATTCTTCGACAGAAACTCCTTAAATAACATTTTATACAACTTTTTTAACCAATGTTTATTTTTGGCTCTAAATAGCTCTAAATAAAAAAGTTGAATTGATTAATTTTTGGCCCACCTCCTGAATGCATTTGTTTTTAGTATAACAAAAAAGTACTTCAAAGAGCAAGAAACTTTTGTGAAGACACGAATGCAGAAAACTTAGTAGTTTCTAAGCAAAACCTGATGTCCGCATTTTTGAAAAAACCGTTCCACTGTGCAGCGGAAGTAATCTACTCCAGACTAAAAATGGAGGTTAGAGGATTCGGTTGCAAATCAATGGATCGAAAGTCAAATATATGTTAGGAAAAGGCTCCAGAAAAACAACGTTCGCCTCCCATAGTGACAATTGACGGCGATAAACTGGAAGCGGTTTATGAGTTCCTATATTTGGGTTCTCTGGTCTTCGCCGACAATAATACGAGTAAAGAAATTTAAGCTGGAAATCGAGCCTGCTTTTCCCTCCGCAGGATGCTTCGTACAAGGAGCATACGCCGTCGCATAAAGCTGACGATGTGCAAAACGCTAATCAAACCGGTAGTCCTCCAAGAACTGCAGGCACTATTTGGAGAGATCTCATCGGGAAGCTACGTCGCTAGGATGGATTATACAGTGAAATCTGTTTTCTTCAAGAATCTCACTGGTAACAGGAATTGAGGGGCCTCACATGCTAGATGGCTTGACCAGGTTGAAGCTGACTTGCAAGTGTTGAGACATTTAATGAACTGGTAACGAGTCCAGAACCGAGTACTGACGTAACATGTTCTTGATAGAATACGACTCCATCCCAACTCTACCCAAGTAACAATTCTAAGGCCCCTTGGTTTTACATGACATAAGGGTTTTATTGCGGTATTAATCATTACCTCTGATTTTACTATGGTATTACATAATACCAAGAGAATACGAGTCAAAACACACTTACAGCTAGCTATGAAACCATAATAAAACTATTAACCCCTCATAATATCTAGAGTAGGGCGGGGCATAAGTGCGATGTTTGAAGTTGTCATAAATTTTCGTGAGATATAAAGAAGGACAACAACATAATATATTTTATAGTGATGCAATAACTCAATGTCTTCACATTCAACTATAAATCATCTGCGGTAATAGTGTTTTGCAAAATAAATTCTTCTTTCCTCTGATCAAGTGCAGATTCGCACTTTTACCCCACTAGCGGGGCAAAAGTTCGAAGCTAGAATCCATGAAATTAGCCCAGCAGTAGCTATCAAAACCGTATTATCTTCAATATGCGTTATATTTCGGTAAGGAATATTCTCAATTTGCACCTTTTCTATTTTGCGCTGGTGTATTGCAGCCACCGACAGATCGAAACTTTTCCAAACGTTTGTTTTTTGTTTCATAAGCGGAAACACATTGTTTTTCTTCGGCCAACATCTGTAAAGCACACAGTTTTCTGCAGATTTTTCATTTCTAGTATCTGTGATATAGTGTCTAAAGCTGTATATAATTAGCTATACATTTTTGCCTCGTCCATGAATCGCACTTTTGCCCCGTCCGTGAATCGAACTTTTACCCCGCTAGGCGCTTGACGGGGTTAGATTAAATTACGGAAAAGCGAAATATATTTTGTAAATTATTTTCATCGTATTTTCAAAACAGATATGTGAGTGATGTAAAACACTACTACAAATTTTCAACAAGTAATATCCTCCTGTTGATATCGTATTTGCCGTATAACGAAAATTTGCACAAACCTCAGCAACTATGCTTCGTAAGCAACCAAAGTTTACGTTAGATTGAAGCTGTCAAAGTAGTCACCCATTAATGCCAATGTAGTCAATTTACTCGGAATCTGCACTGATAAATCATTGAATTGCACTTTTACTCGCATCGCATTTTTACCCCTCCTTACTCTACAGATAATGGCCATATGTCATATGGCCCCGGAGTTATTCCAGAGTTCCTTGGGGGACCGTGACATGGCTTTTTTTAGATAAAGTTGCCAAATATATAAAATTTGTTTGAAATCTGTTAATTTTTGTAAACATATTATCATTTGGTGAAAAAATATTGAAATATAAAAAAGTTACCGCCATTTTAGTGAATTTTGCGGTGCTAAAAATGATGTAGACTGGTGAATGACCCTTTGGGTTAAAACCACTCAAAAAAAAAAAAAAAAAAAAAAAAAAAAATGATGTAGACCTTAGAGGGGTTAATAAAGCAAATTGTTCGTGGTTGCTTATATTACCACGATAAAACCAGTTATTTGCACCACGTCTTTTATAAAATTACCACACGTGTGGCGTAGCAATACAATATGGCGCACTAATCAAAATTGCTTTTATAACGGTTGCTTGTCAAACCGCAATATCTGTTACTTTTATAGAGCTATTAAAACGGTAATCCTTGACAAATCAGATTTATTGCTGCTATTATGAAGAATATTAGAGTTCAACACCGAAATCATTTTTTATGGGAGGCCATATTGCCATATTGTAGCATTTTTTTAATACGCAAATTCATCAAAGCAAAGTTTGTTGCAGAAAGAAAATTATTATCAATCGGTTTTGATGTCACATGAATCAGGTATCAGCATTTGTGGCTCGAGCATGAAACATCTGAAAAGATTTTGCTAGAAATTGAGATTGACTAAATGAATATATTTATTTTGTTAAAACAACTAGTTTTCAAAAATTACAAAATTTCGATGACACGTTGATTTTATCCACTTATCCACCTATACTAATATGCACGATAAAATTTAGTGCGCATATGCAGCACAAGTACGAAGACTGCAGAAAAATTAGTAATTATTCTATGGAATATTTTATATGGTCGCTATAGAGCAAATCAATCAGGATGATCTAACAGTAAAACTTTAACTTTTCTGCTCACGGATGTATTTTCAATTTATCAGAGCTGGCAGACTAATTTTGCTTTTTACCAGAGCAAGCTGTATGCTTTATAAAATTGTAGCGACATGATTCATTAATCTGTGGCGGTAGCTATCAAGCAGCCCGCCCAGTTAGCTCTGGGGTACAATGCAGGCCTAACAAGCCTGTCATATGTTCGAATCTCGACTGGGCGGTGCCGCTACAGAGTTAATATGATCTTTGCACTAGCCCCGTAATTTTCTGTACTCTAATAACCGCCTGCGAAGTCTGTCAATAAAGAAGGGCCAAGTCCTGAAGGACGTTTATACCCATGGGCCATGGCTTTGTTTTGCATACCGTCAAGCAGCGAAGAGCATAATTGGTTTTATTGCTGCTTTCTGCAGAGTATGATGAGACTATTTAAGCTTATAATCTGATTCTTAAAGCGGTTATAAAAACCTTCTGAAGAGTAGGCCATTGGGCAGAAGGTAGTTTTATAGCATAATTATAATCATCATTATCACTATAGCATGGCATTATCAGTGCTCTTCACCCGGTCGGTCACCAGGAAGTTCTGCTGGAGCTCATGGTTTTGTTAGCGGTTTTATGAAATTGGTCAGGAAAACCCCTAGAAGAACGTCATAAAACTTAAAACGTCAACTTAGGATAGTTTGGTGCACCGTATTTTCTCAAAATCTGAACACGCTAAGTTTAACGGCATTGAAGAAGGGTAGTTCTGACATTGCAATTTCTAAGGCCCGTTGTCACCCTAGTTGATTTTTAGAGATAGTTTCTGTACGATAGTTACTGCTTCCTTTTGCTACAAAGCTGGTGGGTGTTATACTAAATGTTTACATATCAGAAAGTGAGAAAATTCTACCGGATACACCTTCATACTTATACTTTTCCTTATCTGTATTTTATTCAATACGCATACTTACTCTTGTTACAGAAAACAAATATCGTACCTGTAAAAAAGATAAAAAAGAAAACATTAGTTATAATAGCTAAATAATTTTTCTGGATGAAGATGAGAAAGTTAAAATTGCACTCGCAAGAAGTACGCGGAAGATTCCTTTCGTTTTAGAACTTTCAAGGTCGTCTTAGAAATCATCTAAATATCATGCATAAATAAATTCAAAAGAGTTATTTTGGGCGTATGTTCGCATCTCCAGTGGGAAAGACTGCTAGAGCCAGCACGCCCGTAGGACTAGCCCTACAATTGTCATAGTCTGTTGAACAAAACATCGGAACTTCAGTAAGAGTTTGATTTAAGACTTCATAACCGAAAGAGATACCAATACCTACATATTTTCTAGAACAAGTGCTTTTTTAAGCGCAAGTAGAACGGAATTTGTGTAATAATATGATGGCATTTCACTTTGATTTAAAACGCATGATTTAAACCAGTTTTTCCCACAAATTGGAAAAAAAGCAAAGCCTTAGATTATAAACGTCTTTAGAACTTGACCCTTTTTACCGACAGACTTCGCCGCCGGTTATTAGAATACAGGACAATTACAGCGCTAGTGCAACGATTCTGCTGATTCTATAGCATTCTATACGACGACTTGTTAGATCCGTATCCTATCTCGAAGTTAACAGGGCGGTGAAAACAAAACTAAATTAGGCGGCAGTAGTAAGTAAAACATTCAGGTATTAACCAAATGAAACTTCCTCCCTTTCCAAAATGGCTGTGGTAATCACAAGAAAAAAATTCCATTCCATTAAAAGTAGTTTCGTTAATACAGGAAATTCAAAAATTTTCTATTAAATCAGATAATTTAACTTTCAAAAATAACTCTTTTAGCAATGAAAATCGAATAGTTTATTAATGAAGTAGCAACTAGCAAAGATTTGTTTGCAAGCAATGCTTTTTTGCTGTCAAAGCGGGCAATTCCAGTTGGGAGAAATTACACCCGTGATTCCAATGAAGTAAACTTGATGTACAGCAATGATTTCAAATAACTCAATTAAATTTTTAATTTGAAAAGCTTGGAAATTGACAAGTGAAAATAAGTTTTTCAACCGATATTTTTTACTGAAAGTAAGAAGGTGCTCCCTTGCTACAGATAGGTATATAATGGTTGAGCAATTTTTAAGCAATTTGAAGTATACAATAACTGGCACAGGTTTTGCAGGATTCCTGTATGTTGGCTGTGATGGTATTAATAAGATAAGATACAATAATTGGCCCAAGTTTTACTTTAATTTGGAGTCTCAAATTGTTAGCATTTTAGTCTTTCGAAATTTGTACGTAGGCATTGATAACAACGATGAAAGTTATTCTTCGAAAATTGTTTCTATGTATCTAATTCTTTGAATTTCAACAATTGAACTTTTAATCATAAAAAAATTGTATTCCTCCGAACAAAAAATTAATCACCGAAATTTCCGACTCACACTGATAATTACACATAACCATACCGTTTTGATTCGCTTTAAAAATTAAACCCACAAAATGATGTCAAATCGTTTTTGCTGTACACTTTGTCTTACCAAGTTTTCAGGTGTAGCAAAAACAATTTTCCCCAGTATCATTGGAAGCAACGTTTCACTCTTTTTCTCTCGCTTCCCCCCCTCTGCCATTGAGCAATCAATTTGGGCCGTTCAATTCGATCCATTATGAAATTATAATCATCATTATCACTATAGCATGGCATTATCAGTGCTCTTCACCCGGTCGGTCAATGATTATTATAGGAATAAATGCTGCATTGTCGGACTGCTGCGCGGTACGGCGCAGTTGTCTGCCAAAACCAAAGCGAAAATGGCCAATAAATTTTCCAAATCCCACCGCGGCGTGTTGCTGATGTGCCACACACGGTTGAATTTTGCTGATAAAATGTGAAACAATAAAGGAAAACAGTGCGATTGAAATATGCTGTAGGTGGTCCCTCTGATGCAGTGAGTATGATATACGATTTATTATCTCGACATTCAATTCAGTCTGTTGCTATTTAAGCTTAGTCAGGTTTTGAATTATTTATACGTTGTTCAGTTTACATAATAGATATTCTATATTGTTTATTCAAACATCATTGTTATGAATACATTATTTTGCCAACTGGGAACAGTTCAACTCAAAGTCTGGAGCAAAATAGTTAACACAGGATACGTTCAACAGGACTCGATATTGTCTAAACAAAAATTTTCAGCTGAAATACTCAGTCATATTTCATTTTGAAAACTAAGCACTTCACAATTATAACTCAATTTTACTGCATACAGCATAATCTTCAAAATAATCAAGTAGTGTATATTGAATACTTATCGATGCAAGTTCAGCATCGTTTGCTTTTTTACCTCGCTTGTTGCAAAAATCTGTGAAAACAAAAAGTTAAATCGAAAACAACATTAAACCCCAGCGAATCAACTAAGCCCAAAAAAAGATTTTAGAACTGCGGTTGATTTTGAGATACGCTGCTGGCATAACAAGATGTAAGATCAAGCCTTAAGAAGTCGTGTAATCCCTAAAGTTTTTTGTGAAAATAACTCGTAAAGAAGGCATAATCAACAGTCAATATAATACCTAGTCAAGAAAGTAATAAAAAAAGTTCATTAGTTTAAAGTAAAAACACCAAAGAAACTCCCTTTTTTTAAATATAATTTCAACTTAATAAGTGAGAGGAAATTCAATGCCTTAGTAGTAATAACCGGCAGTTTTATAGGGTACAAATTACATTTTTTGTGAAGTTAATTAAGCTGCTTTGTGCTGAATTTTTACTCATCAGGCGGTCTTTATTGCTGCAATTGGCAAAGGACGTGACAATGTGATTTTTACAGTATACTTACAATGGTACTTTAAGAGCGGTAATAGATCTTAATCGACGCAAACAATTTGCCGTTGAATATACAATCCACGTTTGACTGATACAGGAAAGTGGTTTAGAAAAAAAAAACATATTTTTATAGCACAAAACAAAACACTCAAACAGTGAAAGCACCAATGTTAACTTTATTATTTTCAAACGACCATCAAATCTGTCATTCGGCTTCCTGCAAAAAAACACACAAATTTGCGGCTTCCCGAGTGCATGCACAACTCGCACAAGCGAAGACATGCCTTCCATTCTGACAACCGCCGCCAGCATTGCCAAGAAGATGACAACTTTACTGACAGATATCCGCTTCGTGCAGACGAATGGTGATTAATTGCAGCAAATTCCAATAGTTTGCATCCAATCACGCACATGTAGGATTTGCACACACGTTCTCGTTCGCCGAACGCTCCTGCCCGTCGTCGGCCGCGGCAAGATATTAGAATATGCGATACCCTAAAAATACACATTCCACTGTTATTTTAGTGCTTCCTTAATTTAAATTAGTCAGAATTAATTAGTTCGTCTTAGTCGCATTCCATCGCGATAGAATGTGGGTCTGCTCGTCAGAAGAAGCGGGAGTATGGCAGAAAGTAATTTGTCACCTTTTACGTTCGGACACTTCATAAAGTGCACATACGTGCCTCTGTACCCGAACAGAATCCACACTGAGATGAATTGCTTTTATTTACATTTTTGGTCGTAAAGCTGTCATCAAAGAGGAGTCTCGCCACCCCGTATCACCCCCATCATGAAGATCGTTACTGCCCTAGGATTCACTCTTCAGCGCACATGACGAGCGCTTACGTGTAGGTAATCGAAAACAACTAACCTTTTGGTCTAATTCGTTGTTTGCACTCAGACTGAGCTGAGATGATCTAGATCTAGATGAACTGAACGCATTGCACAATCGCCATGAAGTGCATCAGCCACCGCGGGAAAAGCGACTGCCGACTGTTGCCGCTCCAACGAGGTGGAGATTGAGATACTCCGCTGGCTTTGTGGCGCCATTTTCAGATGCTTCTACGCTTAGTTATGCGGTCATAGTGCGGATAAACTTGGTACAATTTCAAGTATGCACACAGTACAGGAATGCTATGAATGTTTGCTGATTCGGTTTAATCTTAAGGTTTCCGTACATTCTCGCGTCCTCTTAACGCTGATGTTTTCGGACGAATGGACGATCTTTAAACGATTAACGTACATATGTCTGAACATGTATTCGCATGATTGGTGGAATAAATAAGTTCATAAATTTAACTTGCATTTGGATGGTATTGAAGTCAAGTAAATCAGTACATATTTTTTTGATTGGGTGTTAGAAACTAGATTCTCGTTTGATCTCTCATCATCACCCATATTCGAAACAATGCAATGTCGCTTTCGACCGAAGTTCTCATTAAATTATTTCAATCACCTCGAAGTCCTTCAAATATGCAACCTGGCACCATCACTATTTATAATCCATTTTAATGCTTTTTTGTATGCAAGAAAGACACTGGATTCAAAAAGCCACTGGCACAGGCTTCCATTTTAAACCATTTGTAACGAAACAGATGGTACCAGATGGAAGAACGGATCCTTCGTTGTTCCACATAGTGCAATCTGTATCAATCGCATTATATGGAAGGTCCATGTTGGGCCGCACCTCCTTCCAATCAGAGTCGGTCGTTACTAGGGGTGATAGCTTAAACGCCCTTATTACATGAAATGGCCCTTCAAATATGGTTTTACATTATTATAGCCTTCGCTGGGCTCTGCTTCCTGCTTCACATGAAGATTTAAAGACCAGTTTATTGCCTCCATAGCTGCAGTAGGAGTCGTAGGCATGAATTTTGTCAAACAGTGATACAGATAGCCGAAGTCAGCCTTAGTCAGAAGTCAGCCGCGGTGGCGTAGTGAAGCGATTTTGAGTGAAGCGATTTGCGGAGGGAAATGTAGGCTAGGCTTCCAGCTTGAATGCATCGTTGAATCTCCTACCTCGTATCATTGTCGGCGCTGACCAGAGTTCCTATAAATATAAGCTGATCATTCACTTCCAGTTCACCATCATCAATAGTCACTGTTCGTGGGAAGTACTCTCGAAGTTCGTGGGAAATGGTTGCACTCTCGATATTTCTGTACGATTTGTCGGAGAGAGAAAATTTGATTCGTAATACGGGCCCCCATAAAGCCCACCTGATACTGCCCTACGAATTCTCTTGGTGTTGGGGATAAAGAATATAACAAAATCTAAGAGAGCACCTTCTAGGCGGCATCGATCAGTCTAATGCCAGGGTAATTATAGCAATCTAGCCGATAGTCCTTTTTGTAGATAGTTGTCCATTGCTTCCACTTACTTCTACAGTAGTTT